>NW_008794416.1:1094831-1145057 GCF_000699145.1 Aptenodytes forsteri | reverse complement strand
GGGTTAATAGGCCCGCAGGAGTGGCAGGTTTGCTTTTTTTGTGTTTTCTCTTCCTTTGCCTTTGCAGGGGGAGCCTGTCCTGATGGCACTGCCCCTTGCTAAACACCGTTCTTAGGGCAGCTGCATGAAAGGTAGAGGGAAGAAAGGAGCATTTGCTTTCCTGTCTGTCTTGATTTAGCCAGGTGTGAAACTGCACAGTCATCTCTACTGCTAAATAACTCTTTAATAACTCTTCTGATTGACAGGGTTTCTGAACAGAAGCCGCCGAAGACACTTGCTAACCACTGCTTTTCTAGCAGCGCTACAGATCAGAGGCAGCTGCCTCTGAAATGTGCTTTCTGTCAGGTTGCATTGGCGAGCTACGCTTGATTTCTGTATAAATGGTGTTAGTCATCAGCGCAAGCAATGAAGTTCCTTTGACACACGATACCTGCTGTGCTCCCTGATTGTGCTTTTTTAATATCTTACGTGCTGTTGTGTCTGTGACATTTCTTGTACTCGATGAATTCTATCTGACAATTTCCCTTTCAATTTTCCCTCATCAGACCCCATATATTTATGTTTTCTTTTTCAGGCGGGATTTGTAATCCTCCTACCTTGACATATTCACCCCTAAAACGAACACCAGGGGATTACTCCTATTGCCTGCTGCAGGCATTTAGCTCAGCTCTTCTACGCTGCTTCCAACTTGCCCCTCTGACTCCAAAAGTGGTCTCACTTTTCTCCGATGGCTGTATAGGGGTTATACACTCCTAATTTTTCCTGTCTCAATTGTATCTAATTTATATTCTGGAAGTAAATAGTACAGATACTACCACTGGCCTTCCACATTTGGCTTCCAGTAATGTTTCTGCTGATACACTTCTAACCCTGCAAACACCTCCATGTCCTTGTGCATGCCCGAGCTGAACTGCAGCCTGTGTCATTCTGCTGAAAAATCAGGATCCTCCTGGTTTTCAAGGAAACTAGAAATCCCAAAAACATTCCTCGTGAAATCCACAGGAATTACTGGAGCCTGGGGTAGAGTTTATCAGACATTTATTATCACAGCACCCATTAATTCAAGGCAGGAAGATGGATATGTAGTTATGGAATTATAGAAAGAATAAAAGAAAAACAATTCTCGAAATTTAAACTGGCTCAGCACAGCAAGTGTTTGTAAGCATCAGGAGGTTTTTATGGAAGTGCTCAATGGTTTTGGTCTTACGGGGCAATTTTGGGTCATTGGATCAATCCCACTTGGAGAGGAAGAAGGGCATTTGTCATTTAAAAACTTCAAAACCCAAACTCTAAAATGCGGTAGAAGTCTCCCATCCAAGTGTTGAACCACCCCACTCTTTCTTGGTGTTGAGGACCCAAATGTAATGTCTGACAAAGAGCAGGATTGGACAGCTGCGATAGAGATCAGGGCAAAAAAGAGGGCAGTTTTGCAGGGGAACTCCTGAGTTACAGTCTGTGTGACTCATGTTGAGAGGACAGTGTATCTTTGGTAGATTGTTGTTCACGAAAATGAGTTTCAAAATCCTTATTCTGTTCTTCTACGTGGGTTTCTTGTTGGTACAAAAAAGCCAAGTGTGGTTTCCAGAAGGACCTGGCGTCACTCTCCCCATAACTCCGCTCACAACTCCTCAACTGCAGGGCTGTAGGTACTGAACCAGGTTAATTAATATATGGAGTTACGTGTCCCAATTCTGCTCAATTATGGATTCTCCTCTGAGCCACGGAAGAGTTTGAGGCTTGTGAGCTGCAAAAGCATGTTGGGAAACAGAAAGGGCATAGCACCGCCCATAACTTGCAACGGTGACAGCTTCTGAGTGCTCTTTAATGTTTGGATTGTTCGTCGTGGCTTCATTTCAGCCACACTCAGGCGTTGCTCCACACAGCAGTGAGCAGCTCCAGCTGAACCGTCGTGACACCTTGAGGAGACCTTGGGCATTTTATCCCATCGAGAAAGATCTGATGCTGTCAGATCACAGTCCTTTTACACTGACTGATAATCCAACAGCCACAGTTATGCCTGAGATGTCCTATAATTCAAACAGAGGTATCTAAGGCTGGCAGGAAAATATCCCTGAGTTTACATGAAAGCAATCATGATTTTTACAGTAGGACCAGCTGTTACGTATCAGGAGACTTTCTGGGAACTTTGGTTAGCTTGCATTGAAGCGTGCATGCGTCTGCTATATTTTCTAATGAAATTGCTTGCTCACATCTCTGAAGTGGCTTGTTTATCTCTTTGTAGCTGCTGGGCAGATGCCTTGTATTTGCGGGGGACATTTCTCCAGAAAATTGATGGTACTTCTAAGCAAAATGTTTTTGCCTGTAAAAGGGCATGTCCTGGTTATCAGATGGTCAGGTTTTCAACAGGGGCACACTCCTTTCCCTTGTTTACACCGCCGCGCTTTCACCTGAGAATCACCATGTTTTGCAAACAAAAGCCCATTGTCAAGAAGGAGCCCTGGTATTTTTACCCTTATGTTAATGAGGAATGAACCGAAACCCAGTGAGTAAGACCAACATTCCCCAAAGTGCTCTCTAATTATGGGCACCTCCGTTCCTAAGCGTCCAGATTGGGATACCTGGGCTGGGTTTGCAGCAGGGTTGTGTAACTTAGCCTTGTGTGTACTTTGAGTTCTCACAGACCTTCAGAAAATTCAGGCCCAAGAGGTACGAAGATGCTCAAACTGAGTCATCAGAAATGAGTGGACATTTTTGTAAGCCCCCGTCGCTTGCCAAAAACTGAATAATGACTCAATGTCATGGTCTGAAACAAAAACTCTGAGTTCTGTGTGTTAACTATTGGATCGTGCCTGATGTGAGGGAGGGAGAAAAATATAAATCTAGCCAGAAATCCCGCTGAGTAGACACTAAAGATCTGTTGCAGAAACCACCAAGGGGAGTTGGAAAGGCTTTCATCGACCTTGGAAGCAAAGACCACCAGTGGACACACTGATACACAAAACAGTGTCCTGAGAGGGAGGAGAGCACTGAAGGTGCACAGACAAAACAACCGGAGGAAAAAAGACAGTATATCCTACACGCTGTATCAGGATGCAGTATCTATCTGAATAGCTGTGGTATTTTCACTTGTTTCCAACAATTCTGCTTCATGGCTCTATTATGTATTTCTAGCAACAGCACCAAAATTATTTTATAACTCGTTGTGGGAAAAAGCCTTCTAAGAAACTTATCATCGAAACCACTTGTCAGGCTGAAAAAAGTTGCCAGAGAAATTTTCTTTTCCCTTTTTATTGTCTTCCTGACAAGCTGGACAGGGGCTGTTTTTTCTTGTGCTGCAAAATCTAATTATATACATACATAAAAAAATAGACGGCACTAACCATTTGTCTCGCATGACTCACCACTGTCTTTCCAAATGTTGTAAATGCTGGCAAGCAAACTACAACCACGAAACACATCAGTGTCTCACAAGGCTGCTTGGCTTGATTACAGGCTGGCAAGGATTAGGCTGAGTAATTGGGAGAAGATGGGAGGAAGATTTCACTGGACGTCTGGGATTCCTGTGTGCTGGAAACATTGCAGAAGATAAACCACTAAAAGGCAATCTAATGCCCTCAACGGCAATCCTCATCGCAGGGCGTTACGGTTTGTACAGCCCAGAAGACATGAAGAAACGGAGCGTGGTCCAAGTGGAAGAGGAGGCACCCACATTTGGCAACACCTAAGAACAACAATGTCTTGAACACAACCATTCCCTGGGAATGGTGCTCTTCTCATGCACCCTCTTACTGCAGCAGCCACGGAAACCAAAACCCAGACCTGCTCCTACCTAGTCTCTGCTATCATAACTTGAACTTCTCGCCCCGGATAGACCTTGGGAAGCGTGCTGAATGGGACCACAAGCTACACTTCTATCATAAACACAAGCTGAGTGCTTCTCTGCAGTTGCCCTGCCTTAAACCTGCCCACAGCAGGGGGGTTGGTAGATGACCTCTTGAACTTCTCGCCCCGGATAGACCTTGGGAAGCGTGCTGAATGGGACCACAAGCTACACTTCTATCATAAACACAAGCTGAGTGCTTCTCTGCAGTTGCCCTGCCTTAAACCTGCCCACAGCAGGGGGGTTGGACTAGATGACCTTTAGAGGTCCCTTCCAACCCAAACTATTCTATGATTCTATGATTCTAATCAGGCTGTCCAGTTCTAACCCAAGAAGTCAAATTTAGCCTGGCATCTAAAATAGAGGGCTGTGAAACAATAACTTGGGCCTCCTGTTTTAAAACAAAAAGTGGACCCCTCTCTGGATTACAACTCCATGGCCACCTCCTGTGCAGGAGTGAGGCTGATGCCTGAAAGCCCTGCTCTGGACCAGGTGGCAGGGAGGAGGGTTTCCAGTATGCCATGGTGAGACCCCGGACATCCTCACCAGGGTGCACCTTCTCACATGGTGCAGACAGTGCTGCACAGTTAATGCGTTTTACTTCCTCGCATACCTCACTGGAAGGTCGGGGTCCCGTTGGGCAGCACAGCAGAGCTTCTCCTCTGCCCTGGGACTACACATGTCGGGGCAGACCAGAGCCAGAGAGACGCACGTTGGGCTGAGTAGAAGATGGGGCCAAGAGAGTAAGTCTCAGTCTCAAAGCATCAGACACGATGAATCTGCTGCAGATAAGCTTTAATAAATAAATAAATAATCAAAGTTACTTCTGAAGCCCTGGAGAACTTTGAAGAAACTCATCCCTTCCTAGCGAGGTGGGCAGTGCATTTCTGAAACACAGTGTCCCTTAAATGCTCTTCCTTAACTTTCATGGCACTGATTTGCTGGCCCAGATCCTGGTGCCAGGACTTGTCTGTTCCACAAGAGCCATTCTTGTTTCCATTTTACAATCCCATTTGAAAATGCATCCCCTCACTGTTTAATTTCCCATCCCCGGAGCGCAGCGCTCGGTCTCATTCACATGCACAGCATTTCCCCGCGCGGTTCAAGCCAAGGCTGGCTGCTGGGCTGTGAAATGTGTGTGCTTCCACTCCGCCGGCTCCTTCCGATGTGCCTGGAGCAAAGACTTTGTCTCACTGGGTGACGTCAGGACAGTGGTGCCCGAGCTTTGGAGAAGATTCACAGTAGAATATTACAAATCAGGAAGAAATACTCAGGTAGAGAGGGAAATTGTGGAAAATAAAAGAACTAGGCATGATGCTTTTTTGGCACTAGACTGTTTAAATCTCAGACCACCCTATGCTGCATTGAGATATTGTGCTCTCCTCTACAAACAGCTGCATTACGTTTTTGTCATTCAGCAAATACAACTGGTTTATTTTTAGCTTTAATTGAGTATCTCCTTTCAAATCTTATCACTGCCCACCCACATCAAGTGGAATGGACATAAATACAAACATAACGTAAACTACCTTATGCCGAAGAGCACAGCAACAGCAAATTAATAATCTTTTTTCCAAGGCATTTCATCTCGAATGCAGGAGAGACTTGTTTACTGACGTGATTCATAGCTGAAGAATAAAATGTTGTCTGGCAAGGTTGATATTTCACATTTTAATATGGATTTTCACCCGAGGATCTCAAAATATTTACAAACCTTAAAGCCTGATCTACACACAATTTTTTTGCAGCAAATATCTTTTTTTTTAATTAAGAACATGATTCCCCCCCCAGTACATCTCAATAAAATCACAATTACAGTTACAAAATATTTTAGAGCTGTGCAACTTAATTCCCTTGCCAATATAGAAAATTTTTTTCCTAACTTCAGTAACTTGATGATACTAAATCCACAGAGCATTCATATATGAAAAACATACCATCATGTGTCTTCTGAAGCTTAACTAATGCTGTAATATGCCTTGCAGCTCCATGGGTGGAGAGTCGAACAGAGCAGTCAAAGCCTTGCTGTTCCACTGGAAAGTGTGGGATAATTGCCCACGGTTGTGCTGAGAATACCCACCTGATCTGAATATCTATGGAATTGTTTGTAGAAGTGAGGATGTGTTTAAACTAGCAGGATGAGAAACATGCTGCTTCACTGTGATGGGAAATCAAACTCTGGCAGTGGTACTTTGCTCCAAAGGTAGGTAAGCCCTGGGGAGAGTAAAGGAGCATGTGCTGGAAATTAGATGTTATACTCCAAGGACGTTTTTTTGTACGATGTGTGAATCTTACTTGGTCATAAAATCTGGATGGCAAGAGAAGGGCTAGAATATAAATGGAAGGTCAGTGAAGGAAGATAAAAAATGAAACTGTTTGGGAGCCAGCAAGAATCATTGCACATGTTGGTAGGTTGTTAACGGCATGCGTGCAGTGCGCCAGCAGCTCCTGGCACCTCTGCTGGGGATGCCCAGCTGTGCCCAGCTGTGCCCTCTGCCACTGCGCAGTTGCATCTGCTGGGTCTCAGAAGGAACAGGAGATAGGGAAACTTCATTTGATAGGTTATGAGATAAAAGAGGCTGAACAGACGATAATATATCTTGTCTGCTAAGAAGATGAACTACTATGAACTGGAATACACAGCTCTTTAGGAGCAGGACAAAAATCCATCTTGTCAAAACCCTATCCTTTCCATGGACAATATAAAGGAAGTGGGGAAGGAATAAAAAACTTACAACATCATTGATAAGGACAACAGAAATTACGGGGGGACATTGCCCTGCCAGTGAACTGTACCCACCCAGCAGATCCCTCTATCAGCTCTTTGCTTCCTTGTATTTGCTTTTTTTCCCCGTTCCCCTGATCTTCCACCTTGGTAATTCTCTCCTAGGCATTCACATAAAGCGGTGCACCAGGTGCTGCCTCTGTGTGGATCTATAACATGAATTACTTTGTCTATCCAATAACTTATGAACAAAGTCCAAAAATGTATTTCTATTGACGTCCGTGTCAGACTGAGTCCTAAGGATCCCCAAAGACCTCCTTTCACAGTAATAATCTACCTGCTCTCCGCTGCCTGATCTGGGGTACTAAAACATAGATTTATCTACTTTTTGGTTATTCTGTTTTTCATGGCTGGCTTCGGCACTGGCAATCTGATCTGATTTCCAAATTCTATTCAGAATTTGGAAACCTTTAATTCTGCTGAACGCCTTGGTCATCTCAATGAGAGAACATCCACTTTTCTCTCATTTCCATCTTATGTGCTTTGCATGTTTGAGCTTCTATCACTGACATATCTGAGGCGGAGTATTTGAAGATGTGATATATATTTATGTGTGTGTGTGCGCGCTAAGAACACTCTGTACTTAATAACATAGGGTGGCTGTGTTATATTTTTCAGCCAAAGGACTGCTTTCAGGGGAAATTGGGATTCAACATTATAGAGCCAAAGTTATGATTTCTATAATAAAAGGAGAAATATTCCTCCTCTTCTGCTTTCTTCCATGAATTTTATTCCCATCCTTTGGAGAGCAGAGTGCTGGAGTAAAAGTCTGTATGATTTAGTGTCTGTATTGGCTCTGTGGTTGCACTGCACTCAAATCCCGTTGTCTGCACACAACAGAAAGCTTCCCACTTTCTTGGCTGCAAGGACACATTGCTGGCTCGTGTTCAACTTGGTGTCCACCAGGACCTCCAGATCCTTTTCTGCTGAGCTGCTTTCCAGTTGGGTGGCCCCCAGCATGTATTGGTGCATGGGGTTGTTCCTCCCCAGGTGAAGGACTTCACACTTCTCCTTGTTGAACTAAATTATTGCTATTATTACCCAAAAGTCAGCTGTTCCCTCCTCTCTGTGCATCCTAGCCATGCTGTGTGTGATTTTGAAAGGTTTTAAGTGCAGACTTGCCTTATTTTTGAATTCCCAGGCAGCATCAGTCTAGAGATAAGTAGCTAGGTGTTTACCCAAAGCTATGATGTGGGCTCCTCTAGGCACACACAGAAGGATTTTATGTTTCTAAGCAAGTTTTCCTGGTAGAAATTCCCTGGAACAGGTATCTGTGACACCTCAGGTGCTTGGCCCTCTTTACGCTTTGGCTGCTTGTTTTAATACTTGGTCTATTGTACTTAGATGCTTAAATTCTGCCAAGGCTGCACTTTAACTCTTTGTCAAACCACGACAATCTGCTCCATATCCAGTGAAGCTGCTCGATCAGGCTCTAAATAAAGCCTCTTTTATCGCTGAAAGGAGGTATTTGCCTGAAGGCTTTGCCCATATTCACAGCAGAGGCACTAAGGGAGCGATGCCCGTGCTGGGTTGCACAGGATCAGCGCCCCATGTTTCTGTCCCCACGTCTCTTGCTGGTTTGCCAGAGGATGCCCGTGTGCACACACTGATACCTGTTTTAGTCAAAATCAGCTGCTAGATACAGACCTGTCAGCTACATTTAAGCTGACCTGGGCAATTTTGACTGAAATGCCTAGAAAGCTCTCACAAATAGTTCAGCTGGAGAGGGGAGAAGAGCAAGCACTGGCAGATGAGTGGTTCTCAGTAGCTGGTGAGAGGTACCCCTCTTCTATCTCCAAAGGTGGTTACAGAGATACTCCCTTTTAATCCAGCTAGACAATGCAAAAGACAGGGACAATATTCCTTCATACAAGCCAGGCTATGTTGGTTTGTTTGCCACTGACTTATGCAAGATAAATATGATTTCTGCTAGATAAATATAGGTTGGATTCAAAGAATTAGTATCCAGACTATTTATGTTAGCAGTTTTACTGAATCAGTTTTAATCAAGTTAGATAAGTAACATTTGAATATAGAAAAAGAACCAGATATAAACAAGAACACAGGTTATAAGATGTTCTGACAGCTTTTCTTTTCTTTGCAAAACTGCCTTTTTCTGATTATGGTGATGAAGCCGTCATTCACCCCTTAGATCTAAGGTGACACCATCCATAGCCACAAAGCTGGCATTTCCCAAATCAGGCATATCTACAAAAGCAGATGAAGGACAGAGCGAGCTTCAGGCTTGCCAGGACGTCGTCCGGAGGCACTGCTAACGCTACCCAAAGCAAAGCTTTACTCTCTGCGTACTACCATTCAGGCTGTGCAACTCTCCCCTTTCAAGGTCAGGAGAGCCAACCCAAAGAAATGGCAGCTGTGCACTGAGGGCCCTTCCCTCCTCTCACTGGGCTGAACACCAGAGTGCTTGAACTTCAGCAAGACCGGCGAAAGCAGAGCTTAGTTTGGAAGAGGACCTGCGGGGGTTGCTTTATCTCAGCTTCCTCAAGCTCATTAAAAAGTCTGCTTAGCTGAAAAAGCAGTTTGCATGGTGGTGTTTGCCTGAGTTCCTGGTACTTCTGAAGCTGTGAGCTGCCCACTTCAGTCTCTATAGTGTAGGGTTTGTTCCTGTACTTTCGCATTGTACCTCTGCATCCTCTTGCAGAGGACCAGGCAGCCACACCTTCCCTCTCCACGGCAAACCCAGAAGCAGGATGCAGCCCGGTATAAAGCAAATTCAGGAAGACTTTCTCAGCTCTCTTTCTATCTGAGAGTGAGTTAAGCAGGACTTTTCTCTCCGTATCTAGACAACATGCAGACCTGAGGTACTCTTCATTCATTACCACCTCACACCAAGGACCAGTCTAAGCTCTGGAGAATATGTATCCACCTGTCTCGACAGGGAATTTGCTTTGTCTTGTCTCAAAACCAATAGAAAAACAATCCCTTTATGGAGAAATAAAGCTTGACAAAACCAAAAATGCATGCAGGCCTCTGATTTCCTCTGTCCGCACGGTCCGCTCAGCTGGGACGTATGTGTACGTAGGCAGGGACATGTGGTAGTGCAGAGACATGGATTCAAATGAGAGATCTGTGGTACCTTTGTCACTGGTGGGATGTGGGTTCATCCAGAGCGGGAGTTTATTTCTTCTTATTTTTCCAGCGGCTAACTCAGGAGCTAAAGTACATGGCAAAATGTCTGAGGAGCAGGAGAAGCTTTCTTGGCCCCTCCATTCAGCCAGGAGGGCTGCCTGGCTGGGCAGGTTCAGGAGGACAACCCAGGGCAAGGGCTGAGGAAACCTTCCCATCCCGCCATCCAGTGGGAGATCAGTTCACCCAGCGTGGCTGGCAGAGCATCTCCAGGAGCCTTTGGGCAATCTGACATGAAGGAGCTGGAGCTGGCTAAGTTTTGCAGAAACTTGTGGTCAATAATTAGTGCTTGTCCGTTAAAACCGTGGCTGAAGCAGAGTCCTTTGACTCTGAAGGCTGAATCCCACATAATAAAATGAGGAAAATAACCTGAGCTGAAGCCATCACCGTAGACAGGGAAGACTTCACAAGCGGTATAACCAGCGGTAGGAGGCTGCCAGCTTCAGCTCTGATGCTCTAAGTGATCGGCAGGTCCATAAAGCATCACAGGGAGGAACTGAACATTTCTCGTGTAAGATGTGGAATTTAAAGCATTTTAAATTCTCAGCTACATTAATGCTGAGGGCTAAGTACCTCCCTGCGGCTTGCGGATGAGTCTGCAGAGGAAGACTGGGCAACGGGTGACTTGTGTTTCTGACGTGCTAAAATCAGACCCTATAGGAGGCAGAGCTCCACCTTTTTGGCCCTAAGTGACTATCGGGCAGGGACTCTGCCCCTCTCTCTGGGGCACCTTCCCAAGGGTGGCCGTCCCTGTGGTCTGGCCTCTGCTGGGTGGTCTCCAAACGGCTGAGGTTTGTGCGGAAAACTCAGCAGAGATTTAGCTACAAGTCAAGTCCCCGAATACAGAATCCTGCATTTCCCAAAGCTTCGTCCTGGGGAACGGGTCCCTTTGATGGGTCATCAGATCTTAGGCTGTCAGTCATTTTTTCTAGATTATTGCAGAATATTAAGAAGGATATCAAGATGGCTTTTCTGATAATTTTTTTATTTTTATTTTTTTTCATGTTGCACAGAGCATTAACAGAGAGTATCATGTGCTGTTCCTTTTTTAATGAAAACACAAAGTCTGCTCTAATTAGAGCAATTCAAGTGCTTTCGAATGAGGTGACTGCTTGGGAAATGCTACTCCATTAAAAAGGAGAAAAGATATTACAGAAATATAGACCACCCCCCACAAAAATAGAATATAGAAAAAATTGTTGGGCAACAGCAAGCAAAGCAGAATTTCTGGCAAAAGAAAAAAACCCTGCAATAGTCCAGGGTCCCCCCACACTGCCCAGTTCAGACCTGGCTTTCCTGCCCACTGCCCTTTTGGCTGGTTGACAGATCTTGGTTTTACTTCATGTCATGTTAAAGTCTTTATTTTTGGTAAAACAAAATCCTATTTTTCTGGCTAGTGCTTGTTACGATGGCCTCAAGGGAGCATTACATGTTCATTTACTTCACCAGAGTTCAGAAAGGCTTAGCTCAAGCCAATTAAGTTTTTAATTAAACATGCATTAGGAGGAGAATCTTGCATATGAAATTTCTCCACATCTTTTTTAAGAGACAGAGCAATCAGTAAAGTTTGGCAACCCCTGCATTACAACAAGTTAAAGCCCAAAAACTTTTTTAACCTTTGCTTGTGAGTTGCATGACTCACAAAATTGAAGATCTCGGGGCAGAACCCTGCAACTCTATTTCTTTTTCCCAATGTGTTGATTTATGTATTGATTATATTCCCCAGGTTCCTCTGATAGAAAGGCTGTCATTTAAAAAATAAACAGCATTTCATTTGTGGGCACTGCGCTTCTGTGGATTGCAAAGCCGATATATGCAATTCTGCAGCTAGGCTGTTAAAGCAAGAGCGTGTCCAGTAATT
This sequence comes from Aptenodytes forsteri, assembly GCF_000699145.1. Classification (NCBI taxonomy): domain Eukaryota; kingdom Metazoa; phylum Chordata; class Aves; order Sphenisciformes; family Spheniscidae; genus Aptenodytes; species Aptenodytes forsteri. The sequence continues at coordinate 1,133,423 of NW_008794416.1, read as the reverse complement.
GATCTGCGTCAGCGTCCTCCACCACTTGAATGATAATGCATGTCTTAAAAAGATTGGTCTTAAAAACTAGAATGAGCCTGGCAAAAAATGCCTGAAGAGATCCAAAAAAGAAAGATGTGATAAAAGAAAGTGTTACGGAGTCTCCTCTGTGCAATGTCTTGAGAGAGTATTTGGACGTTTGGTGTCCAGAAGAAGTGGCTGATGCAGTTGATTTAAAACATACTTCAGTCTACTTATTGCTTTGTGCTTGCCCCCAAAAAAAGGAAACCCCATACCAGTGGGACAGCAGGTTGCAGAAAACATTTCTGTGAGCAGGATGAGGCTGAAACCCAGTCTTTCGTGCTTGTTAGTAGGGAAAGGGAAACTTATTTCTGAAAATCCATAAACTTGATTGCATGTAGGCTGCTGATGCATTTAGTTAGAAAATGAAAAATCCCATCAAAATGCAAAAATCTTTTTAGTTTGGTTGAAAAATAAATCATGTACAGTGATAGACAACCAGCTTTAAAGTGAAGACAGGAGTGTTTTATAAGGATAAGTTAATCTCAGGTGAAATTGCTTTTCTGTAAGACCAAATCTATAAGAAAGCAATAAAGGGAAAATCCAGCGCTCATATATTTTCAAAGAAGAAAAATATCCATCTTTGAAGATTTTCTAAACTGCTTAGGTGGAGGTATCTAGCAGCACCTCTTCACTGGCTTGTGATGTAACATAAAATAATGAAAATATGTTACTGCAGCGATGTGAAAAGTCATTGCAGAGGCAGAAGTGGGTCGTCAGAGGTAGGGAATTAGCAGCAGAGGCAGTGCTCACCCAAAACCTGCTGCCGAGGTACCCAGGAGAGCCTGTGAACTTCCATCAGTGCAAACTAAAAAATGTATTAATTGGCTTTGAGTATAAGATGAAACAAGCAGCAGCTCTCCACATATAATTTATAGGTTACTGGCGACAATGTCACACTCGGCTGTTCCTTCTGAAGTGGCATCCTTCTCCTGTGATTCACCCTCATCCCTATCAGGGATAAAAGCTGTATAAAAAACCTACGGCTGGAGCTGATCTATATTTTTCATTTCAAACTTTGACACATGAAAAATAGCCTGTTTTGACTTAGTGCTCTGATTTTAAATTTACCCTTCCAGTTCTGTGTTTAAGAAAAACCAGCCTGTTTGCTCTTTAAAGATTTCGTTTCCTGTTATTCATTTTCTTTACCCCTTTAAATGGGGCCTGTCGATACCTTTTTCAAGTTGGCAAAAACACTGGGAAAAGGGAAACACAAAGAATTTTTGTTTCTAAACTGAGAAAGAAATGTTTTCATTTTTTATCTGATAGCGGGTAGAAACTAGTTTTGGAGAACAAATGAACAGAATAAACTTTTCAGATGCTCTTCCTCAGCTATCCGAGCGTCATCTCCTTTGGCCACGGCCCTTACCGCCAGATCCCGGCGTAAGGAGGCAGCCCTGGCTGAGCTGCATGGAAAAGGCTGTGAACTGCAGGAGAAATTTCTTCTTGCCTATCCAAAGTGGGGAATGTTGCCCGATTTCCCACAGAAGGGCTGGGCTCAGCATCTCCCCGTGGGCATGTTCAGCAGCTTCCCCTTCCCACTGTTTCTGGATCACATTCCCACACGTCCAGTCCTCCCCTTGCATTACGATGGGGTTGAAGGTACCAAACTAAGGCAGAAAAGTGCTTAAAAGAGGACAACAGTGCTGTGAGACGAGTGGTCTCAATATTTCTGTTGCTGCAATATTTCACCATTTTCCAGTGCTTTCCAAGTGCCTGGACACACAGGTCCCTGCCAGCCCTGAAGCGTGGTGGGAACTCAGCGTGGAGAGGAACGACACCAAAGCAGAAGGGTTTGAACAGCATCCCCCATCCCAGCCTGGTTCCCAGCCTCTGTCTTCTCAGCAGGTGTTCAAGATGAGGTCCTATTTGAAAGGTTTGTTTTGAACATCAGTCCCAAATGAGAAAATTGGGATAATACCCTAAATGTGAATTACAGACAGGCTTAGACCATCCCTGAAGAGTAATCAGGATCCTCTTTCTTTGTCAGATGGACAACACCCTAAAGACCCTTCCTACCAAAACATGGACAAACGGACTTCCAGCACTGGCGAGGTGCAGCTTTCAAAGCCATAATTTGGACTTGTGTACCTAAATCCCTTTATGGCATAGCCATTGACCTCTAAGTCACTGGGACACTTTGGGAAGTGACCCACATTTAGAAAACACATTTTCAATGTTGAAAAAAAAAGAAACAAAGTTTTATTTTCCTTTTTGCCTGCAGGAATCCTTTGGCAAATGCCTCAGACAGTGCCTGCCAAGTGTGGTCAGCTGGGATGTCAGCTGGGGATGAACAAATACAGGGGAGGAATCTGCCGGAGTCTGCAGGGCTGCTGTAGGCACTTGGAGATCTGTTCACAATAACACCACATAACTCCACAGCAGGATTGACCTGCAGCTTTCTGAGCCCCCCCACAGAGGAGCACCCGCTCCTCCATGGCATGTGCAGTCTGCCTGTGCCATACATTACAGTGCCGTATATAGCACATCCTATCGTCAGCCTTACAAGCAATGGCCAAGGCGCTCACTACTGCTTGGAAATACCTGGAGGAAAACAAGCCATGAATCTGAACAGGGATGCGTGAAGGATTTAAACCTACTTACAGTGCTCTTGCTTGTCCTGAAGATGTTCTTGAGATTCCTGCTATAAACCAAATGCCCCAGTGAGATCTATGGCCATACTGGTTTTCAAACTGTGCTCCATGAGACTCCAGCGCGTGCTCTGCTGCTGCCTTGCCAAATTGTATCACTGCTACAGTATGATCATTTGAATTCAAAACCCCACAGCAGTGAAACACGCCTCTGTTGGTAGTCATCAGTGGTCTACACTTGGGAGCAAGTTCTTCTGCAGTAAAAGAAAAGAGTCTGAGGCTGAAGGTCAGAAAAAGGCTGAAGAAAATGTTGTCTGAGCTGCGCTGAAGTTCCCAGCTCAGTGTTAGACCAAACCAATTCTCTCGTTATCCATTGCCATGTGGCATCCTCACGAAACAAACCAAAACCCTGGAAGTTTAAGATTTTATTCGCAACATGAAAAGCTTCATCTTGCCCTTGGCACAATAAATAGACTGACTGAAGCAAGTGCCTACCCTACTTTATAATTGCGAAATGCCCGCTGACCCATAATAGGCTTCAGCAGTGTACGGGTGCTGTATTTCTGGTCACAGAACGGGAGGGAAAATGCAGATTTCATGAGTTGCCAGTGGAGCTTTATATTCAGCTGGTTAATATCTCTGAGCTTTCTTCACAAGAAAAGTGATTTTAGTTGTCACTGCGTGTTACGCTGTGTGGCCAAGCCTGGCAACGCAATTAGTGCTAACCTGGAGACGCAGGGCATGCAGGGACCACCGCAACGCTTCTGGCATTAGTAGATATCACCACTTACCATTTGTGATCTGGCAGTTAAATACTCTTCCTTCCCACGCTGCCTCAGATATGTAACCATCCATTTTCAGATCTCTGCAGTCTTTGCTGCTAGAAAAATGAAATGATGATGGCACTAGACGCAGGCCAGGAGAGATGAATGTTTATCATTGGTGCGTATCTCTTAATAAACATCTATAGAGCATCACAAGATGAACAAAGGTTGTTCCACAGTAAGTGGTACTGTATGGAGGAAGGTGTGCAGCCAGAAAATATCCAGGTATGGCATTAAAAGCTTGAATTGAACTCCCAAAGCTGATAATTACTGGAGCTTGCCTGGGTGCTTAGCAAGCAAATAAAAGACATATTAATGAAAGGTTCATGATAGATAAATGGCAGATGGTAACTGGGTGCAGGAGGTATGGTATGATGCACAAGGGACTGATGAAGAGGAGCTGTAACTTGGACACTTTGGGTGCCAGACATCTGGAGCATGGGATGCACATGCTATTTTTCCTGCAAATACAGTATTGTGCCTATAATTAGGTCGAGACACACTCATATATATACATACATACACACAAATGTATATACACACAGTGCTAAATAAAAAATGGTCAAGACCTGGCCACAAGGCTGAGCAGCCGAAACTGGCTTCCATCCACACTAATTAAGGTTAATCCTCTGTAGCAGGTTTGTCTTGGAGAGCCGTGGAGTAAGCCACCAATTCAGTTAAGTGGATGACGGTGGTCCAGTGCTTCAGCTGATTTCCCTGGCCCTCTCATTTAGCAGTATAGATGTGCCTTCAGGATTCCTTTTAAGCCCATTCTCCATGGTCTGTGTAAATGTGGAAACAACAAAAAAACAGTTTTCAATGCCATCCCTCAGATAAGACTATTAATTATTCATATTGGTCAAGGTTTTGAGTGATCAAGGGACAGCGGAGTGGGTTCCTGCCATCTCCAAGGGGGAAAAAAAAATCCCAGTGCTTGAATAGGAAAACATCTGTTATAGGACGTGCAGTAACCGTGGAAAACATGAATCCAGGAGCAGCTTTATGAGGGATGACTCAGACATTGGTCATCCCCAGAAGAGTGGTCAAAACAGTCGGGAATACAGCGACGGGAAGGCACCCGCATTGCAGAGCTGAGGTGACTCAGCGGGAGAGTTTCATCTCCAGCCTCTGGGATTTCTGTCCTGTCGTGCAAGCCCGATCCCCAGGAGCATCCCCAATCCATCCAGGCTTCCTTCCCCGGCAGCTGCAGGCCTGGGAGTCTGGGGCTCACACTCAGGCACTTTCCCCCTCCTTCCCAGAGGTGAAATTTGGGGGGGAAGGGAGGGTCCCCTTCAATGTAGCTTTCATTCAGAATGAAAAACTGTTTTGGCCACAAAGCCATTTAAAAATTCAGATGGGTTTCACCAAACACCACGTGCTAGCATGGTTAGGATGATGCTGACTGTAGGGACAGCTGACTCTGCCCTGGGAAAGGTGAGTGATCAGATTAGGTCAAAAATGAATGGAAAAAGACCATTATAATTTCCCAGAAGACCGAGTACTGTCTTTTCTCAAGTTCTTCTGCTTTCCTGCCCTTTCTTAAAAGCTAGAAATGTGTCAGTGAACAGAGAAGGCCTGATTCCAGTTCAAAGGCTTTTCCCAAACTTCTTTTAACCTATAGCAATGTGCTCCCCAAACCACAAAACGCCCCATCCTCACACTCACCTGACACCCCGTGCCCTGACCCCAACCGGGACAGGCTGGTGCCCGCACCCTGCAGGCACTCCCAGCTGCCCGGGGATCTCCAAGTTGTTCTCCATCCCACAGATCTGCACCACCACCCTCTTCTCCTAAGCCCTCCAGCCCTTTCTTAGTCAACAGAGGAACTCCATATGGTCTTCCTATAGTCTCCTCCTCCTTCATGTCTCACCTCTTTCAGTGTGATGTCCAGAGAGGACTGGAGTTAGATAACTTCCAAGGATTGCAGAAATGCTGCTTTGACATTTTGCCTGCAAACACAATATTGGGTTGAGAAAGAATTGTATGTAGAGCCAAAGCATCTGAGCTGGCATTTCTCAGGCTGGCTGCACAGCTCCATTTGGAATAAAAACCATTTACTTTGTATTAGGCAAACAGGAAACTGATGCAAGCAACAGAACTGCTGAATACCTATCATTCCTTGTATGTGCACTGGCTGGGTTTCAAGGCAGCACTGTACAGGCATAAACACGCTGATGTAACTAAGAGTTTCATCACCAGCATCTGACTCAGGCACACATACCACCATACCAAGTCCCCTATCATCCTCCCTCACATCAAAAGGTCCTTGAAACGTCAGGGTCCCTGGGGCAGGCAGCATGCTCGCGGCTCCAGTGACCCCACGAGGACTTTCATCCCCTGTAATGAGCCCCTCATCCTCCTCCAAACTCAAGGTCTCGCCCTTGTATAAGATGTCCAAGTCTCTATGCAGCCCTCAGTCATGGACATCTGCTCCAGCCCCTATGCGCTGCATGGACTCAGAGGGCATCTTATTCCCCAGGCGCATCAGCTGCTGCTCAACTATTTTTCCTTTATTTCACCAATTCTTCATTTCTTTGCTAGGCTTGAAGCAGTTTCTTCCAGTTCTCAAAGCTATCCTTCTCCAACAGCCTCAGGGGGTTGTTTGTAGGTTTGAGGGCTCTGTTTTGAGCCAGTGCCCCTATTTTTAAGGGCTCTGCTATTAACCCATCTTTTCTGCCCCATCACACCTGGTACCCAGCACCAGCCTGTGCAGCATGCTCATGTAAACAAGCCTAACTCAGCAGTGGTGTCTTGCAAAGCTAGCGTAAGGCACAGTTAGCATAAAACCTGCAGGCTGGTGTTAGTAGCAGCAATATTGGTTTTACTGGTTTTATCGTAGGGAGCTGCAACCGCCGCAGGCACCAGGGCAGGGAAGGGCGATGGGGAAGGTGAGTGCTTTCAGCCGTGGGACTGCAAGCAAAGAGCCACGGCGGCAGGCTCCCCTCACTAATTTTTTTCAAGTGCTATAAAGTCTGAGCCTCTCGAAATAAGTGGAAATCTTTCCAGGGGATTCAATAGCCTTTGGATGCATCTTTCGGGGTATGTGAGCCCACCTGTCCCTGCAGGAATGCACAAGGGTGATCATGCCGTAGTGGGAAATGCAATGTGATTTTGGGAAACTCTCTGTCACGTGTGGTGCAATGCGGCTGATCTGGCCCTCCGGGTAAATTAGTTTTTCGCTAGAAGGTGTCACAGCTGAATTGAAGAGGGTGTAGGTAATTATACATGGTAGGAAATCTCAGCCCGTATCTGCTCTCCTACATGACACTCAAGACAGATTGATTGAAATAAAATACTTAAGTGCTTGTTTTCACTTTTCATATTTATTTATGTCTTTTATATGCACATTCCTTGGGTAAATACAGTGAAATCTCATACCGCGAACCGAGATTGAAAGCACGAGCAGTTGGCATAGCCAGGCTGGAAGACTCTCACCTGTTGATTAGAGCAGGAGCTTTCTGATGTGACCGTTTGCTCTGCTGACCTATTTAATCGATTGGCTCATTATCAGCAACCCAGCCAGGAGCCATGTATCATCTGTGGGAATATTTTCCCCAGATATGCAGCCTGTAGAGAAATAAAATCTATTTCTTTTTCCTATTGCTTTGGCATCTCATTTTGCTGTTGAGTAACACATACAGCTGTATGTCTCCAGCTGGCCATGGAAGGATGAGAACTGAATTTGCAAATGTTATAGCACGTTTCAATTTGACAAAGTTAAAAAAAAAAGGAAACGTTTCGTATGGGCTTAGTTCGATGTAAGATTGGCTCCTCCTTAGGAGGATAGGCCTGGCTGGATGTCACCACCGTTCGCTGGGAGCACGGCAATGCTTAGGTCTTACGAAGGCCATATGATCCCAGTGTACCTGAGATGTGTCCTCTGCGCCAGGCATGACCTGCAAGGTAAAGGGAAGGCTCAGGCCACCCAGAAGACAATTTTCTCAAGGTCCCGTGACTGAGCAGCTAAAGAGGAAAGTAAAGCATCGGGGTCAGCCCGGCCCTCAGTTGAAACATTTCATTTTGATCTCACCAAAGGAGAACTGAAAAATACGGGCAAAATCAAAACGTTAGTATTACAAAATATGTCATTTCCAATTTAAAAAAAAAAAAATCAGTGGAAAATTCCAACAGCTTTACCAGCGTGGCTTATATCTGATGGAGATAAATCCAGCAAGCAACGTGCAAGCTGACCACGAAGCGCGCAGAGGTGCCAGTGCCAAGCCCAACGGCAGGCAGGCATTTTCTTCCAAAAGAGGGAGAACTGAGGCAAAGCATTTGGTACCTGCCTCTGAGCTGAGCACAGGCCAAGCAGTTGCATGTAGAGGACTTGCCATCATCGTGTAGTCATTTATAACTGTAAACTCATTTTTATCTTGCGGCAGTGTCAGAGAGATCTGTACACCATAAATGGAGTCATTCCATCTCAGTAATACATTCTCTTTCATTTTCTACTAGATGATTCATGTAGTTTTTAACCAAACCAAAGAATCTCTCTTCATTTAAGCAGGCTCAAATAAAGGCAGTGAAGACCCCTTATGTGCTTATGAATTTCTATGAAGTTAATGTCCCACGTTCAAGCTCAGCAGACATGGTCCTGAACACTAACAGAACCTGAGCTGCCACACAGAAAGAACATGGAAACAGGCATGAGGCTGGTTGGAAAGCAAAAGACTTGATTTCAGGAAAAATTGGGAGGAGTGGCTGACAGTTGCTTTTGCTCTTTACTCTTGCCAAGCCATCAGTTACTTTGCAATAAGCCTTTCTCGCTTCTCCTCTCTCTTTCTCTCCACCTCTTTTGAACCTCCATCATTGGCCCAAGAAAGTTTCATTAAAACTATACCACTCCCAAAGCTTTGTTTAATCATCATCCCTTGACAAAAATCATAGTTTGGTGAAATATGTTAATTAACAAGTCCTTTCCCTTTGCTCATCGTTTCTGCTCAGGTTGGTGGCTGAGCCATGGGCAGGACTTACCAGAGGAGACCTGGCTGCAGCAGGCAGTGTTTGTGCACCATTAACTCTTGATACTTCAGCCCCCTCTGAAGAAGGGCACTTCCCACCCTCTCCATGACCGCTGCATTATAAAACATTACATGAAGAAGCTGTTCCAACAAAACTCTTAAACACACACTAGCTTTAAGCACGTGGTTAGTTGTCTTGCAATTAAGAGATCAGAGATGCTGCACTGGTGGAGTCCCCTACTACCCTTCTCCACGGTGACCCACGGGAATTCTGCTTTTCAGCCCATTGAAGCCATGTGACTATTGACGTGCTCAAAGCTGTTTTGCTCTGACTATTAATTGCTAAACAGGGTAGTGGGACTATTCACAAGGCTTAATGTTAAGCACATACCGAATGATTTATTGCATAATTGCCAGGTTGGGTGGTGGCCATGGGAAGAATTTTCTTTGAAACGGGAGGAAAAGTTGATTGCGTGGTGATGGGGCTGAGGATCAGCCTTTGAATGTCTTTACAGCCTTCCAGGAAGGGGTGGCTTTCAGCAAGCAGTGCTGTTTGCAGAGCGGTGTAGGTGTCCAAGCAGTGTTAGTGCAGGCGCTTTTCTTTTACGAATTTCACATTATACCAATGAGACCCCAAACATCAATGTTCTGACTCTGCTGGGCTAAATTCAGCTTCTAATTAAGTTTGTACAAACTGCTCTGAAAATTTACTCCTGTTCTGTCACAAACCCCTAGTTCTTCCTAACCATGCTCTTCCAAGGAAGCTTTTATGAGGCCGTTGCAGTGAGATTTCTGCCTGTTCCTATGCAAGTTGCAGACAGTAGCAACCACATTTGAGGTTTCGGTCACTCCTTGGTGAAGTAGATGTTCTGTAGTAGGGACCAGCATGGTCACAGACATATTTTAGGCTGTCTTTCAGCACTGCATAATTCATTAAACTATTCAACAAGGAGGTTTTACACTTCTAATGTCCAATGAGATAATTTGCAGTGAGATCTAGAAAGCTTCAAAGTAGAGAAATAGTCATTATTGGATTAACCGCTGATCATTTTGAATGAATTCTCCCATAAAGGATGCATGAAGTAAGTTCAGCATCCAGTCTGTTCTTCCATGCTGGGAAATAGAAAAGACAAAAGAAAGACAGAAAACACTACTTGAAAATTCATGGTGATGATGAGGGGTGAATCCAGAGCATCCTTTTGCCTGAACAGATACCTCCATTACGTACCCTAAGGAAGACTTTTATTTAGCAATTTAGCAAGACGAGGCAGAGCCACGCTCACACACCCAGTTGCTAAATGACTGAACCTGCACAGCCAAGGGTGTTCGGGCCACACGTTGCACCTCCAAAATGAGAATTTCCCCTTCCACCCAGGAGATGGCACTAAGGCACTCACACAAAAAGCATCACTTCAGCCTTACCAAAAACATATTCTCCCTGAAGTTGTGTGTTGGGGAGAAAACCTGCAAAATTTGCATTCACTGGGTTGTGCATCTTGTGATGCGACCGAGTGTCCTAAGAGGGAACATGTTTCTGACTGCTCTGTGGATGCTATCATTTGGATTTGAAGTGGATCGTCCTTCTCATGGTTCCAGTGAGTTTCCTACCAGACAACTGGTGGATCAGAGCAGCCTCCATCCAGGGAAGTTCCTCTGTTTCGGACACAAGGCAGCACCAAATGCTTTGGAGAAATATGCCTAGGGTTAACCATATATTCTGATTCAGCCATTTGTTTCCACCGTGGTGGCCTGTTTTGATTAGCATTTAGCAACATAACTTTTTCCTACTGAAGATGACTTGAAATTATCTTGTATATGTGCCCTAAGCATTTGTCTAGACACAGCCCCTGTCAGTGTAACAAACTGTTGGAGCGGAGCAATGTCGAAATCAGCTTCAGGAGTGTGTCTCCAGCACAGGGAGGCGGGAGAATGACGTTTTTTCAGAAGAGAAACCTATCAGTGAGGCCATGGGATTCATTTTAAGTGCTGCAAAAGTGCATGTCCCATTAAGAACATCTTTATTCTCATGGTTTCATTCCCTAAGGAAATCAAATGTCTGGGTCTCTTCAGGAGCCTCTGATGTAAGCAAGTGTTATTTTTCCCTATTTTTATGTTAAAGGCAGTTTCATCATTTCTGCCCTTCAAATTCTGCAGCCACTAGTCCACTATCCTTAGCTACAGTGGAAATACCTTATGCCACCCAAACGTCGCATGGGCTGTGATCAGTAACGTCCCATGCCAGGGCGGGGAGAGGGGGCAGCTTTGCAGAAACGCCGGACCCTTGTACCTCCCTGTATCACCTGCTTGGAGCTTGGCCTTGCCAGACATCATTTTGACAATCCCCCAGTGCTTGCCCTCCTGCAGGGAAACACAGCCATGCACATGGCTTTCCTAAGGTCCTGCAGCAAGTTAATGGTAAAATTTGCCATGGGTAAGTGGTGATGGGTTGAAACACTTTTAGAGTTTAAGGAAGAGAGGTGATTCCCTTTGACGATAAACTCCTTGGGGCAGGGACCAGTGTGCTGCTGTGTATATATAGTCCCTGTATAGTCCCTATAACCATCAGGTCTAGGTATGCTTGATATTGCTGTAAAATAAGTTATTTGTTGTCATTATTATTATCTTTTGATATTTTAGCTGTATCTGTTAAGAATCTCTTATGGCTGAATACCGCAAGGATGTCTCATTAAAAGCAATACCTTTTAGGCGCTAGGGAGGGAGGTCTCTACACCATCTACTCCAGGCGAATTCTGACATCAATTCAGAAGCCCCAGAGTCAGATCACTAAAGCCACAGGGCTCAGCAGCAAGGCTGTGAAGGGCACGGTCCTGCCCGGGGACATCAGCCCTTCCCAGGTCTCGGATCGGCGGCTCTGCATTGCCATCTTCAGGCTGGGAGCAGCCTTGCTCCTCCCAGAAATCCTAGAAATCTCCCAAACAGACACGGCAAACGCAGTTCCGGCTTACCCAGCATTAGTTGAAATCGGTGGCCAAACCCTGGAAAAAGGTGTTAAATACAAAGGAGGGGAAGGAGCTCTGCAAGGCTGGTACTCAGCTGCCCTGGGTAACACGGATATTTCCCTCCCTGTAAGTATACAAGGCTTTAAAGAGAGTAAATTAACACAAGCAATGCTGCTTAACACATACTACTTCTTGCTGTGAGACAAAGTTTATTGGCAAGTTTTCTTTAAAGTACATAAATTGAAACTGCCTGAGTGATTTTAGCTTTGTAGCCTGCACTGTCCCCAAAAAAGCCTTTTTCTGACAATGATAAAAGCTCAGATTCTTGGGAGATTTTAATGATAATATGTCTTTAAAAAAGTTTATGCCAAACACTCCCCAGGTATTTGATAGATATGGTGGTGGGTTTGGAAGAGAGGAGGTTTCCAGGCTTTCAGGGTCTCTGATGGACAATATCACACAGACAGCTTGGAGAGCCAAGGAGCTGTAATCACAGAACATACCCTAAAATAAATCAGAAAATCATAGAATAAGGTAGGTGTCCTGGTCCAGCAGGGCCAGCTTAGACGAGGTTGCTCAGACCTTGTCTCATCACCTTGTGAACATCTCCCTGCGATTCCCCCACCTCTCTGGTCTCCAGCCAGTGTTTGACCACCCTCATGGTGAAAAATATTCTCCTAATAAGATCTGCTTGGAAAATGACTTTCTAGGAGCCCAAAAATCATAGAATCATAGAATGGTTTGGGTTGGAAGGGACCTTTGAAGGTCATCTAGTGCAACCCCCCTGCAATGAACAGGGACAAATGCTGCTACTCCGAAGAATATTCCAGCAGTAAAGCTCTTACCATTTTATCTCAGGTCTCGTGACAGTTTGTACCAGGTCTCACGACTGTTTATACTTTTTCCCACTGCCTCAATCCCTGAAATCCCACCATTACTCCCAGCTATCAGCGAAAAAATAGGCAGTCCTGATACTTACCATGGCCACCTGTAGCACCACTCACTGGGCTGTGTCCATTGCAGTCCCTGTCCCAAAGGACAACCCAGAGCACAGCCTTGCAGCAGGGATTTGCGATGACCAGTTCAGCCTCCGCAAGAAAATGCTGTAGTTGTCCTTGTACTCGGATACCCAGCGGTTCCTGCGAAGAACATGGAAAAAGGGATAAGAAGAGGACTTCCATCCTCTGCTTTCTGCACCAGGAGAAGGGACCTGCCTCCCCTTCCGCAGCGGTTGACCACCCAGCTGGGAAATAGCATAGAGCAAATGAAAGCACATGCCGATGGCATGGGGGAGAGGGGGAACAGCCTGTCTCCATCAGGACCGGCGCAGATGCTGCGACACACATGGCTGTCATTGGGACCAATCTCCCACCTAGATCAACCATTACAGAGGCTCGGTCTCCAGCCCACACATAACTCCAGGATCGTAGATCAAAATCGAGACTTCAACGCAGAGCTGAAATCTATGTGTGTGTTAGGGGGAGGTGGGGGGGATGAGGCAGTGGGGAGGAATTGCCTTTCCGGTGAGAAATGAGAGCTCAGGAGCAGTTTATGCCTGTTTGTTCATAGTGTGCGGATGAGTCATGTTGCAAACAGCTCCTGCCCTGTCTGATTTGAGAGAGCCCTTTCCCAGGGGAAGCCCAGGCATGGAAATGTTGAGACGTGCCTCCCTTCCCCAGCCCCACAGGGACCTCGGCATCTTCTTTCCACAGGGACATATCAGAGGTTGTCCCAGGAAAAGTCTCCCCACTCCTATCAACCCTGCTGCAAAACTTTTCAAGAAAAGGCTGAGCAGGCCTTGAGAAAGGATTTGGCCCCAAGGGAATTCATTTGAGCTCATTGCGTAACACAGACACGGAGAAATACGCTTGAGAAACACCTTCCAATCCCAACCAGCTCCAAAACCTCCCTTGCCCTACTCTTACCCTGTCCCCATTCCCACCAGCCGCCCTCTCCCCCCAGCCCACCTCTCCCTTACTGGTTTAAGTGCTCATCTTCAGGGAAAATGTGAGAAAGGCTCTTATTTGCTCTACAGTATCCACCATGGGCTCCCGGCCAGCACTGGAAATCTGTGTTGTAGGTACTTCTCCAGTCAAGGTCAAAGCACTCTAGTGAAAGAGAGTCCAAATAATTGAAAGACTTTTTTGGGTCTCTATCTCCTGTACCCCCCAGTCTGACTGTTCCCCCTTCTGAGCGCCATCGGCTCTTTATGCTTTCAGCACTCCTGTTGGAGCTACCACGATCGAAGGGTTAGCCAAGGGAAAACGCAAGAAGCGCTTCCCTGGTGTAGATAAGGTCTTTTAGACAAGATTATTCAGCCCTGATTTTCTATAGCCTTTTATGTATGATGGAAGTCACACAAGGCAGATCTGGAAATGATATCTTGTGTTCTTCCCTTCTGGACATTGACTTGTCAGCTGGTATATATTTTCTCCTACTGTCTAGATTTTCTCTTTCATCATGGCAGAGCAATGCGTCTCTGCTTTATTTAATCAGGGACTAAACCAGGGAAGAGATCCAGCGTCCACTTAACCCCCAAGTGAGGACCATCACATCTGTTGTGCTATCTTCCCCAAAATTCCCCGTAAGAACTGGTTTGAAGGGGTGCCGTCTCCTATCCTGCTCTCCAGAGATGCCCCATCTGTATGTTAATAGCCCGTGTGTGTGTCCTTCTGACTGAGCAGATCTGCCTGCAGAGAAACATGCTGCCACCTCTCCCAAGAAAGCAGGGAGGACGCGCAAAGAAGAGCCACCAATTGTAGATATTTCAGATTTTCTGTGTATTTTAAAAATGACACATTCCTGTAATGAGTCATTTGTAAAGTATTTTTGTTGTTTTCACTGAGGCTGAGGTTACAGGCATTTCACACGTGCATGACCATGTCAGGCTGTTAATGCAACCCGAGCGGCCGCAGCAGCAGTTCCCGTGCTGCGACATTATTTCCAGGGAGGCCACATTGAGCAGGGCTGCGCTACATGGAGTGGCCCATATGGAAACTGGGATGAAAGAAACGTTATTTACAACGCTCCAACCTCTTCTGGAAGACAATTGTTTTTCTCTGCTCTGCTTCTCCCCACTGATGGGCAGATGGTTACGGGGACTCTGCAGACCTTCCCTTCACCTTCCTCAGTCTCTTCCTGCGTTAAATTAAAAAACCCAAAGCCAGGCTGGGCCACAAGTCACCCGCATGGGGCAGCTGCCACAACCTCCATCCACTGACCTTCCACCAAAACAGATGAGCCCAGGATCATGCTCCTGTTTTGCTGAGCATCATGCTGCCTTGCCTGGCGCGTCTCCAGGGTGAATTGCTGGTAGGTGGCCCAGCCTGGAGCCAGCTTCTGCCTGCGCAGCAACATCCCTGAGAGATGGGAGAAGAAAAGAGCACATTAGTCAGGAAGCACCATCAATTACTCACCCAAATCCTACCCTTGGGTGGGAGCAAGCAAGCAACAGCGGCAAGTTGGAGCCTCAGCTGGCATAAATCGGGGATACCCATTGACTTCAGCAGAGCTTTGCTAAGGTGCATCAATTTTGCATCGATTTGGTTCATAAAGCCAGCAGGGGAAGGATTTATGGTGATGCGAAATAAGTGGAAGGAGCCATGCTGCCTCCATGTTGCCCTGGAGTGCTAAAAGGAGCTGAGATCCTTTGCAGGAGGTTCGTGTATGAAAGGGAAAGACTTTGCGGGAAGTACTGCACTGCTGGGCTACACAGGAATAGATCAGGAAGGGAAAAGCCCACAGCAGTTGTGTCATTAGCACAAGGCAGCTTCAGATGGGCTTGGCGAGGAGATGCTTGAAGACCTCAGATGTTAACTAGAGTCTAACTGGACAGTCCAAATGGAGATCTGTCCAAATGGAGACATGTCCATCTGAGCTACTTGTCCAGACTCTCCTAGTGAGTGGAGAGAGAAAACCTGCCAGGGCTTACTTCACCTCATCCTCAAGGTGGCATTTAAGCTACCGGAGATGGCTGTGTCTTTTCTCCCTACTGATCATGAAGGGAGCTGAGGTGATCAGCTCCAGACACAGACATCCCATGCTGGGAGAGGTGAGCTCAGGGAATAGAGGACATTCCTGCTCATGTCCTCCTGTTTGGTCCTGGAGCATTGCTGAGCAATGCTGCACTCCTCTCTCTCACACAAGAGCTCAGAGGAAGAGCTCCGCTACTTTGGGAAGGTTGGGCATGGCTGGGTGATGTTTGGTGACCACTAATTTTGTTTTCCTGACTTCCATCAGCATTTTAATCCATGCAAGCAAGCTGTTAAGTGGCGTGGCCGAGGGCTGGCTACCAGCCCCTTTGCTGTATTTGCTGCCAGACAGTTATCCCTAGCAGAAGGGCACTAAGGGCTGCTGGTTTGAACCACCCAAGTCCCTCGTGCTCAACCAGAGTCCTTTTGCCTCCCTGCGCTTCTGTTTGCCACCTGCAACACGGGGTTAACTGCATCTCCCTCTATCCCAAAGGAGCTGCTAAGATGAAACCCCTAAAGACTTTGCAGTGCTCATGCCTTGGTAGCAGAGGGTCTTCATGCACAGAGCGTGGCTCTGCAGAGGTTTCTGAGACTCCAGCTCACTACGTCTGCACTTTGAGCTGGCCTGGGAGCTGCGTATTCGTGGTAAAGGGGTGCTGTGCCCACACTGCTAATCTTCGCTGGGCTCAGCCCAGCACCAACGCTTTGTCGGGATGCTGCCATCCGCGCGTGTCCAGCCAGCGTGGACCACGGGCAGGGGGAGCTCAGCTGGCAAAGGCCCAGGCAGACAGCCCCTCAGGTAGGTGGATATGGCCAGTCAGCTGTTCGCAAGCGGCCGGCGCCGGCGCGGGGGAATTACCTGCTGTTCCAGCAGTCTGAGCAGCAGCTGGAAGACGCTGGCAATAAGACAGCTCATTCTCCGGCTCAGCGAGAGCCTGCGGCCTCTCCGATTTCTCTGCCTGGGTTGCTGCCAGTTCGGTGGCAGGGTAGTACTTCGGTAGGTAGCTTTCTGCAACGGGAAGGACTGAAGTAAAGTGCTTTCTCTGCTGCAAGGCCTTGGGGCCCGAAGCGCTGCCTTCTGGCTTTCTCCCTCCTGCGTCATCAGCATGACTGCTGGCTTTGATGCTCGGTGCTGGGATGACTTCTCTCCCCTGCCAGACAATGCTGTCACTGTAGGTCATCGCCCGCTCCTCCCGGGGTACGGCAAACTCCTTGGCTTTTAGCTGGGAGTCTGCAATCTGCAGCTTCTGCAGAAAGAAGTCCCATGTGAAGGGAGAGACCGTGAGTGGGAAGGCCAGTTGCTAAAGCACCAACAAGCAACGCTACCTGCCCACAGCAAAGCCGGGGCTTTGGTGGGGTCAGCATCCCTGGGGACACAATGGCCACAAAGCAGTTCCATAACTGTCATTAAAAATGCACGGACCGTCGCGGCTTCCTCCTTCTGCCCATCTTATGGCTTGGGACTCTGCTGGGCCCCAGGTGGACAGTAGGAGGGAGCACCGGCACAAGCAGTGGTTTGCTGGTGGGAGAGGGGACAGCTCCAAGGTTCGTGTCGGGGAAAGGCCAATGGGGCTGCTGGCATGACTGCTCTGGGGGGTCTGCTGGCTCCAGCCTCTTCAGCTGCACACTACAGCTCCATCGCAAGCCAGTTGCTCCTTTCTAGGGGCTCAGAAAGAGACCCTCCTGCTGTGAGTTCTGCCAGGCTGCTGGGGTCAGCAAGGACCATCTTCATGGGGTTTGTCCATCGTCATTTCGGATCTCCATGGTGGAGATCCAAAAAAATCCAAATTTTGTTCCTCAACCTCCAAGGTCCCCAGGGCTCTCCCCAAGGTGGCTTCTCCTTCACCATGCTGACAATAGGGCAGGTGGTAGCTGCAGAGCTATGGGAACTACCTGTATTTGGGAGCTTCCCCCACCGAGGATGGCCAGAGCTCCTCATAAGGCATGTCCAGAGGGATAGGAGCCTCCAGGAGCCCACGGTGGGGATGGCTCACCAGCCAGTGCTTTCTGGCCCAACCCAAGGAGCTCCCCACATTCTCCTTGGGAGCAGGCTACCCTCCAAAATTTGGCAGAGAAAAAAACATCATATTTTTTAAAGAGTTTTTATCCTCTTAAAATAAAACCAAATCCTGGCAGGGCTAAGAGGGAAACCTGGGCCTCCTGAGTACCTCATCATCATGCTATCCTGTGGGACAGCTTTCTTCTGCAGGCCTTGGGAGTTAATAAAGAGGCAATAAAGAGTCAAAGGGAGCTGCAACCCAAGGAAAGCAGACATATCTCAGGTTCTCCCTCCCTTTTTATCTCCAAAAATACATCAGGACCTCCACAGGAAGCGTGCAGCCTTCAAAAAAAAAAAAAAATTAAAAAAAAAAAAAGAAAACCAGAAAAGAAAAAGAAGTTGAGATGCATGGCTTGGAAACTGTGCTCCAGCAGGCAGGGGTTAAACCCTGCCCTCCCAGCCAGGATCTCGGCTCCTGGAAGCGGAGCAGCCACCTAAGGCTGGGGCTGCCCGGGAAGTGCTCGCCAGCCCCAGAGAACAGCGGGAGCCCCGGGCAGGACAGTTAATGAAGGCTGCTGGCAGCGGGAGCGCTTCCCCGGGGCAGGAGGAGGGGAGAGGGGAGGAGTGGGGAGGGCTCCCCAAGCTGCTGCCCAGGCTAGGATGGCAGCAGTGGCCACAGACAGCCCCTCTGCCCCGGCGGGCACCTTCACACAATGATTTCTCTGTTGTTGTCCCCCCCTTTTTCCTCCCCAGCCTGATCTTTTTTTTTCCCCCTCTCTCATGAGCGTACGAGCCCAAAGCACTTTAGCAACCGAACATGCCCCCCGCCACTTCTCTGCAGTGGCCCAGTGCAAACCGCAGCTGTCCCCACCGGGCTGCCACAAGCAATTAAGCCAGGGCAGGCCGAGCGAGGCAAATCAAATTAAATAGCTCAGGGGGTCGCTCGCACTGCAAGGAGATTAGAAAGAAAACAACCTCAGCTTCCCCGCAGAAGTCTTCTCAGGCCCGTGTCAGGGCAAGGAGACATCTCCATCCCAAATGCAATCCCCCACCTCAAGGCGGTACCGGGATGGGTCTAATCCTGACGTGCTCCATCAGCCCCACAGGGAGCAATAGGAGTCCAAAGCTTAGGCGCCGGTTCAGCAAGCAATCATTAGTGCCCTGACTTAATGAGTGTAATTAGCATCGCCCGCCCCAAACAGCTTTACCGGAGGGCACGAGGGGGATTTCCCGCAGAAGGGATGGGGACACAAGCCAAGGGCATTTGGGCGTGATGTGACCTGCTGGTGGGTCACAACGGTGGGGACCAAAGCAGACCCTGCCAGTGCAGACGGCACCCACGTCTCCTGCCCCCTCAGCACACCCCCCGTCCCCAGCTGTCCTGTAGCCATGAGAGGGGAACTGGCACCACAGGCTAAAGAGCCAAGCAAGGAAAATCCCACGGTACCTGCACGTCCTCCTCACTGGGTGGCTTGTACTCCTTGCACCACCGGTAGTCTCTCCTGTACAAACTCCTGTACATGCCCGGTGACACAGGCAGCTGAAATGAGAGGAGGCAAACACAAGGAGCTGCTAGGACTTGGGGGAAGCCTGCAAAAGTGGTGATACAAACTCAAAATGCTCCCTCGTAGCCCAGGAGAGGATGAGCTCCTCTTCTGGACGCAGCCTCTGTCCCCTGGGCCACCTGGGTCCAGTCCAAGAGGGGCAACCCCTCGCTCAGTCGAGCCCTGAGCAGGGTGGCCAGGAAGATCCTACACTCTTTTGGCAATGGTTTCTGGGGCTCTTCTTGTCCCAGGCGGTCCCTTGCAACAAACACCTTCCTCCTGCCTTTCTTAAGTCTCCTCTGACTGCTCAGATGTGCCTGGGCAGAGCACTAATATAAAGCTGCCGAAATACTTTGATCAGCTGCTGAGGTCCAGTGTCACTCAGGTGAGATCAGCATGTGCTTCCATCTCCTATTTCAGTAACATTTCCCATGCGCTTATCACATATTTAAAGTTAAGTGCTGGCTAATAATCAATACTCGTTCTGCAAAGCGATCAGAAAAATTATGGAGGAAAACTCTGCCAAGGTATATTAAGCCAGTGACACCTGCCCTAACACCGAAAATCACGGCAGTGCAAACTGATGGAGATGGGGAGAGGATTTTTAGGGAAGAAGGACTATGTGCATGTCTTGTTTCCTGTGCTCCTCCCTCGGCATCCACCATGGGCACTGCTGGAGCCAGGAAATCATGTGAGAGGAGCCTTCAGGCTGACCCGAGAGAGCTGGTTTTATGCTAAAGCATTAAATGTGCTAACTTGTCAATGCATGGCAGAGGGCTGGGGGAGATGAGCTCTTGTGCAGTAATTGAAGGTGTTACTGCGATCTCCACTGCTACACGAACACCTCTACCATGCAGGGGTGGCTTGGCCGGCCAAGGCATGGGTCTGCGCTCCCATGCCTCGTGTGATAAAAAGGAACCAATAACTGCACCAGCACACAGCACCTTAGGGAAGGCTTCTCGTGCCTTGCCAACAACGTCACCCATTATGGGCAAGAATGTATTTTATATTATCATTCCTTTTTTCTAACATTTCACTCTTTTCCCCCTCTGGGCTTCCCAGACCAGTGGCTGCCTTTGGCCAGGACCCAGAAGCTTGTTGTCACCAGCTCCTATTATCTTCCCAGCCTGGCAGACACTGCAAACCCATTACTCAAACACTGGTGAGGATGAGAGTCCCGTGTGTACTTCACCTTCGAGTGCGCTGTTTTCCTCATTGTGTCCACCATGGTCAGCCAGGAACCTGGACCAGAAGAAGTCACTCAGTTAACAAACAGCAAACCAGATCCTCTCCTCCACACCGCCCCAAGGAACAAGGGATCTAGAGACCTGGAGTTGGGTACTGGCAGGAGGAAGGGGATTCAGCTGGGGCTGTAGGACCCCTGTGCACCCCGAATCAGCAGTTAGAGTATGACTGACTTCATCCAACTTCAGCAATGCAAAATATACCCGTCCAGCCCAGCAACCAGCACGTACGGAGCCTGACACCTCAGGGGATGCAGCTTGGTGGGACCCAGCAGAGAAGAGATGGCAGCACCCCACCACTACCAGCCTCAGAGCCAGCTGGGGGGCAAACACGGGTGTCCCTTCCTGGGATAGGGTACGTGTGCAATGGGATCCACCAGTGTCTGCGTGGCCACAGTGTTTCCAGGGACAAGGGAAACCTCTGTCCCTTTGTGAGACACCCACACTCCAGAACCCTGGAGGCCTTGGTGGGAGGGGTTTCCCCATGAAGGTCTGGCTTGAGGGCTTCTTGGAGGAGAAGCCACCCCACAGTCATAGCTGGGGAGCTGCTACCTGCTCTTTCAGCTGCAGCCAGCCATGCTGGGGACATATGGCCAGGAGAGGGACAAAGCCTCCCCAGCTCCTGCTAAAGATAAAGATGGGAGCCAAAGATGGGGAAACGGGAAGAAAGGACCCACTTTGTGGATGTGTTGTGGGGAGTGGAAGAAAACATCATCCTTACCTTACTGCATGGAGGGCTGGGAAACATTGCAGAAATAAGGCAGACAGGGATCTCCGCTTGGTCTTGGAGTGTGGCCGAGTACACCTGACCTGTCCCGTCCAGATGTTGCAGCCCCCTTCCTCTGATGACCCGCAACATAAGACAGCAGGGGACGCTCAGATTTAGTCTTCTGTCCCACGAATGGACAGGAAGGGCAAACCAGTAAAGAGTATTTACGCTTTAAAAAATGTCAAACATTAACCAGGTTTGGATCCACCTCATCCAAGACTAATCTCACCTAATTTTAGATGTCCACAAAGAGGACATCTCCCTTTGAGCTGATCCTTCCTGGTTTCTTGGCTCGTTTAGCCCAATTCATGTGACCAATGTAGATACGTACTTGGGGATGAAATAAACTGCTTTCCTAGAAAGCTTGAGTTTGGTCAGCTGAATCTCATCCAAGAGTCCAATTTCTGTAGCTACACATGAGCCTGGCTATCGGTTCAGAAATGAGATTCTCTGGCACTACAGAATGCAAATAGTAGTAAATGCTGGTGATGACGTATGAGTCAGAAAGATGACATCTTGGCTCCAGGATCCTCCACAGAGGAGAGCCGGTCACGGACCTGGGTTCACAAGCACCATTGGAATGAGCTGAATTTCTAGTTATTTCTCTTTGCACCCTGTTACTCACCGGTGTATAACTGGAGCCAGAGGATGCTAACGCTCTGGCAAGGGTCGTGTGCTGCTAACAGCTCAGCACTGGGGTCAGGCAGAAGGAGAAGCCCTTTGTCCCCACGGTATTTTATGCAAATTAATATTAGAATAAATGATGCAACAAGGAAAGAAATTATTTCCAGAAATGTGAAACTCTCGTGTTCTCCTGTGCTTATATTAAAGGGATTACACTCCATTTCCTTCTTAATACAGCTAATGCTCTATGGGAAGCCCTCAGGCCAGGGATTAAAGCACTTATTCAATTAATTAGGAACAAACTTCTGCCTTAAAGTCAAACACACAAATATCAGTAAGCCCTTGAGAGTGTCTTCCTTCCAGGGCAGGGAAAATGGATCCTATTTCTGATGTAAATGAAACCAAGTCTGCACTCTAAAATTATCAGGAATAACATAAATTAAGAAGATTCACTTTTAAAATATCGGTGTTCTGTAAAGCAGCATGGTAAAGGAGGGACAGTGCCATCATCTTGAACTCAGCATCTGAACTCCCATCAGTTACAGGGGGAGCAGAATCAGGTCGTACAAGACTAATATAAGTGAGATACAATTTTAGGATGTAACATTGGTAACTAGCTCCAACTGCAGGCACAGCAGTGTTTGGGAATATTTGAAATTAGGGGTGAAATCCTGGCCCTGCTAAACTCAAAAACCAAAATGCTTATTCAGTAGGATCTGAATTTCACCTAAGGTGTCTGATTCATTACTGAGATAAGAGACAATTTCCAAAACCTGGCTCCAAATCCTAATCTTCCTTGATGATGGCTTGATCCTTCCGTCTTCTCACAGGCGCAGCTCACATGAAATTAAAAGGCATTTTGCCAGGATAGTTCATGCAGGAGCAGCCCACTATCGCTGTTCAGCTTCCTATTTCTTCTTCCCAAATACCAAACGATGGGGCTGATAATTGCCAACATAATCCTAATCAGAAGTGGGCAGGAACCAAACTCCCAGCTCTCATCTTCCTCTACCTCCGAGAGAGCTTATCTGCCTCCTCGTTGCTAGTTCAGATATGGAGAAAAAGTAAACCAGCCACATGCCTTTTTTTTAAAGTGTTTTTATACACGTGGACTTTTTTTAAGCTTCCTTCACAGACACCTGTGGGCTGCAGTGCCGTTCTCTCTCCTGCAATACCAATTCCTTGCAATGGTCCCAGATTTCTCTTGAGCCCCCCAATAAAAGGAAACTCAGCAGAAGGAGGCTCCTGCATGTCAGATCCCCCCCTGGCATCCCCGCACACAGTGCTCAGCGCGGGCTGCACGTGAGAAGCACCAGGAGGGAGACATCCAGCTGCAGTGAATGGAGTATTGTGCTGGCTTCACATAAGCTGGAATTGCCGCTTCCCTACAGCATTAACCACTGCATGATCATTCAAACTCTGCTGGGCTACACAAAGCAGCACCGGGCGCTTCAGTGTTACCTGTGAATCTCAGCCATGGGGTTGCTTTGTCAGCATTTTTTGACCAGGCAGCTTTTCCTGTGCCTTTTCCTCCCCACCTTCCCCCAACTAAATACTTTTTTTTCTAAAGCTTCCCTGCCCTAGGAGAAGAGGGCTCACTGTACCCTGCATGGCTGCTGTATGTTCAGCTGTCTGCACATCTCTAAGACAGAAGTTAATGCTGAAGACCAACACTGTGCTATGAACACCCGCAGGAGAAAACTGCTCTTAAATAATCGGTTTATTTTTGCAATACTCCAGGGAAGCGACAGCTGAGATTCCCAGGGTCAGGAGCCTAAACCACATACCTGAATGGAAATGCCCCTGTTTTTCAAGGCAATGATCACCCCAAACAGCCAGGGAGGTTTTCAGAGGGTGCTGGTGCTTTTGACCTCTCCACATCATGCTACGTGCATGGATACAAGGAAATTAGAAGAAGCCAGCAGGGACCAGATTGTCAAAGGCAGACAATTATGTGTTTTAGCAGCACCTTGGGAGAATTTTCCAATGGGCCCAAATGCGTGAGAGCTGAGTTCAGGTCCTTTAAAATCAAAGTCAAGGACCTTAATTATAATGTAAAACAATGAGATTTGTGTACCTGATCTGTGCAGCTCCTTCCCAACATCCTGCTGGACATTTCCCTGTGCTTAGAGGTACCTATGTACCTCTGGAAAGTCTATCGCGTAGCCTCAGTAAGACTGCAGTAGCATATAGGATGTGACACAGAGATGAATTTCACCTCCATTTGGCCCTAACTTCCCATAACTGTTGTCTTTTTCCACCTGTGAAATGGCAACGGTGCTATCTAAGCCTGTATTGCTCTTGCGCAAGGCGCTGCACTGGGTACCGGCAGGGTTCAGGTGAACCCTCTCAGCGATTAACAATTCAATGCAAGAAAACATGGCCAAGGAGGACATACCTCCCTGTCAACCCAGCTCTTGACAAGTGCTCTTTGGACTAGGAATAAGATTCATTGCCCCTGTGAGGATGTTGAAAGAGGGAAGTGATCGGTAAGCAGGACCCCCATCGCATGAAAGAGGCAGGACGTAATCTGTGAATCTCCATTCAGGTTATCACCACGAGGAGACAAAGCGCAAAGGGGAGACTCTTCTTCAAGGGACGAGTGCTGACAGCCCATTCTGTCAGCACGAGGTCAGTCATCCATTTGGGTCTAAAAACATGAACTTTCGTGGCAGTGCAGCAATCCAGCATGGGAAGGTTTCCCATGGAGTTATTTATTTCACGCTTCTCTCCAGTTTTCTTCATACATCGGTGGGGGCATTTATGGCATCTCATGATCAGAAATAAGCAACATCCTTCAGCCTAAATCTGAGGCACATGTAGCCCTCTTCCAGCCACCTAAATCACTTACAGGACTGAGCCCTCAAAGTCAAACTCCTTGTGGCACAGACACTCCTCTCCGCAGAAGACAAGGGCAGCTGGTGAACTCAACGGTGGTGTCCCAAATCTTTGGGCAGTTCTGCTGTAGCCTGCTAAAACAATCAGCTGTTTGCTCATGGTTCCCCCAAATAAAGCATCCATCAGCAGAGGATGGCTGAAATCTCATCACTGGCTATGCAATGTGTCCCGTGATACAAATCAATGCATATTTATGCACCTGTGTAAGGCAAATACATATATGTATTGTTGGAGAACCTAAATCTGCTCACTAATGCCGTTGTTTAAATAGCCCTTTAACCGCATCACTTTTCTCCTCGTTAGGTTAAGTCGCTAGAGGTGAAAAAGCCCTTCCAAAATGGTTTTCACTCACTCACTCAGTCCAAAGTAAACATGCCTCTGGGACCATTATGTGTATCAGATATCCAAGGCTTTGTTAAGAGCTTGCCTGTTAGGTAAATTCTGCTTCTCTTTCTCCTTGGAAGGAGAAGGTTAAAACTAGAGATAGGCTTACATGAGTATGGCAGAACAGCACCATGCGTTAGGGACATGTTGGAATAACAGGCGAAATTCAGAGCAGAGCACGTAAGTGACCCCAGTCTCGGGGAGGCTCTTGATCTAACATAACTCTGGTTACAATATGACACTGGCTTGACTTACGCCTGTCACTTGCAATCACATTTGTCACAGATCTCACAGTGGCCGAGAGCCTGACGTTTCCACCAGCAGTCAGTGGAGCCACCGTACAGAGCCCGCAATAACAAGCACAAGTCTTCGCTGGCAATAAATATAGGGGGATAGTGCATTTATAGCATGTGATGGAAAATCCTCAAGCCATATCCCCACACGTCTGGAGGAGCTCATGGGTTTCAGCCAGCTGGACTTCCCTTGAGTCTCACCTCGCAATACAATCTCGTCTACTTCTTAAAGGCAAGTTTGGCAGGATAATGACCACTCCAGATCAGCTCACCTAGACCTTATCCACAACTGACTACAGTGAAGAGGAGCCTTTCCACTGACTGCACCAAGGTTTGGACTGGGTCTGCAACCGGGAGATTTTCCCACTGCAGCCATTAGCTGTTCAGCCGATCTAAATTTGTCGGGGAGAATAAAGCAACCACCTGCTTCCAGTGACAGGAAAGGTAAAGTGAGATCAAACGCTAGCAGGAGGAGAGAATTTAAGCAATGCGAGAGGTGGTTGCATGTCATTTCAGAAGTCACCTTTTGTCTTTGATCTGTGCTTAGGAAGCGGGCACCTCCTGGATCAGATGGTCATTAGAGAAGTGTGCCACCGAAGTCATCCCACCTTGAAGTCTCAAGTGTTTGCTTTCCCTGGGGATCCTCCTCCTACTTCCGCCGCCGTGTAAATCATCTGCCCTGAGATTTCCTTTAGAAAAGGCAGTTAATACAGGTTAGGGAGCAGGGACCAGGACTCGTGTCCTCTAATGCCAGGATCATTCACTGCGATGAAGCTGAGACTGCTCTTTTATAACTGTATTATACACACACAGGTAGGCCCTCTAAAGATCAGAGGAGAGTTATTATAAAAGCTGTTATGCCAACAAAAAAAGCCCTGGCCCTGAAGAGCTTATAGTCTAAACACGAGACAGATAAAGGACTTTGATTTGAAGGATTTCAAAGACAAAGCACTCCGAGACAAAGCAAGCTGCAGATCACACAGAAAATCTGTGGCAAAACTGTGGATAAATCCCGCTTTGCTGAATCCTCACTGCTGCTCTTAACAGCTCCTTGGAGCACTGCCTGGTTATTGCTAACAAAGCATTTATTTTAGCAGCACACTTTGGGGAAACAAAATACTGCATAGTTTTAATGTGGCAAGTGCGTGCAGCTACCCTCTAAAAGCAGACATTTACAGCAGGTGTGCATGCAGGTATTTGCCAACCCTGGGCATGCAATAAAATAAACCCTTTGCATTTAGTTTGTTGATACTTTCGGTGAGTGTTAACAAGAGGCAAAATCATGGGGAAGCGAGAGCCTGGTCTCAGGTTACCCCATAAATTGGTTAAGGCTACAGAGAGGATTACAGTCCCAGAGCCACCCTAAGTACCGAGATGTCATTACGGCAAAATCAAAGGTAACCATGGGGCTTGGCAGGTAACTGTCAACAGCTATGGGAAAGAGCCAGCCCGGGAAGGAGCTCCGCGTCAGGATGAAATTCAGCCACCTTTATTTTCATTTCAGGTGAGGGGTCAAGCAGAAAAGCTATCCCCAGCGGCCTTTATTTACAGTTTTCAAGGGAGCGGCCGATGAAGCATTTAGAGGAAGAAGGATGAACCCACTCGTCCCTCACTCACGGAGACCAGCCCGATGACAGACAGAGGATGCTGTAATGGCACGAGAGCTGGGAAGACGCCTTTTATGAATGAAACAGCAGTGGTCCTAATGAAGTCATTAACAAAACTCCCAGTGACTTGAACAGGGCCAGGACTTCATCTGTAATATTTGCAAGGAGACCAAGGAAAAGATCTTCCTGTCAGGACACTTGCTTTCTGCGGCATAGGAGCTCACTCCCAGCAGTGGTAACAACAGCAAAGCCCCATAAACAGATTTCAAGGCATTTCTTCACCCTGAGTTTTCTTTTACATTTCTTCTCTCCATCCTACCTAGGCAACCAATCCAAATTTCTAGAAAACCACAATATGTTCATTTTTTTTTCTCCCAGACATGCAGACAATTTGCTATAAAAACCTTGCGAAGTTTTTGTGTTTCTCTGGATCTCCTGTTGATGAATGAATATGAAAGCTATAAGTGGTTTTGTGTTGTCAAGTCAGAGTAGATACATCTATGCTGGAAAAAATACCAAGGACTGTTCTTTGGCCCTGAGCTCACATCCACATAGCCCAGCCAGCACTCCCCAAAGCAGACCCGTCCCATGGCAACTGCCCACTGAGAAGTTTATAGCCTCTGAGCCATGCCTGGGCACGGAGGAGTACTGTTAACCCCAAAACATGCCTGGCCCAGGCTAATATTTTAACTTTATGGACCACTGCAGGTCACCGGCTGGGCCCACGACCTGGTCCTGTTTAATGCAGCAGGGGAAGTATAGCCAGTGTGTACGTACTGGGCATGCAGTATTTTTCTATGTTGCCATCAAGTAAGTGGTAGATGACTTGCAAGGGAGTTTTAAGACCTCACAGCTTCAAGCTGACGAGCACGGGGAGGCAGAGGGTGATGGCACCCTGCAAGGACACTGCAAGGCACAGCCCCGGCTCCTCCACAGACTGCGGGCTGCAGCAGTGCAAGGAGCCGAGTGCCTCCTGCCATGCCCAGGAATCCCCACCCAGGGCAAGAAACAGAAAACAAAAGGTGAAATTTCTCCTTTTCCACTCAGACATGGGAAATCTTCCTTCACCCTCCCTCCTCTTTAAAGACCTAAACCCTACCAGCAGCCAGTTTTGCAAGGGTTAACCAGCATGAAATGAATGTGGAGAGACAGTCCGGGACCGTAATTACTTATTATTTTCAGGTAATATGCTTTATCTCTGACTAATCTCCTCATCTGGAGAAACACTCGCTGCAGACAAGAGTCACTGAGGTTATCTCTGATGATGGGGCTCTACGGACTACTGGCTGCGAGGACCGAGGAGAGGCCAAGGAGAGGACTTCAATTATGGCCTGAACTATGCTCTGGTAGCTGAAAGGCCATTGTTTAATCTACTAGAAATCATCTATTTTAGCAGATAAAGGGATTACTTGGGTTTTCTTTTCCCCAAGAACAGCGTGTTATTCCAACTACTAATGGAACACTCGGTATTTAATTAAAGAAAAAGCACAAGGAGAAGCAACACAGGCATCAACATCACTTCTGGGGAAATTCAAATTGATTGTCACCCTTTGATGCTGCTCAATCACCTCTATCTCACTCACCCTTCCTACAGCCCAGATTAAATCATCTGGTTCTCTCCATCCTGCACATTTGATTATTTTTTTTTTTTTTAGGGATCCCATCCAAAACTTTGGGACTACGCAATGTGAATTCACTGCTCTGCAGAAACCTCCTGACTTGTAACGAGTCAGATTACCCGTCAAGAGGAGAGTGTGGAAATTTGAGTTGGATTTTGCCTCTTCTGCACGCTTGGTGCTGGTTGCTGTCTGGCAGGGCTCTGCCTGCCGGGCCCATTAGAGTGATCTGGTGTCACAGGTCCAGTGTTTGGAAACTCAAAGTGGCTTCATTGCTCAAGGATGAACTTGAAACTGCTGCTTGCACAAAACTTCTGTTTGCCCCTTTTCCCTCTCAGTTCCCTTGTCTTTGCCATCTCCATTTTCAGAGGTTTGCCCTTTATTTTTTTGTCCCGCAGACTAATGACCATAGAGGACAGCTACAAGTCATTCTCAAGTGCTCCACTGTGTTCAGCAAATACAGACTCATTTTCTTATGTCATCCACCCCTTCAGGTCCACAGACTGCAGACTCAAAGGGTCTATGAAGGAAGATTAGGAAGTAGCAGCTTACAGAGGTAGGTGTAAATTCAGTACGTAGGGGTGCAAACCTCCGTTGAGAAAATTGTAAAGCAAAAAAAAAAAAATCAAAATGAAAACCAATAATCTAGTTTTTCCTACCATCAGCATCTTAATCCTCTTCCCTTTACCAAGACAAAGAACAGGGTACCTTGAAAGTGGTTATCCAGCCAACCAGCAGCCAGAGTTTCCTCCCACAGATGACTGTCCCCTTTGTAAATCCTACTGCTGACTGTCCCATTTCTGACACGGTCTCACAATCTGTAACATTTCGTTGCAAATCCCAGCTGCCTTAGAATCATAGAATCATAGAATCATTGAGGTTGGAAAAGACCTCTAAGATCATCGAGTCCAACCGTCAACCCAACACCACCATGCCCACTAAACCATGTCCCTAAGCGCCTCATACTACATCTTTTTTTGTTTTGCCTTCCTGACCATCCATTTCTTTGCACATACAGCAAGGACAGGGACCTACTGAGTAGCCTGATTTTTGCTTTCATGATTTGTCCGTGCCTTTTCATGACTGCTTCAGGTGATCTACGCCCACGTGCGCCAGCTACATCCTCCTTCAGATCTCTGTAGAGGGATCTGTTGCTGTCCTGTGTGGTGAAATTTCTCAGATAAATGGGGCGGTCCATCTTGTCCACCCTGCTGCTACCTGCCTGTGCAGTTCTCATCCTTTCTCCCTTTTCTCCTGGTCTTTGTCTGGCCCACGCCAATGTTTGATCCACATCATTCATCATCAGACGCAGCAACATGACTTGGCACATCTGATGAACTGGCACCACCACTGAAGATGTGATCATCCTCAGGCTCTTGATCTCCTTGTCTGACTTTGCCCAAAGTCTTTGGTGGCTGTAACTCCATCCTTCACTTTCTACAGGCAGCTCCAGAAGCTGCTGCAAATTATCAAGTCACCCTGTCTGTTACCAGTCCTTGTGTTGAACCAGTTGTTCAGCTTGCTCTTGACCAGGACTGCTGACCTCACCTCTTCATAATGTTTTGCAGCTGCTTCTCACACATATCATATAGCCCTAGGACACTCCACACACCTATTGCAACACACTGGGTCAAATGACTTTTTGAAATTGTGCAACTGAAGTTCTTGATACCTCTGAACTTGCCAGTGACCAGCGTCTTGCACTGGTTTTGCTGTACTGTCCCTCTCACTTTGTGGAAACTGAATCCACCTTCTGAATCTTCCGGCGAGGAACACAGTGAGGAATTTGCTTAGGTATCAGGAAACACACAGAATTTGGAAGGTCACGATTGTGGGAATTTGCTTACTAGGATCCATTTTTCCTTGTTCAGGGGATCTTTTCTTTCCTGATAACATACAATTGCCTGGCTGGGTCAATGACCCATGCCACAGCCCCATCAATCCATTCTCAGCCCCTCAGATTTTTTCAGTCTCCTGACCCTTCTTTGCAGCCTCTGCCAACAAGATTCTTCTTGTCATCCTGCTCCTGAAGCGTTATAATCTTCCAAACACTGACAATCTCTTCATCTCTTGATCAGTCGTCTGTAAAGACTGTGGTAATATTTCACCCATCTCTTCGGCCTGGCCTTTTCTGAAAGCAGGGGGCTCTCCTCAAACTTAATGTTGTGGAGAGTACATTTGCTCTTCTTCCTTAGCATCTATTATTAAAGGCCATCTTGATTTGGAGTTTCACAAGAACGTTTTAATGCTGCCTTGCTTTTTAAACCAATTCTCCTTGACTGCCCTCGCTATTCGACTTTTGCCCAGCTCTGGGCATGCCTGCTCAGGGTATGTCTTTTCACCTATGCATTCTGCTTATCACTGGCCAGGTGGAGAATGTCTTCCAACACCCAGGCTCAGTGGCTGCCTGCTTTCTTTCTCACCAAGCCATGTTAAATAAATGTTGTTGAGACAGATGATGAGGTTATGACTGCAGAAGACCACTGCTCCAGGGGATATCCAGTGCTTGCTCTTCCTCTAATTGCTAACTTTGGTCTTCCTAAATGCCAGAGCTTTTCAGCTCTGCTGCCTGTTTAGTTTGCACTTGCACCTCTTTTTGCATGTGTAGAGTCTGTAGAGCCTATGAAAGCCTGCAGGCACTTGCCATATTTGCTCCTGGTTAGTATTGTCTTTGCCAATCTTTGGCATGTGCCAGTCAGTCACGAACATCAGTCACTGGGTACGTGAATCGTTCATTCCCAAGGTACGGCTTAGGCATGCCTTGACTGGTAGCAAAATCGCCTGAAATTCTTCAAAGAAATCAAGGAAATTCTTCCTCGGTATCTGTCATGGGAGCCCACAAGTCTATAAGCGCTACAGAACCTGTTCCACAGCCCTAAACTGAAGGGCTGATTTCCGAAAGGTGACAAATCTTGAGTTGACCAGGGTTTTCTTTTTACTACTGTGATTCCTGCTGATGCCTCGCTTGTGTTTTGCATCATTGCCTTAAAACAAGGTTTTCCCATATGGCATCACTACCTTGTCTGTCCACCTGATTTTCAAGAGTTGCACAGTATTATGCTGGTACATCTCTAACTTGCTCATTAGGAATGAAATTTTACCCAAACAGATCTCAGATTCCTGCTTCTGCTAGCCAAAGCTTCCATTAACAGCAACCCTTTCACTGGATCACTTCCCCTCATCAGACACTGACCTAGTTACAGATATCAGATAGCATCTACATGGCCAGGAAGACTGAACAGAGCTCAAAACGTTTCTTGCCAGTAGCCTTCATGGCAGACACGGCCCTGTGGGTCTTAGCACATGTTGCTCTGCATCATATGAGTGGGGTTTTGGCTTAGATGATAACACGGTGCTCAGCCCTCCTCATAAGTGCCATACTTCCAAAGAGAGGGCAATTCTTATTTAGGCATCACAGCAGTATCTAAATTACCCAAATCACCTGCCTGGCTGGGCACTAAAACCTGGACAGAAATATCACTGTATTGGGCAAAATTAAGCACAGTGCAAAGACAGCAAACCAACCGAGGAAAGCTCTGAGTCTGGAGCTGGAGTATAGCGCAATGTTCAAGGTAGGACTGATGGTGTGAAAATGGGAACATGGGAGATCACTGTGGACAGCCTACGTGGATGCAGAAGGATCCAGGCTAAAGTTTCTCTTAGTAGCTGTCTTCTTTCAAGTACGTATTAGAAAAAAAAGTCCCACCTTGATTTTAAAATTGGTGGAGAATCCACACTAAAAAAAAGTCCTGGTAAGCTGTTCTAACAATTATGCATGATAGTAAAAATTGATACTTTGTACTTAATTCAGTTGCACACAAAGGTGTTTAGAGCTGTCTGAGGTTCCCTACGGTATCCGCAATGCCTGACATACTTGAAACAGTGCCAGTGGGAGACCACTGGAGGCTGCAAAGCACCTCAAATAGTCCCAGCTATCCCTGTGTGAGCAGCTGAATTGAACCCCTTCTATCTGTCCTGCTTCAGTCCTGGCCACTGGTTCCTGTTTTGTCCCTTATCCTCATGCTTCTGCTCTTGCATAGGTATTTATAGACTGCAAATAAGTCACCCATAATATTCCCTTCCTGTAAGTAATTAAAGTGAGTTCCTTGAGAAGCTTCAAGGCTTAGCTTCACGTTGTGTGCAGCGGCATCTTCTCAGGAACACGGTTCCTACCAGTTTCATTTTCTGTCCCCTAGTTCTTGTATTCGACTAGATAGTGAACAACTTCATCCCTGTTACATTACCCTGCTACTCATGATTTTATAGGTGCTATCATAATTTGATGCACTACCAATATGAAATTATTATAGTTCATAGAACCATTTAGGTTAGGAAAGACCCTTAAGATCGTTCTTTTTCCTATGCCTCATTCACCCCAAGATCACAACGAGGAACAGACGATTATTCAGAAGAACACCAACAACTTTAAAAAAAAATTAATTACTAATTTCCAGGATGGGCTCCATCACTGGAGTGCAGTGCACTCTGAATCTCAGATTTTGTTCCTAAATGTGTCCTTTTGCTTCTCTGTATCGAAATACACTCTGCCCATTTGCTCCCAGTTGCCACATGGAGATCGAGGTAGTTCTGTGTCAGTGAACTGTCCTCTTCATTATTTAACACTCCATAGCCCCAGTTTTAGACTCCTACACATTTGGACTACAATGATTCTTTATTTTCCTCCCAAATCAATGACAGAAACAGAATAATGAACCAGTTTCCACAAGATTTCCCTGCAAAGAGACTCAAGGATTCATTTTTCACAGTGACATTCAGAGATCTCTGTTTAACCAGTTAGATCCACTTAATTTGCACCATGTTGATTCCATACCCTTTTTGAAAAATCCACCTCCAACATGGTATTAACCAACCACTTTCAGAAATCATCAAGAGTTGCTCACTCTTACTGGAGAACAACAGCAAATTGATTTGACAAGGCCCATGTTCTATATATGCATGCTCATTTGCATCACCTTTAAGAATTCATTAATCAAGTGATGTGCCTACTATTTCTTGCCTTTAACAGTGACAGGCTGACAGTCTTAGCATTACCCAAATCATTTGCCCAATCCTTTTAAATAATGAGCCAATACCAGCTTTCTTAGTCCTTTAAAATCTTTCTAGTGTCCCAAAATGAAAAGTCAGCATTAATGGACACATGATATGTTCCTGGTTCCAAGAGTTCTGAAACTCTTGGCTGTGAATTACCGGGACTGGCTGATCATAAAATATTTAATTTATGTGGTTGCTATTTAACATAATCCCTAGTTATTAATGGAGCCCAAAATGCTCTTTCACCAGCACCTGATACTAATACACTATCTGATTTTCTCCCCCAGACAAACATGGAAAAGAAATATTAATTTAATATTCCTCTGTTTCCTTGTGGTGGTGGTGATGGCAGCTACTGCCTTTATCTACTAATAGTTTCGATTATTTTCACCTTAGCTGACCATACATTTATCTTCATGTTTTTCTACTTCCATTACTCATTCCAGGGCAGAGGTGGCCTATTAAGACCAAAAGATACTGGCCTTTACCTTACTCTATAGGAGTGATCACTATAGGGCAACCAGCCCAGAGCACTAAGCTCCATTTCAAATATCCCTTTACACATCAAAAAGATGTAAAAAGCACAAAGATGTTGCTTTATTTCAGCCCAGGTCAGCTTCTAGCTCGAAGCAGGAGGGATGAAGCTCCCTGCTTAACACTCCTCCCAGAAAAGACACTATCCGATAGTACCTAGTTAGTCACACCTCATTGCCAGGTGGATATTTTTATTGTTGCAAAAATAAACGAGGAAGGATTAAATTCGTGGGATCAGAGTGGGGATTTTTAAATGCTTTTTATGAATCTTAAGCCTGAGGAGAGGCAGGAGGAATGCACGGCGCTGAGAGCTTCTGCGAACGTGCTTCTAAACACCTGGGAGCGTGTGCTTAATCCACCCGCAAAGAGTTGACTTCCTTCTGTCACCCACCAGGCTCCTCTTCCCCCCAAAACCCAAAAGTCAGGCTTCTTTCCCAGTTTTGGTAAAATCACTTCTGACACGCGGAGCTACTGAAGCCTGGCCATACTCCTTTGTCCCCCAAAACTCTGAAATACCCACTTGCAACTGTCTCACTCCCAAGGTGTCTATTTAATCCCACTTTTATTAAGAGCACAGCTCCGGGTAGGTTACAGAGGTTACAAACAATGAAGCTTTTATCAAAATTTTGGCTAATCAGTCACTAACAAGCTCTCATTCGGGAAGGGGCTAGGCAGGCCCAGGCTAAAACTAACCTGAGGGGGGGGAAAAAAGGAAAAAGAAAAAAAAAAGGATTGGGGTGAGGGTGTTCCTTTAGAGCTGGATCAGGTCTGAAGCATTTCTGCCCACAGAAACACTTGTGTGAGCACAGCAGACAGAAAAAGCAGCCAGGAGTGGACACAAAGCAGAACTGCTTCTTTCAGCGATGGTGTTCGCTCACGACAGCCTAAAGTGCTGGAGTAACTACGGCTTGCGATAAACTACCATTTATTCCTTGCTTTGTGGCGGAATCCAGGGGCTCCATCACGCTCAGCACCATATAAATGCACCGGGAAAATATTTGCTATTCCAAAATGCTAACCCTCAGTCTGCAGCCTGCAGTGTTTTTACGGAGACCGTGAACTAGAATCAAAACCAAACCAAGCCTATTGTCGGTAGCCTGAAAACTGTGGAATGAGGACACCTCCCCAGGAAATGTTGCAGGGTCTGAAAAATCAAGAAAGATTTGAAAACCTCTGATCTTATCATAAGGTAAGTTGGCAAAATTTGATCGCCAGAACTTCAGTCCAATAGATGACTAGATACAGGGAGGGAGGAATATACATTATTCTCCTTAGGTAAGGGATAAAAGTTACTTCAACCTGTATACACGTACACAGAACACCCTTCCCAAATTCATGGCAGTGAAACATCTATTGCACACCATCAGATACTCTCTGTTACCCATTTGCAGGACAAATCAGAGGTTTAGTGAAAAAAGAGACTTTCTTAGAGCATATTAATAGGTGTAAAGTACCCAGTCTAGGAAGGAATAGGCTTAGCTGTAAATAAGGGAGTGGTACTAGAGCTTAAATTTAATTTGAGCTGTTCTTAGTCAATTCCTTGATATTCTTGAGAGTGGAGCCACTGTACTGGACCACTGCAAGAGAAAAGATAATTCTCCCGCCTTGTCCCTGAGGATGAAGAACTCATTCCCAATTTCATCAATTACTCTGGAGAAAGATATAAAAGAATTCTTCATGTGCAGACTGTATGTGGGCCATAGAGTTACTGCCTTGCCTCTTGCCAGCCCTGGAGAAAAAGTGAGACTTACATTGCAAATGCAGCCAAAACAAATCAAACCTGTGGTTCCTGCTTCACTGCAGCAATTCGGAGCCACTGAAGGGATCCTGGTGTCTCTCCTACTGGTAAAGTCAACAGCAGCCAATATGGGCTATTAGGTCCCGATCCTCCAACACGTTCCCTGTGCCTAGACCTCAGCATCCTCGGGAAACGCAGAGAGACCCAGGTGGGTGCAGGTATCGGTTCCCGCTGCGAGGCTGGGTGCTCAGGTCTGAAGCATTTTCAGGTTTCCGTGTTCAGCTGTACACACCTGAGATTCACAACAGGAAAGTTAAGCCTGTACCTACATGTTCAGAGGAGCAGGGCCTTAGAGGCAAAGACAGTGTCTTCTTAGCAGGGGGAAACGCGCTTGCCGCACGCACAACAAGGACAAGCACAACACCAAAGCGAACAGTGTGGCTAGCACAAGGCAAGGATGGGGAGGACCTTGCTTTCCTGCAGCATTTTTCCTCGGGAAGTCTTGAAACACTTTCCAAGGCAGCTGGCTGGAGAAGTTTGCACGTAATCGCAGCTGGCTGGGGATACGGTTCAGCCCCGACTCGCAGGTGCCATGGGCTCCCCTACCCAGCAGACCTCACTGCCACACTCGTAATGCCAATGCTAACAAATGTCCCAGTGACTCGGTAATAACAGAGTAATTTCACAGCGTTGCTCAAGCCCAACCCCGAATCTGCTCGCAGTGAGGGACAGTAGCCTCCGACCCTTACCTTGAAAGTGATTTCAGTTTTGTGTTTTGGCACCTTGCTTGCCAGCTTCTCGGTGCGTTTCTGAAAGGCAAACGGCTCCCAGACCTCTCTGGAAAAAAGCAGCGTTTAGAAAGCAGAGAGGCAGAGCGCTGGATCGCTTCATGCTGCTCTCCTCGTGCCTTGGCAGAAGGGAACGGCAACAGGTTTGTACTGAGAGCTGACGATGTTTCAAGGCAACACTGCATGCTGCTTGCAGGATAAACGCATTAAGAAAATTAAACATTTTTACAGCTGTCACACCATCAAAGCTTTATTCTCTCCACTCTTTAAGTGTTGGTTTGCATATCCGTGCCATCCCAGCTATGTAATAACCTCTCTAAAGCTATTTTTTGTTTTACATTCCTTACTATTTGGTAAAGCAAGCTGGAGTTTTCTGAGGACACTCTTTTTTAGAAGAACTAATTCAGCATTATTTTCTCACCCGTTTCCTTTGTTGGAAGCAGAGAAATCAACTAAGGAAAACCCAAAGTTAGCATACCATGCCTCTGAGGGAAACTGCCTTCCCCACCTCGTCATAGCCGGGCTGTTCCTCTAGATGGCTCTGCCTTTGCCCAAATACATCAAATCCCTGAAGCAAAAATCGCAATTTCGAGCGATATGGCGATACCACTGACTGCTCCTCTCCCTCCTGCAACGATCGTGGGTTTTTTGAGCAAACGGATAAACACAGATTTGTTGTAATTGTAGAGAATAACATTTTCGGCTTAGCTCTTCAAACACAGAGGGAAGCTGCTTTTTAAAAATCTACCTGCTTCTTGTCCTTTAGATGCCCTTTCCAGTTGTGATTTCCCCTTAAACTGCTTGTTTTAGATGCTTGTTGTCCGGTCAGTCTTCAAAGCAGCATTTTCCAGTGCGACCCTTCTCCAAAGAGATGAGGAGCTGTTATAAATGATAAAGGCAAGGAAGCTGAGAAGGGAAAAAGCACCTTGCGAAGCATAAT
Organism: Aptenodytes forsteri; assembly: GCF_000699145.1. Lineage (NCBI taxonomy): Eukaryota > Metazoa > Chordata > Aves > Sphenisciformes > Spheniscidae > Aptenodytes > Aptenodytes forsteri. The sequence goes on along the minus strand of NW_008794416.1, from coordinate 1,096,026 downwards.
GTAAAATTTTCTCCTGTTGTTCTGGCTATCCAAATACACACGGTTAGCTCTTTCCCCAAAAGATGCAAAATCAAATCAGCAGCAGCAACAGTGACAGAAACACAGTAACAGAAAAAAACCCCACCCCCCCTCAAAAAAACCCAAAACACCAAAAAACCCAAAACCCCAAACACTTCCCCTTATGATTAAAGGAGGAAACCCAAAATCCTAATTCTTTATCACACTCACTTTTAAGTGATTCTGTCTCCAAACTGTCTGTCCACTTTTTTTAAAACGAAATATAATGGTGAAGATCCTCCAGTTATTACATCCCTGCTTAGATCACACGAGGGATGACAATTTGGGATTGGAGGTAGCCCAGGAAAGCCGCCCCGATTCAGCTTCACTGATTTACATGTGCGTTTATAACTATTTTATCGAAGCCATAAAACGCAAAGACTTTTCCCAAACGCTCCTCTCTCCCCAAAATCCTGATGTCAAATCAAGACACCCGGCGCTTGCAACCCTGGGGAGAGCGCTTCGCATCTGTACCTGGAAAGGGGATTTTTAGGCATTTTTACCAGCAGAAAACTGAGTAACAATCCCGTTTAAGACCCGGGGATTTACGTCTTCTAAGCGACTGACAAAGACTCTCTAAATTCTCCCGCACCGTTGACCGTATTTTTCCTGTTATATCGTGTGCTTTGCCCCGGACGAGAAGGATTTGCCGGGGCTGGTCCCCGTACAAACCCCGGGGTGTCGGGATCGTTACGAATACCGAGAGCTTTTTCTCCGGAAAAGGACGCGCTTTCCCTCAAGCTCCCGCGAAGCACGAAGGCGAAAATCAACTTTTATTCATTAAATCGCGCCCCGCGACTGCCAGCCCTTTCCTCCCGCAGTACGAGCGAACACGCCAATGTTGGTTGCTTGTTTAATTTCGGGCAATTCTTTATCCAAAGCTAATTAACTGCGATCTCAGCCCCGGTTGTTGTGAGACGGGCGGCAGCATTACACATAAATAACAGAGTTTAAGCGAATTTCATCCTTCGCGTTCCCGTCGGGGCAACCGCAATGATGCTAATCTCCCCCAGACCTCAATTTCGCGGCCCGTTTCGGGGCCGAAGGGATCAGGGACGATCGCATCCGTGGGAAAGGGGGATCGGATCCCTGAGCGCCGGGGCAGCGCGGAGAGCCCCGGGGAAGGGGCGGCCGGAGC
>NW_008794416.1:1093229-1094021 GCF_000699145.1 Aptenodytes forsteri | reverse complement strand
GCGGAGCTGAGCTGGCTGAGCCTGGCCAGCCAGGAGGAGCTGCTGAAGCTGGTGCGGCCGCCCTACTCCTACTCGGCGCTGATCGCCATGGCCATCCAGAGCGCCCCCGAGAGGAAGCTCACCCTCAGCCACATCTACCAGTACGTGGCCGAGAACTTCCCCTTCTACAAGCGCAGCAAGGCGGGATGGCAGAGCAGCATCCGCCACAACCTCAGCCTCAACGACTGCTTCCGCAAGGTGCCCCGCGACGAGGACGACCCCGGTGAGGCCGCCGCGCCGGGCTGGAGGATGGGGCCGGGGAGCGGCGGGCGGAGAATCCGCGGGGGCGGCGTAACCCCCGGAGAGAGGGAACCACCGTGAGGAGAGCGGGCGACAAGCGGTCCCCTTGTCCGGAGGGTCCCTTGTCCCCTCTAGCCGGGAGCTGTGAGGAGTCCGGGCTCCCTTGTCCCCTCGGGGCCGGTGATGTGAGGAGACCGGGCTCCCTTGTCTCCTCAAGGCGGGCGCTGTGAGGAGTCCGGGTTCCCTTGTCCCCTCCGGGCCGGCGCTGTGAGGAGACCGGGCTCCCTTGTCCCCTCGGGGCCGGCGCTGGGAGGAGACGGGGCTTCCTTGTCCCCTCAGGGCCGGTGACACGAGGAGACCGGGCTCACTTGGCTCCTTGGGTCCAGTGCTGTGACCGTCCCCCCTCGCCCCCCTCGGGCCTGGCGCTGGCCCCCGCGGGAGTTTTGGGCGAGGGGCAGCTGGCCCCAGCCCTCACCCCCTCCCCGAGCTGGCCGGGTGGGCTGAGGCTGGGAG
>NW_008794416.1:1075139-1093132 GCF_000699145.1 Aptenodytes forsteri | reverse complement strand
GGCCGGGCCGTGATTCACGGCTCCCTGCCCGCCGCTCGCCGGCCCGGCCCCGGGGCACAGCCGGTGCCCGGGAGTGGGCGGAGGGCGGAGGTGCGCCGGGACGGTGCAGGTCCGGCCCGGCAAGGAGGGGACGTGCCGCTCTGGGGCCTTTGGGGGGACGCTGTGGGGTCACTGCTCCCGTCAGGCCCGGGCATGGGCAAGAGGTGTGTGGGGACAGCTAATGCCACCACAGCCCCCTCACACTAAGTGCGTGCCCCTGCTTGCTGTGAGGCAGCCGGGGCAGGGGGAGCCCTGCTTCGTGTTCCCTTCGGCCAGGTCTGAGGTAGAGGTGCAGATACTCCAGGGAGGTTTATGCTCTGTGGTGGGGAGGTTCTCCTCCTCCATGTGGCCTTAAGGTTCACTTGGGCATTGGAGGAGTGGGTGTGATGATGTCCTGGAGCCAGGTCTTGAATCCTTGTTCTGGACAACAGACAGAGGAGGAACAGGTGTAGGAGAGGTGTGGGTGCTGTGCAGATCAGACAAGGCATGGATATTGCTTATCTGTCTGCGGTGGGGCTTGCTGTCACAGAATTTGACTTTCTCTCTTGTTTCTCCTGTTTTCCACCAGGGAAGGGAAACTACTGGACCTTAGATCCCAACTGTGAGAAGATGTTTGACAATGGGAACTTCCGTCGCAAACGCAAGCGGCGCTCTGAGCCCAACGCCCCCGCGACTGCATCTGCAGCCTCCTCTCTGGGGGGCCTGAAGGCCGAGGAAGAGCGACCCATCCCAGCCACAGGCAAACCGTGTGGAAACAGCCCACCCCCAGAGCTGGACCCCTCGCCTTCTGCCAGGGACCATCCAAAAAGCTCCTCTCCCTCCGGTATCATTTCATCCACCCCTAGCTGCCTCAGCACCTTCTTCAGCGGCATGAGCTCCCTGAGCAGCGGAGGCAGCCGGCTGACAGGGGGTCTCAGCAGTGACCTGCATCACAGGAACTTCTCTGCTGGACAGCTGAGCAGTGGCACTTTCACCCCTTCCAGCAGCTCTTCTCAGGAGGTGCCTTCGCCAGACCAGCTGCAGCGGGTTGCGGGACCTTCCCCCGCCTACTACAGCTCCTTCCATCCCAGCAGCAGCAGCCAGGGAGCCCAGTACAACCACTACTACAACTTCACGGTTAACAGCCTCATCTACACCCGGGATGGAACAGAGGTGTAGGATGCTGGGGCAGTCGGCCGGCGAGCTCTGCAAAGGGAATGGGAGTTGCAGGTGTATTTGGCAGCACGGAGGACCATATGCTTTTGCAAACAGCATTTCAATGTGGACGCTTCCCAGGAGTTCTTCCAGGAAGACAGACCTTCTCACCTTTCAAAATGAGAACGCCCCTTAAACACCAGCAGAAGGCAGATGCAAAGTCTTTTCCCCATCCTGGAAAATGTTAGGTGGTTTAGATGGCTTGCCGTCTAAATTCTGCAGATGAAAGTGAACTGAATTAATGTTTTCAGAGGTTTCTAATCCTGAATGTAGAATAAGAAGTTTAAAAACTGTAACCATAAAGCGATATCAGCAAGAGCCAAGTGTAGATATCCAGTGATTCTTAGAAGAGAACAGGAGAAAACAAATGAAGAGATTTCTTATGAAGTGCCTTGTACAATGTGTTAAAAAACTCTTCTGCCAGCAATTGCCTCTGTAAGCCCTTGCTTTCTGCCCTGATCCTGCAATATGCAATGCACGGGGGAGATACTCTGGGAAAACACCCACCCAAAACCTCCTCAAAACCCACAGAGGTTCTCTCTGGTCTTCCTGTGTATGGCATATTGTACAGCCAGGGCCGTGTCTTGTAAAACAATCTTTTCCCCTGAGCTTAGTACCAAAGATAACTCTAGCCATGCAGCTTTAGCAAGAGAATAAACACTGGGGTATTTTTATACATATTTGTACGTAATGTAACTCTTCTGTACATATGTTTCTATGTGGTTTTATATTTGTAAATTATGCTCTGGAGCTGTACTTATTTATAATGTGTTTTAAACTTTGTTAAAGTTTATTTTACTTCATTTCCCCTTCTTTTTTGTTGTTTTATTTGTTTTGAATTTTTTGTTGGTTTTTGTTTTTCTTCGTTAGTATATTAATGCAACTTTTCAGGCTGAACAGCTGTTGGGAATAAAATGTTAACAATTGTTAGATTTTTGCCTGGTTGTTCCTCAGTATGTTTGAGGTATTGTAAAACTCTGGGAGCCAGGTTTTGCTTTCACGTGGGTTGGGATAAAAGGTGCAAAGATTTACGAACAATTTCATCTGCGCAGTAAGGCAGAAAAAACCTGCTCTGGGCCCAAAGGAGACGCATCTGAGCTGATTTGCAGCCTCTCATAGTCTCGCTGTGCAGGGTGGGCTCTCTGGGCTTTTTTGTTTGTTTTTGTCAACGGTCTGAATTACAACTGTCCTTTTTCAGCCTGATTTAGTAAAAAAAAAAATAAAAGCTGGCGAAAGTAAAAGAAGCGGGGCTGGTTCCAGCGTGGTGCTAGCTGGTAGGAGGTACGAAGTCTGAGCTTGGCTGTTGGCTCGATCCGTTTTGCAAATCGGTTTTTCGAATAGGATTGCACCTGCTTAAAACGGCAGGCTAGATGAGGAGTCGGACCAGTCAGCTAGCGGGCCAGGCAGCCGTCCGCTGTAAACAGGCGCTCCTGAGAATCCTTCCCGATTCATGCTGCTGGGAGAGGAGAATCCATCCTGGAGCAGCCATTATGCAAAACGATCAACTCCCAGTTCTTGCCGTTTGCATAAGCTGTTTGTTGGGCGCTGTGTGCGGGTAGAGCGTAAATATAAATGTCTTCATGAGGAATGTAGCATCAATAATGAAGTTAAGCATGAAATTGCAGCTATTTAACATATATGCATCTGCCCTGATATAAGGCCATCCCTGCAGGCTATTCAGAAAACAAAATTGTTGGCAGTGCGATGCAGCGCCTCTTCACTGGCTACCTGCATAACATGCAGGGTAGTGATGCAAGACAAACCACTGGCCTGATCCAAAATATAATGAAGCCATGACGAAACGTCAGATGACTTCCATGTGCTTGGGATCGGGACCAAGTACTTTCCCCAGCACTGGCCAACTGCCATTTGTGCAATAGCTGAGACCAGTGGGTGGGTGGCAACTCCTGCCTCTTCCCCCTCTCGCTCACCCCTTCCCAGCACAGATACCATCTTCCTGGCTTTAGGGGTAATTCCTCCATGTCTTGATTTTTAATTGCATCTCGGGTGATGCGGTGGTGGTGATAATGGGAGGGAGAGGGCCGACTGCCACTAGCAAAAAGACAAGGTGGTCAGTCTTGTCCTGCTCGAGTTCAATCGCACCAGGTGTGGAATAGCTTTATTTGGATTTTGGACTGCTGAGTTTGGTCTAAAAGCGGTGGAGGGATTCCCAACACCTTCAAAAGATTTAAAGCCAGTCCTTAAGTAAGCCAGGAACTGCTTACTCGTGTATCTAAGTGACCATTGCACCCCTTCTCTGCTCCACCTGCCTGTTGTCAGATCTTAGCAAGCAGTGGGCCAATGCGGGACACTTGCATGTCTCCAGCTCATGTTCTTCCATCCAAATTTGTTTCAGGATTTACCCTCCGCCATTTCCATCAGCTGTATGTTTCTGCAGACGGTACCCATAGAAGTTTGCTCCTGAGGATCCCGAATCAGTGGCAAATTTGTGTTGCTGTGTGGTCTGCCTCTGGCAGTATGTCTTCAGCAAATATCCCATGGCTCAACAGACCTCCTCGTGCCACAGCGGTTGGGTGGTGGCATAGCCAGAGCCTGCCAGAGCAGAACCAGGGAAGGATTCACCCACCACAGTGCTCCAGCCCCGCTCCTGAGGGATGGTGGTGCGCTCTGGGGAGGTTTTGGCAGCTCTACCCGTCCCCAGTGCACCTTTCCTGCCATTAGCACCAAATCCCGCTCCCTCCAGGGAAAGTGAGCCCTTAGCTGGAACCAGGGGCTGTGGCCCCTCCTGCGGACACACCACCCCAAAGGTTGGTGTGCTCACGAGAAAGCAACCTGCCCAAGGGACACTTGAGAGTAGATTTCAGCAAATAGACACCTAGTCTGCAGAGAGGAGCCAAGCGAATGAGCTAATGGCAGCCTTTTAGGTTTCCTTTTGTCATTAAAAGAGACTCTTCTTTTAGCAAATCTTGAGAGAGGGAGGGCAAGAGGATTGAGTTTAATGAAAGGCACTTAAAAGCAGCAGGGCTATTGTCATGGGTTTGGGGGATTTACTGTGATTCCCCCATTGAAGAAGGGGGAAGACAAAGGCAATTAGCCTGCTGGTCCCACCCTGAGAGTCCCCACTCCCCTCTAAATGCCAAGGCCATGCCTGGGATGGGCAGTTCTCCATGACAATGAGCCTCTTCCCAGTCTGGGTCAGGTGATAGCCCAGCAGCCCAGGGCATAGCCTGCTCCCAGGAAAGTCAGCGGAGTATTGTCCTTCCCTTGGAGAAAGGCTCAAACTTCAGGCCTCTGTCCTCTCTGCTCGGGCAGCCATAGGAATCACCCTGTAAAATGACAACTTCTGGCTTTGAGGGAGCAGTGATCTCATGGGGGGGTAGTTGGGAGCCCACAAATCCCATCTGCTGGACGCTAAAGCTAAGCATTGCAGGAAGTCTCATCTTTGCTTGGTTCCTCCACTCTTTCTAGGTGTCTAGAAAGATGCCACCTCAACTGGGCAAGACTGATGCAGCGCAGCGGTACTCGATGTGAAACCACAGTCGTGCTGATGGCTGCAAGCACAACTGCCTGGTACCTCTGCCCTGTGCTACCTGTACCCTTCGACACTCCCAGCCAGGGACCGTGGCTCTTCCAGCACACACAACTACTAAAAAAGGCAATCCCTGCTTGAAAAGAAGTACAGTCCGAAGGCATTTCAAGAGACGCGTTGGATCAGTAACACAGATGCTTGCTGGCTCCTACGTGTGGCACTTCTCCAGCATGGGGTCGTTTAACTTTGCTCAGTGCCGGCCTTATCGACATGCCAGCAAAGGTTCAGGCAGGCACCCACTGCAGGTCTGCACTTGAGCTACTCCACATTACAAAGACCTTGCCAGTACAGCTGGATCAGCCCAGTCCCCTAGAGGAGACCCAGCTCCCATCAACAAAGGAAACTCTTGTGCCAGTAAAGTTAAACCCCCCACCCCCAGCAACATCGAGTATATTGTGGGGTGGTGGGAGGGGATTCAAGAGGCAGAACACAGCCATCCGCACTGGGTTTCATCGCCCGCCAACTCTTTTGGAAATAGGGCTTCAATTACTGCCACTGGCCATGGACTGTGGTTTGCATCTCCTCTGAAGGAGGAGGCTTTTGATTTGCCCTGTCACTCACCAAGTCCATGAAAGTTGGCCACAGTACGTTGTGCCTGTACAGAAGGTTTTATTGCCTTTGTTATGCTGATTGAGGGTGATTTTTCCCTGAAAACTTTAGGAATCGTTCAAAAGAAGTAGTAGCGTTCAAGGAAAGCACTCCATGGATATCCTGCCCTTGCCCTCACTGTATTTCTAGCAATGGAAAATCTTCATCGGACTTCTTGAGGTAGGGCCACCAGCCCTGCAGATCTCACCTGACTTTGAATGCAACGTACCTGAATCCTGTCCTGCTCGTGCATGGGAGGTGGTCCTGTCGGTCTCATTCTGATAGCACATAAAATAAGAGGGACAAAACCTCATTTTGTAGCTTGACCCAAGAGAGGCAAGATGAGAATCAGACCTGGGTGATGGTACATAGATGGCTGATGCCTCAGCTAGAAATAGCTGTGCCAGATGGAGACTGCAATTGTTGGGAAATTGTTGTTTCTCCTTAGGCTTCGGAAAAAAAAAAAGACTAGTTTTATTGCCCTGTTAGAAAATCCCTCCAAAACAGATTTTTTTCCCGATTATTTTTTTTCTCTGATTGTTGAAAGAAGAAAACCATGGATTTACCTTTTCTTTTTCCTTCTTTTTGGCAGAAATCTCCATCAAGCTGAACTCCCCCCCCCCCTTTTTCTGTTAAAAAGAAGGTTGATGGAATGTTTTTGACCAAATTACCGAGTGCAATATTCACCTGGGTAAGGTGACGAGAATTTGCCCCTCAAGGAATAACTGAAGTGTAATGTAAAACATCAAAGGTGTTATTTTTTTTTTACCTTATACCTGAGCTATCTCTGAATCATATCAAATAATCTTCTCGTTTCATAACACCATACAATGCAGGCTAAAAGTGTATGTGATCTGCTTTGTGTACTGCTGAATGGATGATTAAACTGTCTAACCTGAGGGATATTCATCCAGGGCCTGCCCCAAACACAGTGAAGTCAGGGGAAAGACTCCCACTGACTTCAGAGGGCTTTGGAGCAGACCCATAATCAGCCAGGCTCTAATATACTTCAGGTGGTGTCTACGAGACTGCCCGGGGACACGTAAAAGGAGCTAAAGATTGCACATTTGTGAATTAAACATCGTAGGCCTGATCCAGGCAATTGGCTGCCGTAGGAGAGCGGAAGCCGTCTCCCCCGTCCACCCAGGCTCCTCAGATCATTTTCCCTTTCCTGCAGTCCATTGTGTCCGGGATTTATTGACAAAGCAAAGCTCTGGCCGTGCAGCTGGTCCACCTTTGCAATAAACAGTGACAAATCAGGTCAGGACCGATGGTTAATCTGCCCTTGGACCCTTCAAGTGGTGCTGATTTTATATCTAATTAAAGTAAATAGCGGAGCTGAGCTGTGCCATTTCCCTCCCAGGCTGGTTCAGAGGGTGGCAGAACCTACACCTCACCCTACCACTTTGGGGCCACCACAAATAGCGATCCTGAAACACGCAGGGTTAGTGCCTCAACTCCAAGAAAGCGGAGGGAGTCAAAGCTAACACGTAGCAGAACCAAGCTTGGACTTCTTTCGGCAAAGTGAATGATACTCAAATGGGGCCAAATTATATTGTGGTGGGGGGGGAATGATATTTACACCCATGTAAGTGTTCTTCTAGTCTAGACAATGGACATGTAGTGAAGCTGCCAGGCAACAGGTTCAAAGCAGACCAGAAGAGGTGGAGGTGACTTACTGGTGGTGGAGATGCCCTGGGGATCTCCTTGCTTCAGGAGGATGGAAGCTTGTAGGGAGACAGGACAGGTTCATAGAAAGAAAACTGAGCAGGGGTTAGTAAATGCAAAGACCCCCATCTTTAGGCAGAAAGTTCCTGAACTGCAAAGTGTTGGAGCATGGGAATATATTTTGGGGAAGTAGCACTGAATGGGACAGCCTCCCCTAGGCAACCACCTTTCGGCACTGTGAGACAGGACAGTGAGTTCAACAGTCTGATCCAACAGAGCCATTTTATGTTGCTATATTTATAATAGTGTAGTTGAAAGCAGCATTTCAAGTTTCCATCTTAGTACAGGCTGATGCAGAGCTCTGGCTAATCCTATTGATTTGCATCAGCACTGAAGACACTCAGCTTGCTGCAGCAGTTCTCACTCTGAAAAAAAGCTGTCTAAGTTAGGGCAGACAAGTTGCCCTCTGCAGGTGCCTATTTCTCTCCATCCAATGCAGAGGAAGCCTGGAGAGCTAATTTAGGCCAAGCTTTTAGACCTCCCCCAGGGCAGGAATGCGTGGATATCTGTAGATATGGGGCATCTGTCATGTGTGGTCTTATATATGGTTACAAATAGTACCATGGCCACCAGAGATGGAGGAGTCCAAGGAAGTTTCAAAGCAAGACACAGGCCTAATCCATAGGTGAGCCTCCTTAGTCATGGGAGAGGTACGGGAGAAGAAAACTCCTGCATAGTGTTTCCTTCTCCCATGCAGCAGCATCTCAGCCTTGCTTTGGTTCATTCAGTTCTGGGGAGAGACAGGGAATTTCTTTGAGGTGAGACAAGAAGGTTTGATGAGCTTTTTTACTCTACTTATTATGTTCTTGTTCACGCACTGTCCTAATCAGTGTAGGCACCTTCCAGCAGTGCAACGTGATCAGCATGTCATGTATTCTCTCTTTCCTGCTGCAAGAACTGCTAATGAAGTGTAAAGGTTTTAGTGTCGCAGGGAAATATTGTTTCCTACATGTCCAGGCTGCTCCGCGTTTCTCGTAGAAAAAGCTGTTTGCGAAGGGCAGCCTGGCTGGAGACGGCAGGAGGTGAGATTTGTGGTGCACTGAGATTTGCAGCTCCACCGCACCCTAAGCTGTCCCCAGCACCTGGGGCAGCAGTTTTGAAATCATGAGCCCAAATCATTATTTGATCAGTAGTGTCAAAACCATCGGATGTCTCAGTGGCAGAAGGCTGGACAACCTTTGCTGGGCAACAGGAGATCAACACTCATGAGAGCTCTATGGCAAGACGCCTTGGCCTTGCACTGGTGAAGCTTCATTAGGGCCCTTCGTTAGACCAGAGCCCATCTCAAGTTCTGGGAAACGGATTCAGATCCCAGTGAAGACAATGTGAGTTCATGGCTTTCCCACAAGTTAGCAAGTCAAAATAAACCATAGTCTCTTCAGACAGAGCTCTCAGCTCACGGGAAAGGTAGGGACCACTTTGTCCCTGCTTGCACGTAAAGCCATGCGAGCTAATGGAGAGCAGCTGGGTTCGGTAGCCAAGGCAGTGTGTGCCTAAATGTGGATATATGTTGTCAAAAGATAATAAGAGCTGTCATACTTTGGTGGAGAAAAAATTACTGTCTTCTTCCTCTCCAACATTTGCAGCTTATCCTTGGCAGCACGGCAGGGAAGCAGACCTGACAAGAAACCAAGGAGACCCTTCAAAGAATCAGGGAATGCATTTATTAGAATTGAACAAGGGACTGTATTTATTTTCACTGTCCCTGACAGGGAATATGTGAGCAGTGGGAAGACTAGAGCAATGAGCATGTCATGAATGTTAAGGTCATTTATCATAACTCTGAATGCTGTTTCTTTCCAGACAGCAGCTGCTTGTCACAGTGTGAAACCTCATTCCCTACCCTGGAAAGGTGACAATGCAAAGAGACAAGTATGACTGAGGAAGTGTTACTGGCCCCATTTTACTGCCAGGGGTCAAGAAACATCATGGGAAAGTGATTTGCTAAAGGTCACACAGTGCTATAGCAGAGTTAGGTGTCAAATCCATACTTCCCAATGCCTCCATCACAAAACTGTCCCTGCTGAGTCAGCCTGAAACACTCTGGCTGGCTCCAAAATCATCCTTCCTTGGTGCTGTTACAGGAAAGCACAGTGGATCACAACATTTCTTGCCTAAATCTTGCCTATAGCTGCTTTGCACAGGAGCATGGATGCTGCTGGGGGAACATTGGTCCTGCCTAGGGAATCCAGTAGCATTTAATCTTCCTCCCTCCAAACCCCACAAGTCACCTGCGCAGCCAAGGGCTGGTTCTCTCCCAAGGGATTTTCATAGTGTGTAAGACCTGCTCTTAACCACGGGACAAATGGAAATGTGCTAAACCTGCCAGAAATAAATACCAGCAGCTTGTGATCCATTTCCATGCGTTACAAATCTGCTCAGGTTTTATAGTAGCAATGTTTAGTTTGCACCCCATGATCTTAGAAGAAAGGGTTAAAATGTGTTATGAGCCGAATCCTGCCCTGGAGATCTGATAATCTAATTACAGCAGTTCAGGTCCCTTCTCTACTCCCAGTGCAATCATGTTTGCATCCAGGAGTGATACCGATCTGATTCCACCCAGTTTGAGCTCTCTCCAAGCAGCAGCGTAACATGTGCTGCTTGCACTTGTGCACCTCCATGTAGCTGCTGCAATGCACCGAGAGCATCTGCTCTCCCTGTTCCCGGGTGTGGGGGGAGCTTTTTCCCCAGTTTTTGGTGGACGGATGAGCTCCTGACCTCTGGTTTGATGAAATGCTTTGGATGCAGGAATGCTGCTTTCCCCTTGCCGCTGGCAATCCATCTCCACTAGGAGAAAGCGATGCTCAGTGTCTCTACCGGGAGGGTGCTGGAAGCAGCAGGAGGGATGACTTGTGAACTGACCTCAGAAGCGGCCTTTGCCTGGCCAAGCCACCATGACTAGATCCTCAGGTATTAGGAGGCGTTGGTTCAGTAAGTCTAGGAAAACATGTCAATTTGCAGCAGAGGAATTGCCCCAGCTCACTTCACGTCAGATATTTCACTACGTGACTCACTCCCTAGGCTCCTCTGACTGTACAGAGCGTATTTCTCCTGCTTCTTACAGGACTTGGACACCTCGCTCACTTATAGACACCCACCTGCAGACGTGTACGATTCAGTGTCTTACCTGCAAGCTGCATCCTGCCCTCCCTGCCCACCTACATATCTGGCTCTCAGATCCTCACCAAAACTCCTCAACTCTTTCTAAGAGTGGGATTAGTTTCACCAACTTAAGATGTTTCCAGCACAGCTGTCTGCATCTGAGCTAGTCACCCTTGTCTCCCTTTTGAGCTGAAGTAGAGAAATTGGTGCGATGCACCTGCTTTGGTTTTTTGAGGTCTCCTTCAGGAATGGATGAATTGCTCCCTAGATCTCTACTGCAAATGGAGGGGGGCAGATCTGCTTTAGTTGGATCAATTCCCTCCCCGCAGTACTGCAAATATCATGAAAGCCATCAAGGGCATAGAGGGCAGAGACCCAAATTAGTGCCTCCCCCAGGGAAACAGTTATAGTTCAGCAGCCCTGGCCTTCATACCATGCTGCTGCGTGCCCAGAGAGCGAGGTGGGAGATGTGGAGGGAGAGAGGGGTTAAGCAAGATAAGACAAATCCGTCAGGAACCATTCATTTGTTCCACTGCCCATGGAAAAGGTCTTTTTTCTTTCGCTCCAACACCTAGAGAAACCACTGTTTCTCTCTAATTGTTGAAGGAATGAGGCCAAGTCCCTCTTCTGATGTAAATCCCCCTGGATGCATCCTGCTATTCACAGTACGGACAACTTCATTTGCTCTGAAAGCAGCACAGGGAGCCACGCTGGGCCCAGGTTGACTGACTGACACTGAGAAATAGAATTCAATAGCTCTGATTGTTAAATGCTGCTCAAGCAGTGAAGAGAAACAGCCCGCATGGGCTCTCCTCACCAGTGAGTCGCTCCAGCTGTTTCGCTGGAAGGACGCAGGCGGGTTTATCTTCTGACCGATGCAGGCTTTCCACCAGCGTTGCTGCTTGGAGTCCACCACCACCAGTCCTAGGAGGTAAAGGGAAAATCTCCCTTTGTCCTTTCCAGGGGCCAGTGGGGGCAGAAGGTCCTCTGTGTTCTCCTCCCCTCTCCTCAAGGTTTTCAACGGAGAGGAGGAATAGCCCCCAAACCATCCTTTCACATTGTGTTTCCAACACCTGGCTGGTCTAGAAAAATCAGGGCTGGGCACACCAAATCACATTCAGACTTAAATCCCTTCCAGGTTTATAAAGATTTTCCAAAGCTTAACTACATTTCTAATTGTCCCGCCACCTGTATTGAAATGTACTGTATGTGTTAATCTCAAATTCTTTTCTCTTTCCATAATCTTTTCAAGCTTTCCTGCACTCAGGCAGTAAATCCAATAAGGTCCATGGATGTTAGTAAAGAGCCAAATTTACTTTTCAGCTCCAGACATTCTTTCTTTTCTTTTTCTTTTTCTTTTTCTTTTTCTTTTTCTTTTTCTTTTTCTTTTTCTTTTTCTTTTTCTTTTTCTCTTCATCTTTTTCTCTTCATCTCTTTCTTTATCTTCTTTTTCTCTTCATCTTCTTTATCTTCTTCTTCTTTATCTTCTTCTTCTTTATCTTCTTCTTCTTTATCTTCTTCTTCTTTATCTTCTTCTTCTTTATCTTCTTCTTCTTTATCTTCTTCTTCTTTATCTTCTTCTTCTTTATCTTCTTCTTCTTTATCTTCTTCTTCTTTATCTTCTTCTTCTTTATCTTCTTCTTCTTTATCTTCTTCTTCTTTATCTTCTTCTTCTTCTTCTTCTTTCTCCTTTCTTCTTCTTTCTCCTTTCCTTTCCTTTACTTTCCTTTCCTTTCCTTTCCTTTCCTTTCCTTTCCTTTGCCATTCCCTCCTCTTCTTTCTTCTCTAAACCCTTCCAGAAGTCACACCAGTACTAGCACTCTGCTCCTCTGCACGTTCCCCTTTCCTGTGTAGGCTGAAACTGCTGGAGGTAGAGGTGTGGCAGCGATGTTTGATCTTATTTCACATTAAAACTCTTCTACCGAGGGCTGATCCCCCCACGCACACCTTCACCTTGAAGAGCATCCTACTCTATCAGTGCTCTGCGGGAATGAACAGGCAGAGTAAGGTAATACCCATTGTAAGTAGGGCTGGCAGCATCTGTCCTCGAGTAAGCTGCCATCCCCGCAGGCTGTAAAATCTGTAGCCTCCTCCAAAATAAAGGTGAACGTGATGGCACTGCTTTTAGACAGTTCGTGCAGTTCATGCCTCAAAGCATATTCTGGTTCCAGCTGAGGATAAAACCTCACCAGGGCCAGGATTTTGCCTGTGTCTCCCTCCGAGGAATATCTCAGAGCTGCCTGTGTTGCCCCTACTTTATTCCTATGAGGGCAGAAGTAGGCACTTAAGAACATCCTAGTCTGCAGCCTTTTGGCTTCCCAAATACAAATGGATGGGAATTATGCAGTGAGTGATTATATAAAATAGAGAGGTACTTGGAGAAGGTGTCTGCGTTAGGGCCTCAGAACGATGAATCAGGTGTGAGGAGCACACACTCCCCGAGCTGGCAGGGAAGCTGCAGGATTGTCTCTGATGCGCTTACTGGGATTTAAACAAGCCCTTCCTTTTTTGTTGCAAACACTGAATAGTTTCCTCCCAAAATGTTTTGAACGTCACTACATCGAAGCAGCACTTCAGACCTGTTTTCTGCTGCCCACCTCATTGCCCTGGGAAACACCTAGTCATTTTAATGCCCTTAGTTTTCAGCTCTGGGAGCTCTCAGGGGCACCCCAGCCCACCCAGGCAAGCTGCCCCATTGCAGGCATCTCCAGGGAAAGCACAACTCTCTTGCAGTCAGGTCACACACAGGACTTCTGGGCAACGGCCCTGTGATGAGGGAAGAGAGCAGCTCAGAGGAGGGCAGACTGGGAGCATTAAGGAGCAAATGGGGTACTCTCTACATGGCATGCCCATGAGGGCAGACTGGGAGCATTAAGGAGCAAATCTTGGGATACTCTCTACATGGCATGCCCATACTGGGGACAGATTTTAAGTTGAGGAGCAGAGAATTAAAAGCCCCTGTCTGTGCAGGCTCACTTTAGAGGCAGTATGCAGAAGGCAGGAAGGGTCATGTCTGTCCCCAAGGCATGGAGAGGTCACCCAGCTCCAGCTAAGCATGGATGTGGGAGCTGGAGCAGCCAGTCCTAGGTCTGGTTCCTGCAGTGCCATCAAGCTTTTCCTTGAGAAGATGTACAGTGGAGGCCTCCTCCATGGTGATTCATGGGTTGCGCACTGGCCAGCAGAGAACCATATCTTGGCTCCTGTGGCCACAGGTACCATCACCACCATTAGTGAACACCCAGAGATCAGTGGTGCTTCTTCAGGCCCTCCTTCCCCAGCAGATTGGACAGGGATACTTAGACATGGAAAAGACATGGACAGCTGTGAAAAAAATTCAGAGGTTGCGCACTGGCCAGCAGAGAACCATATCTTGGCTCCTGTGGCCACAGGTTCACCCACCACCATTAGTGAACACCCAGAGATCAGTGGTGCTTCTTCAGGCCCTCCCCAGCAGATTGGACAGGGATACTTAGACATGGAAAAGACATGGACAGCTGTGAAAAAAATTCAGAGAAGGCCAACAAAAAAGCGAAGAGAGTGAGTGAGAAACAGAGAGTAATTGAGTGTGAATGGCAGACAAGCCAGAAACATGACCAATACCTAGAGGTATGAAGAGTCAAAGGACAGGGAGGAAATACAGAGGATTGTGTTAGTGGGTATGAAACTAAATGCAATCAGCAGAAATACAATGGTTGCTCCCCAGCTACTCCATCTCCAGTATTTATGATAATTTTAAAGACAATATTTGCTAGAGACACAAAATGGCCCACTAGGAGAACACTAAAGGTTTCTGAGGAAGAGTGGTTTCTGTACCTGCTCCTAGCTGACCTAATCATGAAGGCACTTGACATCACCTCAGTGACAAACAGCCTGCAATGTCTCTCCAGAAGCTTTCTGAGGGTCCATAGCTGTGAAGATGCACTGCCTTCCTTTCACCCACCTCTGCTGCACTCGCACAGAACACAGGAGTCCTTACACCAGCAAATCAGTACGTCTTCTAAAGCCCTGGTAATGTGCTCCATGAGTATCGATCTATTTGTCTCGCTAAGTGCTTTTCTGGCCTGCTCTATCAGGGTTTTTCAGGCTATGGGAAAGGACAATGTTTTCCCCTTCTACATCACAGGGGGAAATTCTTGTGTAAGCAAGAAGGGCTTGCATCAAAATTACTGGCGGGGGGCCATGTAAAGTGGTGCATTCAACAGTTGATTGTGAAGGTGGCATTATTCAGAGACTTTTTTCCTCTTGCTGGCTCAAATGGGATGACATTCCCTCTGCCTGCCCAATGCTGGACATCAAAGGGGAAGGCACCTTCCTTCTGAAATACAGTATGGAGCCTGGATGTCATCCCACCTGAAAGCACACAGCCTGATCTTTGGCCAGCTGCAGCAAGAGGTGGGTGCCTTGCCACTCAGCTGGACCTTTCCTGGAGGCTCTCCAGGCAACCCCAAGGCTTCACACTGCCTACGTGCTGCCATGTGAATACCCTCCTTGAAGTGGATCTAGGAAAGGCAAATTTTTCAGCCTACCTTCAAAGCACTGGTGGTGCCAGGAAGAGCTCGCTCCAACTTGGCCAATGATGTTGTACTTGTAAGTCCTAGAAATTTGGGCCTGGGCCTGGTGTAGGTGGCTGCCAACCCATCAAGGCTGTACAGATGCAAAATAGCCAGAGGAAGGACTCTGAGCATCCTGAGATTCCCACAGGTAGGATTGGTTAGGAACATAGTCATTGCCTTGCTGGGATCAGTCCAAGGTCCAGCTCCTGTTTATTATCTGCTCCTTTATAAGAAGGAGGATTTCAGTCCTCCTCCCTGTCTCCAACCTATTTTAATCTGGGGTATTCTTGTGAACATAGAAATAGCCAATACCCTTTTTAAATCCCCTAAGCTCTGGGCAGGAGTGACGTCTAATAGAGCCGAGTCTGATAGCCCAGCTGTACCTCTGTGGGAAGATTTTTCCTTTCCTTGGGTTCAAATGACTTCCCTTCGATTTTGTGATAACACTGCTCTGTCCCTGCATTATAAGAGTTAGTGAGGTACCAACCTACCCGTTTTTAGGCTCCTTTTATGAAAGCCCCTCCATTTAACAGCACAAGAACATACGCCCTATGCCTATGGTTGGCCTGAGGAACCAGAGCTATTTCAAGATGTTTTGTTTTCTCCTACAGCGTGATGCGGTGAGGAAGTGATGCCTGGTGGTCTGCACAGCCTCCTCGCCTAGGAGAATATGAGTGGCTCCACTAGCACTGTCTTTGAGTGAGCCAGTGATGAATTTATGCTGAGCGGCTCCTGGGGGGCACTGCTACACAAGTGCATGACACTTCCAAACTACGCTCATGGTCACTCGTGGTGGTTAGTAGTAGAGACTCCTAGTTTGGTTCACTTTCTACTAAAATGGCTGGCTTTCTGCAACCACGATAGGAGATGGTTCATTTGAGGAGCCAGTGCTACCTCAAGACCCTATCTGAATTTAACTGAGATTCATCTTGGACATTTCTTTTCAGTGGATTACCTCAAGGGTGACTCTGTCTTATTCATATTAGGTGTGGTCCTAACTGTGGTATATACTGGTTAACTTTGGCCCCAGGGTCATGGCAAGGTGGCAGTGTAGTGCCATCAGCATGCAAAATGTCCTGTGGTTGGATAATGTCTGGCCACTGTCAATTCATACAAGGACATGTGACATAACCTGAACATGCGCCATGATGGCTGGGTACCCGCATATTCCCCTGCTCCCGTGTCCTGCCACTGTAAACACGGATAATCCCCAGCTCATGCTCACTTGGTCCTTCTGAAAGCACCTCATGGGCTTGAATTTAAGCTCTGCTTTATGACCAAGGGAGCAGAATCCTTGCAAAGCCCCAGTAATCATAATACGCGGAGGCAGAATTGATACATGTGGGCTTTTTCTGTCACTCAATTAAATGGTTAGTTTATGCAACATGCCGTCTTTTTGAATCAAAGCTGGGTCACTGTTAGGCTGAGGTAACATTAATTATTTTTCCGCTTGTCGGATCCCATGAAAAGGATGTGAAAATGGCCTGTTTATGAAAGAGTGCGGGCAAAGGCTGTGAGCTGATTATGTCAAACATATTCAAAGCTTCCTCTGCAAAAGGGATTGTGATCAACAAAGCATAGCCCACACCTGCACCCATTTCACAATGAAAGCTGTTAGGGCCACGAAGATATTGGGGGGAAAAGAGAGGTTGCATTAACCCTTTTGGGGAAGGGGGACCTCCACTGTAAGATTTACACACACACACACACAGAGTTGCTTTTCTCATTCCCTCAAGTGGATCTCAAGAATATTAAACCAGTCTTTTCCATCTAACTTTTTTTCATGCATGGACTTTTCTAAGTCTGGATGAAAACATCAGACTGACGCATTTTCTCCTGCTCTTTGTTGATTTCCAAGGGAAGTTGCAGAGAGGAGCTATCTGTGCTGGAAGAGCAGGAAAGCAGTGCAAGCTCAGACCCCAGTCCCAAAAGAAGATCCATTCAGGGCTATCCCGGCACCCTCAGGGTAAGTGCCTATCACACGGAGCACACTGCTGGAGCCGGGCCACCTCCTTAATAAAAACTGTAGCTGCTTGGAAGGCAGGAAGAAGGAGATGTGCTCTCAGAGAAAGTTGAACTGGATCCTAACTGCAGGGTACCTATCCCATTTTTTTGCAGCCCTGTTGGTCATACGGCAACTGGATAAGATGGTCTGAATTCAGTATGGAGCCTGGTTTGAGCAGGAGGTTGGACTAGAGATATCCTGTGGTCCCTTCCAACCCAGGTGATGCTGTGATATGCAGTTGTGTTCTCATGAATCTTCATCGCTGAGGGCGATCTTGCATCTGCTCCTCTACAAGGGAATATGGGACAGAGCAATGTGCCATCATACTTCTCTACAGCCTTAGTATCTGTTCTTTCTTCTCTGATTTGGGTGGCCACGCTAAGGGAAATGGAGTTACAGCAAGTGTGACCTCCTTTGCCAGCCTGTGGTGAACCCCGCCAGGTCACAGTGCAAGCTTAAAAGGCAAAGCAGGAGCATTCATCCAGCATTTTCCTGCAGCACCCCAGGAATTGTGCCAGGGGAGAGCTGAATGCTCAACTTCTGCACACAGAACCCCAATATCTGCCCAGAAATACTTCTTTTTGGAGAGAAGGTCACAATCCCACCTGTGTGGGAATTTTCAATTCACACTGTTCGCTAATACGGATGAGCTCTCCATGAGCAGACGAGCCCTAGACAAACTCCCTTGAAGTCAACTGAAGTCAACCATTGCACGAGGGAGGGAAGATCCACCACAGGATAAAGATGATGCTAAAACTACAAGTTTCTGTTCATGCTTCCTGTGGTTCAACAGATTTCTCTGGCTCTATCCTCTAAATCCTTTCTGGCTCCTGTGCCAAGTCAGTATTGTTTTATGGTGTGCTGGTTTTAGCTGGGATAGAGTTGGGGTTAAACCACGACAGTCCTTTTTGGTGCCCAACGTGGGGCTCGAAGGGTTTGAGATAACGACAGGTTTGATTGGAATGTGCTAGATCAAATTTATAGCTGTTCTTGCTGTTTAGCTATTAATCAGCAGGCTCCTGTGCTTGCCATGGGGTTTGCTTGCCTCCCTGTATATTAGAGTCTAGTGCTCGTTAGTGGCTGCTTTTTGCTTTCGCTGCTTGCTGTGCTGCTGTGCTGCTGATCATCTTACTGCGCTGTGCCTGGGAACGTTTTGATAACAGCAACGGTGATGCGCCTGGGCTGGCAGAGGGCCAGGGCATCGCTGCTGTTTGTGTGCTGCTGTACTTGACAG
>NW_008794416.1:1071277-1073918 GCF_000699145.1 Aptenodytes forsteri | reverse complement strand
ATGGGAAGGAGTGAATGAATTCCTTGTTTTGCTTTGCTTGCGTGTGCGGCTTTTGCTTTACCTGTTAAACTGTCTTTATCTCAACCCACGAGTTTTCTCACTTTTACTCTTCCAATTCTCTCCCCCATCCCACTGGGGAGGAGTGAGTGAGCGGCTGGGTGGGGCTTAGTTGCTGGCTGGGGTTAAACCACGACATATGGGAAGACCTGGGACAATCCTTTAATTCAGCAAAACTACTGATTAATGTAAGAATTCTGCCTTAATAAGGATGCTATAGACTAATTGCATTTGTTCTAATTAACACTCCTGAGGGGAGATCTAGAAATGCCCTGCTAAGCATCACATATTATAAAACCAGATTAAGGAAAATCTCCTCCTGACTCTTTTCAAGGTTGAAGTTTTCCCTGATTCATTGCACATCATGATGGCAAAAAAAATGCTCCTCTTGTAAGTATTAAGACACTTCCAGAATTATTTTCCCACATGTGCTCATTTAAAATAATGTTGGTATAGTTCTACCCTGAGTATGGAGCAAAAGTAATTACACATCATAATAAACCTCTAAAAAATTTTTTAATATCTTCAGGTCAGACTTTAGAGTCTTTAAAGATAAAATGCTATGAAAAGCATTGGCTAAACGCTTTGACTGGGTTGTAGTCTTTGGTTGGGTTGTAATCTAATCTCTGGGCTATGTTAATTGGAAATGAGTAAGAAAGTAGGGCACGTTACAAAGAGGTGTCAGTGACTCCAGGTAAGGCAGCGAGTAGGTCATTTTCCATTATCAAATGTTCTAAAAGATACTTTAACCTTGTTTGGAAACAAACAATCAAACAAAACCTCCAGATACCTAATCTAGCAATCATAATTAGCACAGAGCAAGGAAAAGTGAGTTTGGTAAACATAAACTCAACTAAGAAACTATTCTTGATTAATATGAACAGCAGTCATCAGAATAATTGTTTTCTTTCAAAAATAATTCTTTTTTCTGTTGATAATTTAAATCCCTTCTCTCAGGAGTTTAAAATAGCTTCAATTATTTAAAAGGAACGGAGAGTAAGAACACCTTAGTTTAACAAATGCTACAAGCTTTTTTGACGGCATAATGAAAGCCACATTATAAATGATGGAGAACAGTCAATATTTGATTATAATTATGTATAAATACACTAGACCTCTCAATAGTATTTGTGAGGGTCATTACACAAATCAGACTATGGTTTTCTGCACAGTAGTTGATTCAGTGATGAATACACCTCTTCAGAAAACCAGAATTTCCTGCTTGCAGGAAATTCTCTTATTTCAATTATTTATTTCTAAAACTGGAATTAAAAGCCAAAATACCATCATTTTCCTGGAAATAACACCCTACAAAATGTTCATAAATTGAAAGTGTCAATATGCAGACATATTTTCAATATATTTTTCCAAAATCTCAGTGTTTTAATACTCTAAATAGTAATTCAAGCCAAAATGTTTTATTTTGATTTTTATTTTTTTTCTTAGGAAAAAAATAAAAAATGCTTTTTAAACTGATAATTACTCATGACAATTTTGAGGGGAGAAAACAGCAAGATAGGACCAAACCAGCTTCAAAAGGGACTTAGAAATGGTTGTGGAAAAAAGAAAAAAGAACCCTGTCTGAGGAAAAGTTCCTGTTTTCAGGATCTGTCATTTAAAAGCAAACCCCTCCTCTGGCTGACAGCAGATGCTAATGCCAATGGCTGTGTTGGTCCCTAGCAGCCACTGCAGCTTCTTTCCCTCCAGTCTCTCCTGCAGGTTGGACTTCGCCAGCTCCAGGCACTGTGAGACTGTGCTGGTGGTACGTACGCTGGTTTGGACACTATTGCAACATTGCTAGCTAGACTTCTTGAGCAGTCCTCTGCTACACCCGGAGACTCATTTTTTTCTGAAGAATATTTCTGCTGCTGGAGTACCTACTGAGGTGCAGCATACTTAGGGGCCAAATAGGTGAGGCTGATCTGATCAGAGGTAGGTATCTGCCCAGCCCACTCCTCCATCTGAGCCAGCCCCCGGGCTTCTCTTCTCATCAGGGGAGAGAAATAGGGTTTCTCAGAGCCTGACTCCATCGCTCTTTAATTCAACATCCGCATCTGACTGATGAAACATGCCCTACTTTGCTTTGTTGACTATGGAGGTATAAAGGTGGGATGGACAGCTCAGAAGTAGACATCTACAATACAGACATCTGCAATTAGGCAAGATGAGTCCTGACTATCTATCCACAACTGATGTGGCTATTCCTCTTCCTTTTCCTTGGAAAACCACTGAAACACCAGCCAACCAGGCCAGGAGCAGGAAAGCTCCTCAGGCACTGCCCATCACATTTACCCCCTTCGACCTCTGGGACATCAGCACTGTGAGCTGACTTTCCTCAAGCTTTTTCCCTTTCAGCGTGGAACGGAAGTGAGGACTCAAACCCTGTAATAGCAAAGATATAGGAACTCTGGTGTGTATACAACTCCAGCTAAATTCTATAGGGGCCACTAATAGCATACCTTTTAGGATATGCTATTATATCTCTTAGGAAGCAGTCAATGACCTGCTACGCCACCTGGACGCTCACAAGTCTATGGGGCCGGATGGGATCCACCCGAGAGTGCTGAGGGAGCTGGCGGAGGAG
>NW_008794416.1:1060483-1069434 GCF_000699145.1 Aptenodytes forsteri | reverse complement strand
TCTTTTTATGGGTTTGACATATATACCCTGCATTATTCATCCCCATGTGCATACCACACCCTTGAGGAACACCAGGGCCCCCTCACAGCCTGACCCAGAAAGCCCAGTGACCCTACGCAGGTCATGTCCAGAAACCCTGTCCTCAGTCTAGGGGTGGACAACTCTGTCTCCCGGCACAACTGCGAAGCAGGAATGGAGTCCCATGGTCATCTGCAGATTGCTTGGCAGCCAAGATAGCACCAACATCTCAGAGGGAAGGAGAGGATGGACAGTTATCTGTAACCTCTTCCTCCTGGGCATCCCCCCTGTCCTCCTCACTGATGGTGTTTTTTCATGCTATGGTTTTGGGTTTTTTTGTTGAAGTTGAGTCCCAAACAGTTAGGGAATGGAGTCAAAAGGTAACTACTTGCTTATCTTTGGATTTTAACCTGGAGGTGTAGCTTCTCCACCTTATTTGTATTTCTCCTTTTTCCACGTCTTTCTCCAACATCTCCAGTGGCAGATGTAGTTACTGTTCAAAGGAAATGCCAGCAGGTCATTTAATGACTTTCCCTCTCCTCCAAGTGCTTGACTCTTAATTATACATGGAAAGATACACAAGAGATTATAACAAAAGGAATAGCAGGCAGCCAAAACCAAACAGATTTAAGTGTAGTGTGTGACATATGGCAACATAAGACTAGATCTCTGGCTTATGGGCATTTTGGCAAGACACGAGGTGGATCCTATGGCAACACCTTGTGTTTGCACAGCTCCCATTTCTGCTGCTCTGTCCTGTTTCTTCTTTCGTCTCTCATCTGTAGGCCTTCAGTGAGAGGGCCCCAATCTTCCTTGGCCAGTTGTGACTTAGACATTGCTTAAACACATGCCCACAGCTGAGCATCACACTGCTTCAAGCTGTTCAAGGGATAAAGCATCTCAGAGAACATTTTTGTCCCATTTTCCCAGACTGTAAATGGAGATAGTGATACTTACCTTTTTTACCCACCTCAAAGGGTAGTGTGAGGGACAGATAGTGTTTTAAAGCACCATCTAGTTGTTGGGTATTTTTCTTATCGTCAGGAAAAGGAAGAACATAAGAGCAGCCAGTCTGGCTCAGATCACCCCTCTGCCCGGACCAGTCATCTGTATCCAACAGGGCCAAGAGCAGGAGCTTGGGGAAGGGGTATCAGGATAAGGCAAGACCCTTCACTTGCAGCCTTCACTTGTTTCCCACTAAGCTGAAATAATAATAAAGGACTGATTATTCCCTTAACTGCCATTCCTTTCCTTTCTTCATCCCCATGGATGACTTTCATCATCCTCATCCCCATGACTCATCTCCCTGGAAATGAGTCACCATGTGAGACAGGGAAGGCAGGAGGTGTTTGCTATCAATGGGAAGAGCAGCTCTCAGTCAAAGGCAGTGGGGCAAACCTGCTTCCTACAACTGGGAAGGGAGTGGAAATTTCCATGGGGCTGGTGCTCATGAGTCCCACCAGTCTTGCCTGCAAACCCTCTACCTTTGATTCCAGGGTCTCCACACAATGGACTTTTTATGCATCATTCCGCCTTTGATGACTACTGCCAGGTTATTTTTCTTATCTGACTTAGGAAAGATCTAACAGGATCAGTTAGCTAGCTCCAGGGTAGGTTCTTTGAAAAGCAATAACTTAACAGGGCTTTCTTTTACCTGCTCTTGGGGTTCTCCAAACTTTCTGGTTTATCCAGCTCTCTAAGACACAGCATTGCCCTCAGCGATGCCCGGACGGGCTTGGTCGAGGTGCTGGCACAGCCTGACCCATGGCTGTAATTCCTCCCTCAGTGGGGGCACACGGTTGCTGATTCTCGCTGCGGAAAGCATCTCCAAACACAGCTTGAAGACAAGGGGAAGCCTCTTTGCGGAGCATGGATGTCCAAGGTGCTTGGAGTTAGCAAGCAGGTAAGCACTGAGTTAATTTGCACTAAAAGTGGCTGCCAGAAAGCTCTGGCTGTGCATGCATCTCTCCTTTTGGCCTCCTCACAGCCCTCTGTGATGGTGGAGGCAGAAATTATCTCAGCTCAGCCGGAGCTGGATGCCAATAAACACTTAAATACTCAGCTGGCTTAAGTTGGTCCTGAAGTTGCATGGTTTACTGGGATGGAGAGGAGATCAGCAGCCATCTGAGGGTGATTACGAACCAGGCTCCCACATTGAGAAGGATGGCTGGGACCCTCTGAGGAGAATCAGGGGGATGCAAGCCCGCAAGGTCTCAGCAAACATCAGGCACCTGTGTCTCCTCCATGGGAAACGCAGCCGCATTGGGCACACTGGCCGGCGAGAGGTCTAGCTGGAGAAGCTGTGATGTGAAACCGGTGGTTTGTGGCACTGTCAAAAACAGAGTGGCTCATGAAGGGGTTGCATGCTTGAGCAGACCCGAGCAATTCACAGTCAGAGCTATCAAAACAATGACCCAGCTCCTTTAACACGCTGTCTAAAATCATGTTCAGAAACTTTAACACAAAATCTTAATGCTCCGTTGTATCGTTCGAGACAGGCCAACAATTATGTTTTACATTTACACGTGACCTTCCACACCAAAGACTCCCATTGGGAAGGTCTGGAGTGAGTTTAGGGGACTTTGGGGACTAATGGCATTATGTAAAATGTACGTACAGGCACACAGCAGCTCAATGAAGGAAAATCCTGGTCTCCTTCCAAAGCTGGAAAAGTTTTAATGGGGGAGGATATGATTTCACCTACTATGGACACACAGAGGGGTTTGGATTCACCAACTTTATTGTCTGTGCCTAAGCTAGTGCTCTCCCTGTAGCCCCATTGAGTAACAGAGAAGCAGAGGCATCCCGTCCACCCCAGTGAGACCTCACACCTTCCTCGGGCTCCTGCTCTTCTCCTTCACCCTCAGAAGAGACCAAAGAAACTAGTCCACAGCAAAGCCTCGACCTTCAGATGGCTGAAGGTGGGGAAGGCAAATCCTGCTCACGTGTGCCCGTACGCAGGCAGCACCACTGAAATGCACCTTCACGTGTTCATAGAGACTTTTGGCCAGGGTATCCAAGATCTTCACAGGCTTTTTTTTGCTTGCCATCCACTGAGAAGCGGAGAGTCAGATATTAACATCTTTGAAAATACGTCAGTGCCTCAATTCTATTCAACCACCTAATTCCCCTTGAAATCAATTTCTATTGGGATTTAAGTGCCTAAATGCCTATTCCTGACATGCTCAATGTGATGTAAGAGGCCCATAACAGAGCATAAGAGTTCACAAGGAAATCCTTCCCCTCAGCTCTGACCAGTCTGGTGTGGGGTTGGACAAGATCAGACAAGAGGTGGAAGAGCTGTGAAGTTCAACACAAGTCCAGTCCCTCATGCCCCATGTCCTGGTTTCATTGCTGTGAGGAGACGGGATGAGCGTGTTTAAAGTTTTCCAGTGTTAGCTGGTGTGGCAGAGCTGTCTGGCTCCAGATACCATGGCATAGAGGTCCTTATAGATGGCACTGGTAGATGGAAAATGGAAATTCAGTGAAAGAAGTGGATTTTAGGGCATGGACTGGGAAACCAATAGGGAGTCAGTTGTGTAAGCAGAACTGCTCATTGGAAAACTCCACTTACCCTGAGAACCGCAGATGTAAGTCTCAAGACAGACCCGTAGCTGGTGCAAGTTTTTATAACCACCCCAGGCCATGGAGAGTAGCTGAGGATCCCTGTGGTGCTGGGGGCAAGGGAGCAACCTCTCAAGAAGATACCACGGTGGTGGGTCTTTGTGAAAGGGACAGGCGGCTTTTCATGTCCTCCAGCTGCTTCCAGACCTCGACCCAATCTGGCCCATCTGTCTTCCCGAAGGACTCCTGCTTAGTGATTACTACTCCTTGCTCTTGCAGTGCCCTGCATTGCTCATAGCTCCAAAGGGCTGGAAACCCACTCCCTGCAGTGCCTCTAAGCCTCTGCTCAGCAAATCCCAACGATGGCTTGACTTAACATCGGAGACCTGCCTACAGTCTTGCTGAATGACAGCCAGGGAGCCTTGGACATGCCCAGAGAGGTCACCATGCAAACCAGGTGAAGGTGATGGACAAGACCATTGTTCAGCTGCAAGAAGGTGGAGGGGAGCTCCAGCCCTTCATGGCAAAAAGGGGGTCCAGACAGGAGAGAGGAAAGGAAGGTGTGGGAGGAGAGAGTGGGCTGTGGGAACAGCACAGGGCAAGGCTTGCAGTGATGGGGCTGCCTGTCTCCTGCTCGCTGGGATGCCTGCCATTTGTCCAGATTAGAGCTGGTGATACAGCAAAGCTCTTTCTCTATTTTTTGTTATTCAGACAGATAGAGTGTTTCTTTGGTTGCCATATACAACTCATTTCAGATCTGATGCCAGAGGATATTCGATACAAGATCTAAACAACGCTATGTGTAAATTCATAATGCTGTCTGTGCTGGAACATGTTGCACGACTTTGAATCTTACTGTATGTTAGTGCCATCAGATATACCTTAATACAATCAAATGTATCACGCCCAGCTAAAGAAAAGATGTGACACCTTTGCTGTAAAGCTAACAGAAAACTAGCCAAAAGGGAACAAAACACAACTTGGCAAAGCCTCAATCACCTCAGAGGAAACTCAGCGTTCATAGTGTGTAAGTACTCACAGTACCCAACATAGAGGGTGAGGAGAGACTTCTCTGAGCAGAAAGGGAAAGGAAGCTTTGGCAGAAAGGTGCGTTAGATAACATTGCTCCTGATCTTGCCTGAGATTCACACTCTGCTCTGAGGCTGGGAACATCTCTCCGGGATTCACCTGTCTGGATAGACTCCTGCCTCCAGCTCTGCATTGCCTCCCTTCCTGCCCAGGGAGTTGCATTGTAATTCCCACTCTTTAAAACTTTTCCTTAATAGGATATATATGGGGCAGCCTGCAGATAATGTACTCAGAGAGGACTGCTCGCTGTCAGATAGGAGAGTCAGCGTGCCTTCCCTGCATGCATACCTCCAATATGGGTTGTGTGCAGTCGTGACAGCTGGTGCACACATAGCTGAGCTGGATTCCACATCTTTGGTGATGAGTAAATTCTCTGCCATTGCAGACGCTGGAATCCTAAGGTGTTTCAAAATACATGTAGTCATCCGAGTTTCTTCTCACAGAGATTTCTGCCTTCCCTGTGTGTGTTTGGCTGTTGGTGGAGGGGAAAGCTTCTGTAGCTTAAATATGCAAATCTGCTCATGCAGAAATTAGGGTATTCAAAATTCCCTATAGTTTCCATATGACTTCAGTTTCCTTCCCCTCCTTTTCTAAGCATACTTTCATTTGGCTGTCCATCCCAGAATAGGATGTAGCACATCCCCTGCAAAGGCCTTGTGGTGAGTTGATGGAGCAGGGTGCCTTCAAGCAGGTTCTTGATTAGACAGCAAGATGGGGGTCATGTATTAAAAGGTAATTGCTTTTGCATGGTTTCCTGTTCTTTTTAAGTGTGTACAAAATGGACTAGATATCCTTAGTATATTTTCCTGTTCATGTTCAGCATCTTCCAAATGATTATTTAGTGCACAGAACATGAAAATATAGAAGAGAGACTCTGAAACATGCCCAGTGAACGTGAGCACACAGCCAGTGTTCCGCAGTAGTTTGGTGATCTTCCTCATACAGGTCCAGCACTCCCTGTCATTCACTTACATGGGGAAGCCCATGGTCATTTTTCATACCTGGCCCTATAAAATTAATTCAATTGGTTATGATTGTGTCACACCTGAATAGCCTGCAACATGCAACATTTTTTTGAGGTGAACTACAGAATCATCTCATCCATCACGATGGAGAATGAGATTTCTGGCATCTGGTTTCACATTTAGATGTTCAAGAGATTTGTCTTGCCATCAGCATGGATTTTTGCATTATGACTGAGCATCAGCCTTGTCACTGTGTTCCTTAGCCTTTGTATGGAAGTTATCTTGCAAAATGACAGCTGTCACTGAAGCTGGTGTAGAAAGGGAAGGGTATAGGAAGAAAGGGTGATGTGTGATGAAGAATGTGTGTGTTGCTCTAAGTGATCAGATGGTTTGACATCTTCTCCTGCAAAAGTAGCTCTCCCAACCCCAACAGCTACCTTCCCAACTTGCAGCCATTTCTTTTTATGAGGCAAATGAGAGTTTGACTCTGCTTCTCTGCTGCTTCACCGCTATGGGAACTTTCACACTCAGAGCATTTTTGTGGTCAGAGCACTGGCCTAGTAAGCAGAAAATTAAGTTAAGTCATGGCTTTGGAATAGATACCTACATGCCTGTGAGTCAGGTCCTCATCTAGAAAATGAAGATACTGATACTTTCTTATTCTGGTTGATTGTCTTCTGTGCTTACCCCTGAAGATCTCTTTGGTTGCAGAGTCATTGCGGGGAGGACTCTGACTTTGGTCAGCCCCATGGCCACTGCTGTATCCCTTCCCTCCCTCCACACCAGCCCTCACAGCCCAGCAGGTAAGTTCCTCTGCAACGTGATGATAATAATTGCTTGTTCCCTAAGACATGGTCTGAAGACCCTGAGCCAGCATTTTGTTATTGGGAGGTGACTACAACAGATGCTTCTGCTGTGAGACAGAGCTTCGACCAGCCCAGAAATACCCTTTTGTTTCATTTGTCAATTGTTAAAGTACATTGGGTTGCTAAAAATGGAAAGATTTGTTCAGTGCTGGGCACAATGCAGGGACAAGGGGCCAACCATGGTGATGACCAGGTGTCTGGAGTGTGAAAGCCCTTACGCATAGAAGAGGAGGGTTTTTTTCTGTACAAGACAGGATCTCATGTGTGTTCAATGCACACAAGAGACAGTCAATAGCTCACCTTGAGAAACAAATAGCTTCCCTTCCCAAAAACTTCTCTGAGACAGTAAGATGACTCTGTCTATAATTTTAGTAAACCCTATAGATATTATTTCACATGCAACTTGGCATATGTTGAAAGAGTTACTCTGCCTGTCCTGTTCCTCACGATGTTGTTAATGATTCAGTATGAAATGTACATGCAGGGTACAGTGAAAATCAACAGGGAGAGCAAAGTAAAATCCAAATGCAGGTAACAATTAACTGTGGATAATGCTCATTATGCTCACTGTCTAATGACTTGCAGAGACCACACTCTATTCAATAACTGCTTATTTCCCTCTTCAACTGATCCCACTTCAAGTCCCCTGCTGCTTTTTGCAGCTTTTACAAATAACAGAGTAGTAAATCTCAACTCTAAGAGGTGGAATCTGAACAGACTCACCTCTGTGTCTTTCCTGTTTTATCTGCTGGAGGAAGCTCTAATTACAAGTCTGAGTTCAGGCACAGAGGAATGAGCAGATGCATTTCAGAACTCAGCCCTGGATTTCGGAGGTTGGAAGATCTTCAGGCAAAGTCAGCACTTCCTTCAAAAATAAATAGGCTTGGATACTCTTGGAGGTGAGGTTAGATGGCTCAGATCAAGCGGCAGAGACATGCTAGGAAGGATTCAGTACTGCAGACCATTCTGCAAGCAAAGCAGTTGGCTCCCTGGATCATAAGGACAGCAGCTTGCAGAAAAGACTTTGAGTCTGTGCACAGGGCAGAAGACCGGTATTGGCTCACCAAAGGAGTGACTTTTAGTTCACACTCAGGTTTTCAGAAGCTTCTGCTCTCCCTTCAACACAGAGGATGATGTGTCAAGCAGTAGTCATGTAGACCCACCATTGAGGATCAAATGTGACAGACCACCAGCACATTGGAGGAAAGGGATTCGGAATGAGCTTGCCAAGTCAAAGATTCAGGCTGGAGAAAACAAAATGTTGTTACCTCAGTTGCACAGATATACGATCCCTGGTTGGGTAGTAGTCTTCGTGACAGGACCTGGGGATTAGGCTGGTTGAAGAGTTGAATGGAAGTCAGCGCATTGTGAAAACAGCAAACACCAGCCTGGGATGTGTAAACACCAACCCCTTGAAGGAATCCTTCAGTCCCTTCAGCACCAGTGGGGGTTTGCTGGAATAGGATTTCCATTTCTCAGCATAACCAGCCAAAGAAGATGTGGGCCACTGGAGAGGGGCTAGAAGTTATTAACAAAAAAATGTCTGTATCAATCATAACCTACACGGAAAGACTGGACAGACTGGGATTGCTTAGCCTAAGGAGGAGAAGGCAGAGTGGGAGTAGGCTGATGGCCTTCAAATACGTAAAAGGCTGCTGTGGAGAAGGGAATGGTGTGTTCTCCATGTCCATAGAGCAGCACAAGCCGTAATGGTCTCTGAATTCATTTTAGCCATTAGGAAACCTTTCCAGCAGTAAGGTCAGGAAGCAGTGGGGTAGTTTTGCTGAGCAGGCTGGGATGCCTATATCACTGGACACCTTCAGAAAGTGTATCCAACCTGCAGAACAGCCTTGAGGTGTGGAGATAGACTTTTTGAGGTCCCTTCCAGTCCCATGATGATGCCAAAGACTGAGGCATTGGTTAGACAATTGGATTTCTAATAACTCTGCACTTTTTTTCCTATAATTTTTAAATGGGAGATGGTAGAATTCATGCCCCTGGATTGATAATTTTAATCAGAGGAGAAGCAAAATAACAGCATTAGGATTACCTGTGCACCACAGTTTGTCCAACCAGGACATAAAAGACATAATTTATAAAATCACGATATAAACCCAAATGTTCCTGAATCTGAAGAGGAGCTGAAGCCCTCCATTAAGTCCTTGTCTTATCAGAATGGTGAATAAGAATGAAATCCTGCAGTAAGCCTTCAGCATGTGTGCATACCTAGTTGTCTGCTATGAATGTATGTGTGTTTGTATACTCTTTCATTTTCGCTGAAGCCCTCCATTAAGTCCTTGTCTTATCAGAATGGTGAATAAGAATGAAATCCTGCAGTAAGCCTTCAGCATGTGTGCATACCTAGTTGTCTGCTAAATGTGTATGTGTGTTTGTATACTCTTTCATTTTCAGACTTTTTTTTTTACTAGTGGTAATGGTAGTACTGAGT
>NW_008794416.1:1015552-1060384 GCF_000699145.1 Aptenodytes forsteri | reverse complement strand
GTAATGGTGTGGTACTGAGTGTAGAGTGGAATCTCTGTTTTCCAACAAATATTTGTTCTCATTCAAAAGTGAATGTTTATTTAGCCATCCTCAGGATGATGCAGGCTCCATTCAGAATAGATATGTAAACACATTTTAGTAGCATGACTCATCACTGAACTTCTAATTGTATACATTTTTAACTGTGTCTGTGTTAAGATTAGACAAAAATTATATGCTATTTCTTCTGATTTTTGAGATACTGGCAAATTTAACAGTCATTTACATATCTACATTCACTACATTTCTGCTTACACAAAGTTAAAACCACATGACCTAGACACGTATGATGTAGCCTATACGGTGAACTGCATATTTTTAAAACCTTCCATAAACAGGGAAAATGGAGATCGATGATTACTAGCTACAAAAATTCGCAGGTCTTTTGAAGTTGTAAACATTAAAATTTCACAGGCTGTTGAGTGACAGTGTGTGAACATTAAAACCACGATAAGGACAGCTTGATGATAAATAACCATTCTTATTAAAAGATCATAGCTTGGTATTGCTGTCCGCAAATTACTCATTTTTCATCTGCTCAGGTGAATTTTAGAAGTCCAAATATTATTATGTCATTAGGAAGATGACATTACTGTACTGCTACTATTTATATTACCACTAATGCTACCTAAGGACATGTGGACCAACCAAGAACAGGTTTTTATAGTCCTTAACGAAGGACATTTACTGAGCGATAGGCGGAATCTGCTCCACGTCAAAAATTGTTATATGTTAGAAGACAGTGGTGGCAGTAACCACTTGTGATCACATCCACTGAGTAGGTAGCACTAAATCGTGTTTTGTGCAGTTGACTTCTAAATGTCCCTGGGGAGGGGGACTCCCCTTGGGAGTCGATTTTGTAACGGAGAAGATTGCTAACCTTTTATCTCTTTGGAGTTTATACTATTTCCATTTCGCTCTTTCTGTGGTTCCCATGGTAAAGTACAAGTGTTTTCTGCTGAAATAATTCAATCCATGAATTGTATTCACTTGTACCCACACAAGAAATTCCTCAGCATCCTTCAGATATCAGCTGACAACGTTCCTACCTTCCACTCATAGACTTCATCAGCACCTGGCAAGCTGGACATATTCACCTCTTTCCATCTTTCCCCCCAACACAGCCTTTGCAAGGACTTTACACACACAAACTGTCCACAGCGCTGGTGTCTGATGTCCCAAAGTCACTGAAGTCTCCCAGTCCCAGGGAGCTGCTCCCTGCAAGTTAAATTGATTTCGGCATGGCTAAAAATCAGCTTTGTGATTTAAGAGCCTAAACATCGATTCTAGACTTTTAAGCTTGAAAATTGTGCCTTGAATGATCCTCTCTTCTCTTTTACAAGGTGTCTGCCAGATGTAACTCTGCCAACATGCCAACACAGCGGAGTTCTTTGCAGAGCGAGGAGGAAGCACCACGATACATTAATGCGCTTGGATGTGACTTTTGCGTGACGATGACATACCGTGTGCCTGGGCTGTTCTGTTATCCTGAGAAGCAGAGCCTGGATGCTAGATGTTGGTCCAAGTTCAGGTGCACACAGACCTGCAGAGCCCTGGTCACTACCAGCCCTGCAACCACAACCCTGGGAGCCGCAGAGGTGGCTATCGGAGGTCTGTGCTATACAGGGAAACATAGAGCTCGAAAGGAACGGAGCTCACCAGAAGCCTGAAAGGAAGGACAAGTGTAAGGACTGTCTGAAACCTGCGATTACTATTCTTTTGCTAATGTGCTCCACACTGTTCTCTTTATAAATCACTGAATTATCCTTAGGAACAAAAGGTATTAGGGTCCTGCAAGCTTCTCTCAGTTTGTGGTAGGACTAATTCATTAATGTGGCTCCAACAGGAATGTGTGCAAAGTTCTTTCTAATTGGACATGACTGGTCAAGAATGACTCGGCCTCCATCCAGATCACACTGTCACTTATGCTGTATAATAAGCTACTACTACTGGCCCATGAATCAATTTTTAAACAATCTCCAGTAATGAACTTGGACGGCCCATTGTTGTTGACAAAGAAATGCACAGTCCTGCTATTGTCAAGGGGCTCAATTATGGGTTCTTGCTGATAAAATAGAGGAGGGGGGATAAGGGGGGGGCAGTCTATGGACAGTAGTGACAGACTGAAAGAAGCGTTTCATCTCTGGGGTCCTTACAGAGACTGACAAGCCAAAAGGTCAGTTTCTTAGAGGTTTAACTCGAAATGTCTGAGGACAAAAAAGGCATCTGGAATCATTAGGAAATGTGAAGTTTGACTTGCACCATTGGAAATCCTTAATATATTATTTTAACTGTAGATCTGACAAACTCTTTGCCCACTGGGTGGGAAAGAGAGGTTAAGGGAAGTAAAAGCTTTATATTTCTCCAGTGGGGGGAATAAAAAGGTTAATTTTAGTAACTCTGGGAAGAGTCTGTGGGGAAACCATCAATGTTTCAGCCCATTTACCATTGTACTGCGCCAGCGGAGTCAACACGGGTAGCGGGAGAGGCTACTGGCTGCTGGACGCTGGGCTCCCAACACTTTCCCCTCAAATAACCTTGCCAGTCACCGAAATGTCATGGCTCTGCCCAGTTCCTCCTGCCTGAACCAGCCTCGTTAGCACAGCGATGCTGCCTCTGTGCTTCACACTTTTTTCAGGATTACTCGCACGTTACCGGGATTCCCTGAGCCCGCCGGCATAAAGAAAATAAATATATCTGAAGTGGTTCTAGCAAGCTGGATCTGGTATGGAAAAGCATGTGTTTGCAATACTCTTCCCAGTTGACCAATGCCTTACAAAGTGAGCTCTTTGTCATGCCCATGTGGGGCCACAGTTGCCAACTCTTATATTAAAGCTTTAAAAATACCATGCAAATTCAGGGAATTGGTTCCAGGTTTCTTCCAGCAGTAGAGTACACTGCTGTGAACCCATGGGAGAATGCACACCCAAATTAAAACAAACAGGCAGGGTGTAAATTTGCAAATGAACATGTCCACTGGGCCCATGGGCAAAAACCTTCTCCCTTTCCTGGCGATTTCACCACAGAGCCAGAGGAGAAGGGCAGAGGGCAACCTGGACCGGGTGACTCCGCTACCTGTTTCCCAGGAGGATAAGTCACTTCTCCATCTGGATAAGATGCCTTGTCTCCATTCCCCAGCCACAAAGCAGGACAATCTCAGTGCATTTGGAAGGCCAGCCTTGAGCAAGAACAGTGGGTGGGATGTAATGAGGAGGGGTCCAGCAGGGAAGTGGGGAATCAAGCGCATGCCGAGACTTTGCCGGAGCAGGAGTGAATCTGGACGCGCATGGCTAAAGCCTGTTTGAAGGTGGAGTCTGAGCCACACCTGCCACTGCGAAGGCTGCTGGGGCTCGTCTAGCGGATCAGCTCATCTCGCAGGATAGTCCTTCCAAATGCCCTTCAGAAGAAAGGGGCGGGAAGGTACTGAGGACACCATGCTCAGCACACTGCAGCGCCAGCTCGAGTCAGGGGTAGATGCTCCAGCAGCACACAGGGACCTGGTAAAGCACGTTGTGCAGGCGGTTCATGAGGCAGCGGAGAAAAAGCCATGTGGAAGCGTGTAGCTTGGCATTGTTCGCTTTCTGTTATTGCCCAGACCTACAGCATGTGGGGGAAAAAGCCTCCTGGGGAATTAGAAGCACTGGGACAAGTCTGGGGAGACCCTCAGCAGAGGAACGTGCTGGGTGGCAGACTGTAAGGTCTTTGCAAACACAAGCTGTGACTGTTGGGATGTGTCCTTAGGACAAGGTCCAGTCTGGTGGCACTCCCTCGCTGAACTCCCAAAGTAGCCAGCATACAGGTGGCTCC
Organism: Aptenodytes forsteri; assembly: GCF_000699145.1. NCBI lineage: Eukaryota > Metazoa > Chordata > Aves > Sphenisciformes > Spheniscidae > Aptenodytes > Aptenodytes forsteri. The sequence continues at coordinate 1,056,538 of NW_008794416.1, read as the reverse complement.
CAAGTTTCTCAAGGAAAGAAAGGAAAGCTTCCCCTCCCCATTTTCCCAACTGTCGAGAAACCCTTTTTTTCCCTCCCTAGCAATGTGCCCTCCTGTGAATATACCTGGACCTGTGGTGCTAATGGTTTGTGATTCACTGGGCAGGAATGCACCTCTACGTCCAAGCACTGGGCTCTGTTTTTTCCACTGCTCCCTGGGATGGAGGAACAAGCAAAAGGAAGGTACGTGAGCCCAACCAGAGAAAGAGGGGCTGTGGGATGAAGAGCAGCAGGCATGGTGAGTGAGGGTTGGCTTTCCACCCAGCACGTCGACCCACTGCTCATTTCGGTCATCAGGGAGCTGAAGACAGTCCTTGCACCTACCGGGAGCATTTTGAGACCCCTCATGCCCTGGGCAAATTGTACTGCAGCAACCCTGGACCATGGGACAGAGCCAGATGTGCCAGTGGAGGCAATTCCCGCATCAGCCAAGGTCTCTGTAGGGGCTGAGTGGAGGAGAAGGGTCTAGGGAGCTGGAGCGATTTGGGCACTGGCTGAAAACCCTCTACTTACACAGCCAGAGACCGCAGGGGCCGTATTCGGTGCCTGTCTCAAGTCTGGGCGACCCCGTCTGTTCCCATTAGGAGGCCCAGGCGGTAAATTGGGCCCTGAATATATAATTAGAGCAAAGGGCACCATCCTGAAGCCAAGGTTCACACTGATTTGTTGTGGCTGGGGTGGGAACAGCCCTTTGCAAATCAGTCGCAGGATGTTGCTCCTAGTCAGCTGGAAACTTCGTAGCTCAATTCCATAAAAGCTGGATCTAACGCTTCAGCTCCCCAGCTGGTTTCGGCATCCTGACCAGCACGCAATCCTGTGGCTTGCTTTTCTGCACGACAGTCTGGAAACCTTCCTTGAGAGCCTCTTGTTTGCTGGCTGCCAGGATTTGCCATGCAGATTCTTGCCAAAGGGATAATATAAACAAAGCATAATGTCAAGTTTCCCACACAAGTAAGATGATCTATTAGCACTGCACTTTGTACTAATTATTGCACAGTGGGTGGGGGCTTGTGAAAGGAGATTTATGCATTCAGCTAGCCTCACTTTTATTATTTGTAAGTACTTTTTGGCAAGGAATGAGCGAGATATGTATTTTATTGTTACGCTGTTGCAAACATCCTAATCTTCTGCACTCATTAAAACCTCATAACAAATAGTAAGAATGATATATTGCAGCCACAGAGAGCGTCTCATTCATCCCCAGGTGGGGGGAGGGGGGTGAGATGCAGGGGAGAGGGAGGACAGGGGAAACGGGAATGTGGTTTTTTGGGCCACAGTCATATTTGCAGCACATGGAGGGCCCAGGTACCCAAAGGGTGGAAATAAGGCAATGGATGGGGAAAGGCTGCTGGGATGCCAGGGTGGATGGGGAGCTCTGTGGTAAGGTCTCGGTGTGGAAGGAGGAGGATGCTGCCCCAGAGCATGAGTCAGTGCTCCCAGAAAGTGAGAGCCCATCTACACCCTTCCTGGCATGAAGCAGTTAAACTGTGCATCTGCTTTGGGGGGGCATGTTCACATTGATACCCGGCTTGCAAGGCTTGTGCCTGTGTGTCAGGACCTGGCATGAGGAAGAGCCCAGGGCACACCGGGAAAGTGTCTCAGAGTATTTCTGCACTGCCTGGACAAGCAGAAAAGACCCCAGAAGTTGCCCGACAGGTCAGCTTTTCTTTGGGTAATACACCACTGGGTGACGAAGGCTGGATGTGTCACTGATGCAGCTGGGTCAGGGTGGACCGATTGTCATGATCATCACTTTGATAATCCCTGGTCATGGCAGCTTCCCCAGTGCAGCGCTTGGCTGGTGACCCAGAAAGGAATGGAGCGAGCCCAGAGCCTGGTCCAGGAGAGATGCAGATAACCACCACAGTAGGGATGGTTCTGCTGCGGCAGCTCCCTTTGCAATGCTCTGCCTTCGCTGTCCACGCCGACAGCCTCCAAACTGCCTTAGTAATGCACAGGGCTGGGGTGGACATGCCCCAAATATCTGCCTTGCGTGAACAGCTCAGGACAAGAGCAGGAGCAGCAGTGCCACCAGCCTCACCAGGGAGATGATACTCACTCAAAGCCTTGTTTTCCAAATCAAAGTTCAGGACACCCTGCTCCCTGCTTTCCTCTTGATGACAGCAAGGCAAATTCAAAGTGCAGCCTTTGGGTGTTGTACCCATTGGGTTGATGCTGAGTAAAAGCCAAAACATGCCAACTTTGGCTGTCTGTTGTTTTGGGGGAACAAAGTTCAGTGGAAAACTTTGTCACAGGTTGAAGGGCTCTGATGGTACTTCCGGGGCACCACAACAGTTGTAGGGCATTTTTTTACTGGGAATTCCCAGGTAAAGTTCAGAAAAGACAACCTGGACTCGTGCATACACTCTTGAGACACTGGAAAAGAGTACAGGAGGAGTTGGATGGAGAGGTGGCAGCAGCCCCAGTGAGACACAGACCCACATGCTCACACCCTGACCTGCATGCCACAGCTCTTGGAGCTGTCCCCATCCCTGGCTCATACTTACTTGAGATGGCATGAGAGCTGGGGTGCTCTTCTTCATAGCTGGTGGGGTTTCTCGGTGTTTTCCATCTAATCAGACCCCTTCTTGCTCCACCATTGAGTCATCTGGAGGGGTTGGGGTAAGAGAAGGACTTTCATCCTCTTCATCTGTTGTTCCTCCCACCCTGAACATAGTATTTCAAATATTATAGGCAGGGCTTGTCCTGAGCCCCAGGCTGCTGCCAGCCCAGGACCTTTCCCCTGGTCACCCCCCATTCAGGTGTCCTTTTCTCTCTTCACCTGCTTCTTCCAAAATATCACTTTTGTTCTCTCTCTTTCTAGCCTCCCAATAAGTTACATCACTGAACTGACCTCTGGATGCAAAGGAGGAGAGTGTGACCGAGAGGCTACTTCTGACTGTGAGCACTAGCCTGGGGCAGGGTCAGCATAGAGCACAGCTGGGCAGAAAGTCTCAGACACCCTGTTTCCAGCACAGCTTTGGAGTGGCCACATGTGTCAGGCAGCCAACTCGACCCTTCATTAGGTACCTCCAGGAGGGCACTGAAAAATGGTACTGACTTTTCATCCCTCCAAGCTCAAAAGTCTTGGCATCATCTTTGTTCTTCAGTTTCAGGCAAATAACATTTTGGGACTGGTTAAAAATTACAACCCAAAAATTTTGAAGTATTTGGGGAATACCTCCTGCGTTGTCTTCTTCCCCAAGTCTTTATGAGTTTTCCAGCTGGTGTTGGATTAGCCCTGGGATGTTGCTAAGGAAAAAAAAAAAAGGACAGGTAAGATGGAAAGGGAGAGAACGGGTTGAATTTGGGAAATGATAGATATTGGCTGGACTTTCAGCCCATGGCAAATGGGCAAATGTAGAAGGAAGGAACATTTCACAGAGATCCTTTTTGGGTGTTTTTTGAGATGCCACTTCTAATTCTAAATGTTTCATCCCCCCTCCCTCTGGCTGAGCCCTGTTACTGCAATGGCACTATGCTCCCAGGGGACCAAGGAGGGCATGTTCCCATGTGGGAACAGAATAATCACGTGCCCTTGGCTTGTGCCTTCACCCAGATATAGGAGGTGGAAAGGTATACTCTGCTCCACCGTCTGGGAGCATGGGCCCATCATTCATTACTCTGAAGTCACGACACAGCTAATATAAATGCTGGTTTAGGTCAGGTCCTCCACCTGTGTTGGACGCTCAGCTGGAAGAGCAGCACCAGGTGGAGAGGTTGGTTCCCAGTCCTGCTGTCAGCATGTCCATCATGGAACGTTGAGGAGATGGTTTCTGGAGAAAGCCTGGCTCCTCTTTGGGGGAGGAAGCAGAGGTGTAAGGGGAGAAACGTGGCGTCTGAGACGGGAAAAATGAGGATTAGGAAGGTTGCCGGCATGAGGTAACTTGTCTCTCAGGCTTAAGAAAGTGTCAAGTTGCCAAAACAGAGATCACAGAAATACACCCAGCAAGGAAGGGTTTGATACTGTCTTGGGAACCACTGGTGTGAACTCAGAATTGCTCCATTACGGACCCAAACTGCAGGCCCATGCTACTGAAGGAGGGATTGTCAAGGCTGCTACTGCTGTCGGTGGCAGTGGACCATCAGCGAGTCTGCTTCACCGCAGTGTGAAACCCCAGCTGAACAGCGTCACTTCGCTCCTTCCCATCACCAACAGCCCCTCCTGCCCCATGCCCGTCCGGCTATTTGCCCATCCTCATTTGATTTTTTCATCCTTTCAGACCTTACCCTGGTCATAAACTTTAGCCAGAACCGAGAAACTCCCTCCTTCAGCCGGTGTCTGTCATAGTCTGGTATTATTTTTATCCCCACCTTCCTCCCCAGTCGTCTCCATCGCAATGCAGACTGCCATCTCATCCCTTCTCCCATCTCCCCCCGTGCTCCCTCTGCACAGGCTCACCCTGAACAAACCTCTTTTGTCGGGCCACCCCACACAACAAGAAAATTAGCATCATTCGGGCATGTTGAGGCCACCACAGCAGCTACAAGCTGTGATTATGGTGCATGTGGTTAGCACAGCCTGCAACATCAAACAGCGTGTTTACAACAGATGTAATCCGTAATGATATAACAGGTGTATAACAGTCAATACCAGCATTGTAGCGATCAAGTAACTTTGTGGCACGTTCACATTGATCCGGTATTAATCCAACTCCCTCGGGGTTTTGGTCTATGATTTATATGACTCACTGGGAGGTTTCGGCACCTATTTGGCACAGCACCAAACTCCAGGCAGGGATCAGTATATAATTTACCTTTGCAGCAAGAGCTTTTGAAATCCACGCTCTTAGCAAGCCAGGTTTGTCAATGGCACTTTGAAAAGAAGGGCTTGTCGGAGCACGCAGAGACACGTTTCTTTCAAAGGGTGATTCATGCGCTGCAGCTTCAGCGACTGTCTTGGTTTTACATGCTCGAATGCTGATGAATTAAAGCAGCAACAGGAGCGTAGCCCGTGTCAGCTCTCGCAGGCTCCTGCCCGCGCTACAAATTTCCTCCGCATCTCTTTATACGTTAGCCCAAATCGCTTACCTTAGAGAGAAGGCATACGGGAGAGGATGGGATAAAAGCATATCGAGGGAAGGAGGATGGGGAGCTTCTGAACAGGAATCAAAGTGAACTCCCAAGGTGGCACATCCAAAACTGATGGGGGAAATACTTTTCCACCCAGGCCCTGGTTAAATTGTTTAATTGTTAAATTTAAGAGCAAAAAATGGGTGAGATTCAAGAAGGCGATGACCGTTCAGAAGGATAACAAGAACATCTGCAGCTAAGACATGGGATGCTCGCCCAGGGCAGGTGTCAGAGCCTGGCTTATGTCTCTGCTCCTGCCTAACAGGAGTCAGCCCGCCTTTGACTAGTCAAGGGTCCTCATTTAGAAACTCATCATACACCTAATTTTAGTTTGCACCTCTACAGGCAATTTGCAGGCAAAACATCGGCAATCAAACATACGTGGCAAATTAGGAGCTGCCTTTTAATAACGAGGGTGAAATACGTTGCTGAAGGAGCATGGAAAGGAAGCTGGTGTTGTGCATGCTGCAGTCCAACAAATGAGCTTCGCTTGCAGTGGTGGCAAGCTGGTAACTTTCATGAGTATTAAATGCAATTAAAGAAACAAACACTCTCCATCATTCCCCAGAGTGAGAGATATTATCAGTTGTGGCTTTGTATTTTTACATAATCACAGTTTAAAGGAACATTTTTCCATATGTGGAAATTCCCTGTTTTCTCCTCCAAACGCTAGCAAAATCCTTGCCGCTGGCTGGCTCCGCTCGCTTCACGGCTCCCTGTTATGGCACTCCTGCTTGCCCCAAGGCCCCAGGGAGAAGAGATGGGCCCAAAACAAACACCAGAGGTGAACGTGCTGGAGATCCAGTTCTACACCCAAACAGCACATGTTCCCTCTGCTCGGGGTGTTTTTTGAAAATTCCCCTATCCCAGTGTTGAAAAGGCTTTTGTGATCTCAGAGCCCTCCTCTTTCAGGCTTCCTACCCTTGCGACGTGATCAAGAGGCACGTCCCACCCATCGCTGCGTGCCCCTCACCCCGAAACCGGGCTTCCTCCAGGGGTAAGTAGTACGAAGGGCACAGCAACCCTGGGGAGCTCCACGGGGTTTAGCTCAACTGACTCAAACCCTCCTGTACCACTGGGTGGACACCTTGGGATCTGGCTAATGAGAACGGCTTCCTTCTCTGATGCAATTAAGGCCATTGAGCACAGCCTTGCTCCAAGACGAAATGGGTCACACACGGGGCTTTGACTCGGAACTCAGCTGCTCTGCGGCAGCTTCATGCTCTTCACTCTTCAACCCAATGGCCAAATTATTTGCCCCCTTGATGGGGAGAGGGGCTGGGTACAGCAGGCTTGGAGGGAGGCTTGTGCCAAGGGCGCGCTGCTCAGTACACCCGTAGCTTGCACGAACATGTTTGTACTCCCAAGCTGTCTCGCACACCCATCCAGAAGTGTCCACACGCCCATCTAGAAGTGCCCACATGCGGTTGTCCATGCGTCTGTCTACACCCCGTTTCAGTCCAGCCGCAATCGCTTTTCCCCATAGACAAAGCAGATGCATTTCTCTTGCATCTTCAAACCATTGGCCCAAGCACCCTTTGCACCGAGCGGTGATTTCTGGCTTGCTCACACGGCCTTTGCTCGACTTGTTTGTTTGTTTGCTGTGCACGCTCTTTGTGTGCAGCTTGCCTGCTGAGCTTTTCTCTGTCTGCATTCAGTACGTGGGCTGGCCTGCTCTGCTCTTGGATATCATCTCACTTGGTTGCAAGCCTGCAGAAGCTGCCCAACTCTCCTGGCCTCCACCACTCAGCCCATGAGCAAGCTCCCAGCACAACCAGAACTACTGCGGGGGCTAAGGTGAGAGTCTTGGAGCATCCTGAGCTCTCCCACCGCCTCAACTCAGTTCCCAGAGAGCTCTACAAGCTGTAAACCTGATCACCAAACCTTGAAATAATAAAGGTCTATTTTTCTGGTGGGAGCAGGAGAAGGTCTAATGGCATCAGTACACAGTGAGTGGAGGCACTTCATTATGCTGACCTACTTATGTTGCCTAAGGAGACCTAAATCCACATGGAAATCATCCAGGAAAGTCTATTGATACTGAGTCCATCTCAGGAGACACTTAACTCGGGACTGGATTTTGAAACCTGTATCCATTGGGTGACCCAGACAGATCACCTCAGGATATGGGACACCAACCGTGTGTCCAGGATGACTTAATAAAAGAGGGAAAGAGTGAGGAACAGTCCTACCATCTCTCTGCCAAGCCACACTGTGCTATACATGAAGCTCCTCAGGAAGGGACTAAGCTCCGTGGCATACTGACCCGTACTGTGCTTTCACACTCTCCTGCATGCACATTCCCAATTCGGTGTGAGGCAGACAAGAAGATACCAAGGATTTGAAGTTTTTCTCATACCAAGGCAGTTATTGCTGTTATTTTCCATCTGGCAAGACTTTGAGGACCTATGGCTGTTTCCAAATATGTTTTCTGGGAATGTTACCATATTAGAAAACATTTAGATATAAAACGACACTGCTTATGGGAAAATCTTGTTAATGTGGAGCCACCGGCAGAAGCTCTCGTTAAAAAATCCTTTCTGCTTGATAAGGGCTTTCCTTATCTAAACAGTGGTTTGGTGTCCTCTCTCTGGTAGGCTGGTGTTGTGTCACGGAGTCTGGGAAGGCTCTTCCTCACAGGCAGAAGAGGAAAGTCTAGATGAGCCACCTTTTGTGCCATTGTTTAGGTGGCTGGAGCCTGTAGCGTTCGTGTTTGTTATCACTGCCAGGCGAACCGCCTGGACCTCGCCACTCGATGCGGTGCTGCAGGCGGTGAGAACCGGTCACCTTCACAAAAATAAGGACAGACACACATCACAGGCAGATTGCATGTTCGATTTGCAATTGGTGTTGTCTATCGCATTGCAGAGTCAAGGAAGGACAGGTCTACTGGGGAGACCAGCCCTTCCTACAGCCTGAATCCCTCCAGGGACACGTGCAGGCAGAAGCTCTGTCTAACCCAAGGCTCTGCTCTGGTCCTGGACCCGCTGGCCATGCACCTACCCATGTCCTGGAAGCAGAATCACCCCCTCCACGGGCAACCTGACAACCAAACTCGGGAACACCTCTTCCCCTGTATCCTTCCTGTTTCCCTCCTCTTCTTCCTCCGCCAAAATCAAACCATCCTGGATACTGATCATCTCTGATGCTCATGCTCATTCAGCCACACAGGGCTACAGATAGCTGCCATTATTTGATTTTATTTCTAATCTGTTGTCATTTTTTTACCAAATCCCTTTAAGCCCCTTTTAAGTAGCTCAGGGACCATCAAGGGCTATTTCCCAGCTTTGCTTCTCCTTGTGCTCAATCTCTTTCAAGCACCTTTAAATCCTTGCCCATTTTTACCCTTTCTGTTCCTGTCAGGTAACCAGCATATTGCCTACAGCAAAGCCTCAGCTCCTCTCAACTCCGATGGGCACCTCTGCAGACCAAGGACCTCCCTGGTGGCTACTACATGAAATTGATGCTCCACCACCTTTAGCTGCAGGAGCTCTAGCAAGGATGATAATTTTCTTGAGCAGCTCCCAGCTTTCCATGTGGAGCGGAGATTTCAGAGCTTGCAGGCTGTGAGGTGAGGTGGTTCCCTCCTAGGGGAGCCCAGGAGATGCCGCAAGCCCAGGGAGAGCTGCTGGACCCGTGTGTCCAAGGTTCCCCAAACCCACGTCAGGTCATGCAGGATCCTAAGAGCCCATCCCAGGATGTCTGGCTCTCAGGCTCAATCCTGGAGCTGGTGGCCTCATAGCTTCCCAGGAAAGTAACTTTGTGGGGTGGGAGAGGGGGGTCCCAGGCTTTTTTGGCTCTTGGCTTGCAACAGGGAGGCTGAAAGCCTAGAGGTAGGTTTACCTCTCCACCCTCAACCTACATGCCTAGGCCTCTGCTTCTGGTCCATGAAAGCTTGCTGAAGCTCAGATCTTCCTCGCAGAGGGAATACCTGAGGATGAGCAATTTGGCATGTTTCTACAGTGCTTCACTTGCAGTGTCCTGTGACTGCGACCATTGTGATCCTGAGCTGGAGGCTGGAGGAACCACATTAACCTGGATCCCCTACGTGCACCTATATAGTGTCCACCCTGGCAGGCACCTCCAGGACCTGAGTCCAAGACCCTCACCCAACCCACCCCATATGAACCATTGCTGTTTGGGAACCTCGGTGCATGGGCACGGCAGCTCCCACTGAACCCAGCTTGCCCACGGCTTGGGAATATCTGCAACCCACACCCCAGTCTTGATCACTGCTGTATTTTCTAAGCCTTTCTCGCTCCTCCTCCTCCTCTTCCTCGGTCTTGCTGAGCTGCAAGGTGAGTCCCCAGCGATAGCTGAAGGATTCACTGCAGAGCGTTGCTTGCATTTTTGATTATGCAGCTCAGAGTCCTCAAAAGAGCCCTGCAGCCACTTAGCTCATGATGACGACTGATACCAAACACTGTTTCCTCTTATTGCAAGCAAGTAAAAATAAACAACATCCTACTGTACCTGCCTCTATCCAGGAAAGCACAGGAACCAGTATTTATAGATAAACAGAGATACATTGCCTGCTGGGGTCTGCTGCAATGAATTTAGACCTAAGATTGAAAATCCAATTGTGTTTATAAATCAGCTGTGACATGCCAGTGTCATGTCATCAGCGGAAGGCAAAGGGCATGTTTACTACAAGCAAAGGCACACGCTACAGTCATATGCATAAGCAAGTCTCTGCGCAGACAGGTTATTTTTTGCATAGTGGTTTTTTGATTTTTACATGACTTAAGCATAATGCTCTAGGAGCCTTCTTTTTTCTTTGTGCAATTGTTTTTTATAGCAATGTTGTTTTTTCCCCTTTTGTGATTGACTGGAGGTTTTGGTTTTTTTAATGTTCTGAAGAATGTTTGTGCTTTTTTTGGCATCTTATTACATACCTCAAAAAACCTGACTAAAGGCCTGGCTGCTTCTAAAGCTCCTGCCAAACGGAATTCATGCTCCTCTAAATTTGCCGTTCGCATTTCTCGTTCCAACTGATATTTTTAATAATAAATATGGTTACTAAGAATAGCTCTTTACCACCTCTGTCAGCTCTGGTCTTTTATTTGGACTCAGATCTCGTCCTTGGGTTAACTGTTTGTCTTGAACAAAAATCAGCGCCGTATAAAGACTCTGTGGGGACCCTTCTAGCAAGTTGTCTGGCGTCCTTAGGATGTGCAGCAAGGGGCCAGCCCTGGTGCTGACATGCTGCAGCCTCCTATCCGCCTGGCATCTTGGAGGTGCCGTGATTTACACGGCTAAGCCCAGGCTCTCCCAATCCCCAATCCCTCTCCATGAATCGCTTTGTTTTTCCTGATGCTGCCTGTCGCCAGCTCCGCAGCCAGGTTTCCACATCCGTCTCCTTCCATCATGCTAGCCAGGTTTTTTTAGCTGCTTTTTTCTTTTTTCTTTTTTTTTTTATCCTCTAGACCAGGCCCTCTTATTAGATATGCCCTTTTCACTGACCCTGAATTATTGCTACCCATGGTCTTAGAAGAACAGTGTTGTTTGTTAGTCTAAAAGCACATGTGACAACCCTCTTCCTGGCCAACACCAGAGGTTGCACCAGAGATTTCCAGGCCAAAAACCAGGCATTGAAGCAAAAGCTACGGGCTCTGAATGTGATCCGTGGGGTCAGAGGAGGACAAGGGAATCATCGTCTATTTGGGGACCTGCCGGAAGACACTAATCAGAAAGACATGCAAAATTTAGTCCAGAGCACGCAAGAGTTTTCCCCGGGCTGAACCTAACCTCTGTCAGTGGCAAACATCCCATTCCCACTGCAACGGGGCTGCCGGCAGGAGCCGGTATTTTAATGCCTGGGAGTTTTACTACATCTCGTCTGGAGCAAGCGGTGCCTGACCGCACTGTTCAGCGGGTTTAAATGGAATAATGACGTCTCTCCAGCTTGAGTGATATTGGGTCAATCTTTTTCTGTTTCACTGTGTTTGCCCCCGCCGTCCCCATCCTCCCCCCACTGCAGGTCACTGCTGCAGCCTGGGTCATCGGGAGGGCTGTGCACTGCTGCTCTTCTACCTTTGTGCTTTGGGAGGCGGCGGGGATCATTTTTATAACTCTTTGTACCAACGCAAGCAGAGCTAATGGTAAAAGGCAATCAAATCTTCTGCTTCAAGGCATAAGCTGGTTGCCTGCAGGGTCAGGAAGGAATTTTGCCCTCCCTCCTCTCCTGGGCTCCAAGGCTGCTCAGCATCAGCACAGTTTGAGCCTCATCCCAAAAAATTCTCTGGTTCTTATAACTTCCTTTTTTTCGCCGTGTTGCATAGCTGTGAAAAATTACAGAGGGAATGATAGGTGCTTATGGAGTCCCTGAGGAAGGTCCCCGAGGAAGGTCCCCATTAGCACCCGCAGAGAGCAGGGCTGGGAGAGCTGCTCATGGCTCTGCTGGACCTCAGGGCAAATCCCTGCGCTGGCATCGGGCTGCCTTTTCTGTCAGGGTTTTCGATTGCCTCTCTCTGATCTCCTGCTCTCCCTCTGTGGCACAGTGGGAGTTTTCTGCCTTTAGGTCCTTCCTTTTCAACTCCAAATGCCTTTGGGTGCTGGATTCACCCGGACTAAATCTCTACGTGTGCCTGAAGGGTGGAAGCCCTGGGGTGGAAGATGCCCCCACCACCACCCCAGTGCCCCAACCTGAGTCCCTTCCCCGGGGAGAAGCTCGCCTTAGCTTGGTCAAGGCGTACCAGCAAGACACATGGCAAAAATACAAGCAGGCACAAGCAGAGAAGCAACCGTTGGGAAGGCAGGAGTTCAGAGGTAAGCCAGCTGTCCTCGGGTAACAAACTCTGGGCCACCCACATCAGAGAACCAACCTCAGCTCCCTCCCAGCAGAAATGACCAGGGGCAAGTCTCAAAGGCAGAACCAACGCGCAAGACGCACACCGATCGGCACGGTCTCATGGGGGAAGATCAGGCATCAAAGGCATCGCGGCCTCTTCTCCCGAATCCGGCTGTGCTGCAGCCCCAGGACACTGTGCCGGGGAGGATGGAGGTGCAAGGCGGCTTTGCCTGGGCTCCATCCCAGCTCTCAGCACCCCTCTTCTCCAGCCGGACCCACAGAGGGGTGAACCCACTGCGGCTGCCTCCCACGAGAAAGAAAACAGGCACACACGAAAAAAAGGGCTGGAAATATTTTTTTTTCTGTTGCATTCTGAAACCAATAATTAAATTTAAAAAATAACCCAACAACAATTAAAGCAAATTAAGTATGAGGTCTAAGCTACCGGCAGAAGTTTGATGTGAAAAAAGCAAAGCAAGCACTTCTGGTTGGGAGCCCTGATAGTTTGTCTCATACGGATGGTCAGAGAGCCAGAGAGTGAGGGGGGGGAAAGTGGTGAGAAACCATGGCTAATGCAGGATATGACCCGCAGACAAAGGCAGAACCAACGCGCAAGACGCACACCGATCGGCACGGTCTCATGGGGGAAGATCAGGCATCAAAGGCATCGCGGCCTCTTCTCCCGAATCCGGCTGTGCTGCAGCCCCAGGACACTGTGCCGGGGAGGATGGAGGTGCAAGGCGGCTTTGCCTGGGCTCCATCCCAGCTCTCAGCACCCCTCTTCTCCAGCCGGCCCCACAGAGGGGTGAACCCACTGCGGCTGCCTCCCACGAGCAAGAAAACAGGCACACACGAAAAAAGGGCTGGAAATATTTTTTTTTCTGTTGCATTCTGAAACCAATAATTAAATTTAAAAAATAACCCAACAACAATTAAAGCAAATTAAGTATGAGGTCTAAGCTACCGGCAGAAGTTTGATGTGAAAAAAGCAAAGCAAGCACTTCTGGTTGGGAGCCCTGATAGTTTGTCTCATACGGATGGTCAGAGAGCCAGAGAGTGAGGGGGGGGAAAGTGGTGAGAAACCATGGCTAATGCAGGATATGACCGGCCGTACCTCTTGGTTTGCACCAAAGGAGCATTTGGGTGGCTGTGGCTGAGCGGCGCTGGCTCCACTCCACCGTCTCCAGCGCACATGGGCTGCTCAAAACCTCGCCTGAAATAAGGCAACCTTCCCCCCAAATCAGAGAGCTCTCAGACCTAGAGGGGCAGGGAGAAATGCACGGGAGATGCTGTGTTCATGGGTGTGATTGCCCCACCCATCCCCGTTAAGTATCTTTTTGGGGCATCCTTTTCTCCTGGGAGAAAATCCCGCTGTCCCTTCCCATTCCGGCCCATCTGCCCTCCTTACCTCTTGGAGAAAGTTTGGTGCCTTTTTGGTCCCGGCCACTAAGTCAGCCCAAACCAAGGGTCCCACCAACATACAGCTGTGTCTTTCTGTGCTACAGCCACCAGCTCATCCCTTTGGTGTGGGTGAACACCCACATCACACAAGGCACATCTACGTCCCCCTGAAGGGATAGACAGAGGGGCTTGCTCTGCCAGCCCCCCAAAATGTATCACTGGGCTCCAGACCTTCTCCCAGGGGATAAAACCCCACAGCCTGTCCCTGAGGCCAGCCTGTCCCTGTCCCTGCCCCTGCCTCACCCTGAGGTGAGCCTTGCTCACCCACCTTGACTATCACCTGACGGCATACAAGCTGTGCTGCTCAACCTTTTAAAAAAATCCCTAAATTGTTCTCTTTTTTTTTTTAATTGGGTCTCTCTGTCCATCCCAAATCCTGGCCTGCCTGGGGCGATGAAGGAGTGGAAAGTGCACTTTTCCCTCCTGGCTGACCCCCTTGGGCATTTCTCACCAGACACTCATAGGACCACGGTGTCCAGCAGCCCAGTCTCTTGCGGTTTCAGCTCTTGGGGGTGACCCTAAAGAGGGGATCAGGTATTTCAGGCCACCCTGGGGGATGGGGGCAGCAAACCCATGGTCTCAGGGGAACCGCTGCCAGCTGCTTCCCTCCACCGCCCCCCTGTCCTCTGCAGCCCCCTCCCTGCGTCCCCCACCCACGGCCCTTCGCCGGGGGAGCCGCCGCGCGGCGCGGCCGGCCCAGGGCTGGCAGGTCTGCGCCTTGCGAGAGACATCAAAGTCTCGCCTGGAATGTGTGTGGCTCTGCAGGGCTGCAAGAGATACGGAGCCAGGGATCATGAAAGAGATACTGTGATGGTTATCGCCCCATCAAATCAAGGGGAAGCTGAGCGTCAGGCTTGCCAACAATACCTGTTATTGTTCCTCCCCTGCGCGGCGCTTTATTAAGCGCTATAATCATTTTAATATTCATGCATCTCCGCAGCCATTCCACCCCCCTCCCCTTCTCCTCCTCTTTGCTTTTCAACATATTCCACGTTGGAAAGTGCCTTTCTTGCATTTCCTGAAAACTCGCTTTCCCTCCGGGCAGCAGGTGTTTCAGTCCGCAGCACCCAGGCAACGTCCCTCTCCACACCAAGAAAAGGGGATTTTCTCTTGGTCTTTTGCTTCGCTCCCCCCCACACCTCCTTCCATCTGCCACCGCCCCCTTTTCCTTCAAGTAAAAGCTTAATTAACCACCACCCTGCTCAAATGATGGCATTGTTTCACTATCAATACAAGGGAGAAGCTGGAAGCTCTTGGCCACACAGTGCTCCCGCTCTGGTGGGGTATGTGTTCCCGGGACATCCCCTCCATCCCCAGATGGCTCAAGAGTGGTCCGAGGGTGTCCCCGCACCGATGCTGTAAGGCAGATGCTTTCCAGCGGCTGTGCATGGGGTTGGGGTTTGCACCGGCCAGCCTTGGGACGAGCAATCGAGGCACAACGGTTTGCACCACTAAGGTGGTGCAAACATGGGGAGGTGCCTTTGGCCATCCATCCTTTGCAGGCTCTCCAGACTTCATTCCTCAACTCAAAGAATAAAACTGTTTGCGGGGTGGGTCTAAGTGCAAGTAGCCCAGAAATCATGGCACCGCTTCCCCAACCTCCCTAACCTGATGGCACCAAGTCCTCGGCACTGGGACAAGCTCAGCCCCAGCCAAACCATCAGCCCCCAAACAGCCAAAAAGCCCTGCTCATAACCTCTGTCCTCCTGCCCCATGCCTGGACCAGGGGCAGCTCGTCACGACATCTTTGCTGGGGATGGTGACCATCATGCAACTCACAACAGGTTCAAGTGGCAGGATGTTTATTCGGGGATTACAGCCCTAAGAAATACCTACGACATAGAGATTTATTTTTCGGCACCTCATCCGTTCTGGGCTGGGCAGTGTTTTCCCAGGGGTGTGCCTGTCACCGGATCCCTGGGAGCAGCGGCTCTAAGTCATTGAGAAAACAGCAAATTTGGAAGTTGTTTCATGGGCAAATACCTCAAAAATCTCCTTCAAATGGCTGTTCACGGGATTAGCTGCTGATAAGGGAGGAGAAGCATTGCAGCTGGCAGGCCCTTGCAGCAAAGGCTGCTGCTGAGGATATTGGGAGTAATTTGGTGAAGAGGCTCCAAGCCTGATGCTGTGCTGCTTCGCACCTCGCCTGGATGCTCGCAGCATTGCTTTCCTCCCGCTTGGCCCAGCTGTGAGCTACCCCAAAAAATGGGGCCACAGATTCATGCATTTTCCCCAGAGATGCAACCAGGCCTGACAACAGGGTGAGGGACACTTCAGCCAAAAGCAAAGCTCAGAAGCAGCACCTCTACCTGGCTTCCAGCTCCACCCAGAGCATGTTGCTTATCCCAAAATTTACTTTCATTTTGAGGCAACTAAATCCATTTTTAAACTCCTTCCTCCGTTCAGTAACTGAGCATTTCACTTGGAAATGAGATGGGGAAAAGGTACCTCTGAAATCACTAGAGTGAAATTAAAATTTAAAAAAAGGCATGGTGGGATAATTGCCCAAATTCCCCCAAGTAGCTTGGGATCCTTTCCAAACCCCGGCTTTCTGGTTACCATATTTGAGTAAAACCTTCCCCTGTTTGGTGTTTTCGGAGCACCTGTGGCAAAGGGAACCAGGTGCATTCAGAGTCAGATGGCAATGATGGAGGAGCGGAGGGGAGACCCGTGAGCTGCCAGGGACAGGCGAGGGGACAGCAGAGCCCCGTCTGGGCCAGGGGAAGGTGTTGGCCATGCACCACATTCCAGGGCCAGGCTCCCTCCCCATCAGCAGCAGCTCAGGGTACCCCAAAACGAGACGGGACTTCAAGGTGGGTCAGTTTTTGGCTGAGGAAACGTGCCCTTCTCCTGCCTGTCCAGCAAATTCCCCTTTTCCAGCAGCAGGTCTGAAGCCCGGTGCTGGGCTCATCCCGGCACGGTGCAGGGGTGCAGGATGCGGCCTCTGGCGCCTTCAGCTGCTGCTGAGGTATGCACAGCTGGGGCTCGCTGGCAGGGCTCTGCGCCGCCGTGGAGTTCCCCCGAGTTCAAAGCTCTGCTGCTGACTTTGTACCCCGCTGGAAGACACTTCCCCTCGCCGTCTTCTGGGTGAGATTTCATAGCTGCAGGAGAGAGGGCTTTTCATCATTTGGCCTCAACTTTTTTTTCTTTCTTTCTCCCCCCCTCCCACCTTTTCTTTTTTTGGTAACAATATCCTATACAGAAAGGAAACAAACAAATTAACCGCTCGGTCTCCAGGCTGAGGCAGCCTCACCCACACACAGCAGCCGTCGCCCTTGATCCCAAAAGCACTACATCCCCTGCACCATCCCACGGGCATGGCAGCAGCGGAGCTGATGGGGGCAGCGGGGGTTTTGCAGCTGCGCGGAGCCCCTCTCGCCCCATGGCAGAGCTCAAGGTCAGGAGGGGGCTGCTTTGCTGGGGCAGCCAGGATTTGACCCAGGGCTTGGCGTCAAGGGTCAGGGATCTGCAAGGCTGGTGTGCAAACGTGCCTCTGCTTCAGTCTCCTTCTCCTGCAGGGTTTCTCCTGTGAGCACAGAAACTATTGAGTCTTTTTCCCTAGAAAATAAGCGATGCTGGGGTACGTCAACATAACTATTTCTGCAATATTCACACCTCACATCTGGTTGCAAAGCAGCATGAAGCTTTAAGGGAGACCAATGAGTGCTTGGTGCCCTGTGTCCTCCTGCCCACCCCATGCATCAGCTTAATGGCAACCTGCGAGGCACAAGCCTCCACCAGTGCTACCTGCATCATTGTGTCCCCCCGGGCAGGTCTCTTGTCACTGTTACCAAAGCCAGGCATGGCCACCAGGGAGAGGAGAGCCATCCGTGACCCCTTGGCCCCGCCTGTAGAGGTCACACGTGGGGCTGCAGAAGAGGTCCTCAGAGGTCCGTCAGCAGGGATGTTCCTAAAGTCACTGCAAAGAGCTTGAGTTGGGGTGTAACTGAGACATTGACAGGCAAAGATGAGACCTTGGGGCAGGCAAGGCTACAGGAGAGGGATGGTTTGCCCCAGACACGTGCCCCTCTGATGTGAAACACCCAATGACGCCCACTGGTGCTCCCATCCCTCCCTGCCCAGCACCCATGGGGTGGGTGGGCTCGGTTGGGATGGGGTCCTGACTAGGGGGGCTCAGCTGTGCTGGGAGGCTGCAGCTACCACAGAAATGGCAAAAGCCCCACGAGTGATAGTGGAGCATGAGGGAGAGAAGGAAATCCATGCAAGCGCACCAATGGACCTGGGATTTGGGAGTATACCCAAATACTTCTTCACCAGCTGGTAAACAGCCACTGTCTATCTTAAAGCTTTTAGCATGGCAGAAAAAGCAGCTCAACTCTTGAAAGGAGATGTTTGAGCCTGTATGAAGCAGTGTAGGACCCTGGACCATGACCCCTGGACCATTTTAAGTGGAAAATGAAGCAGTGCCACTGTCATGCTGAGAATCTAGCAAGTAAAAAACATTTGAGCACCAAGTCTCTTTGCAGCACAGTTGTGTTGACACCAAATATTTCAAGACACAAGACCAAATGTTGGTAATTGCACACCGGGTGACCTAAATCCCATTCCTAATTTTGAAGTGATGTAAATCTAATATTTAACCAACAGAATGAAGTAGCCTAAGTTTATTATGGGGCACACGGTCATACTCATAGCTTACAGTAAATAGGTAAGTCAGGCAGCTTAGCGGATAACAATCACGTTCAGGGGTTAGGGTATTGTTGAGAGCTGTTTTGCTAAGATAAGATTTCTGACATCCATCACTGCTTGTCAAACCTGAGAGGTTGTGAGCGTGATAAGAAGTTGTCGTGGTTTCACTTTGTTAAAAGGCTTTCTCGAGTTTAGCAAAGATTGACATTGCAGTGGCAATAATTCCCTGCAAGCATGTAGCATTCCCTCCAGCATCTTAAATAACTGTTGCACGACTATTTTGGGAGACAATTCTGGGAGATATTCAACTATTTTTGTCTATTATCTATCCATTTATCTTTTTATCTATTTATCTATGTATTTTTATTTATTTTGACCGAAACCAGTGCTCAGTCCAGGCGGGTAGATATTTTGCTGCTGTTATTCAGCTGAGTTTGATGGGAGCCACAACTTCCCGAGAGCCACTTCAGGGCTCGTGGTCAACAGCCTAATGTGAATTTACCAAATCACCACTCATTAGCACAGCTGCATCTGGTTACCATAAACAGGGTAATTCAGCCCAAAACTCCCTCGCTGAAGGCTTTACCCCTCACTGAGGCTCTGAGCCTCCCCATCCTCTCCGGGATGGAGGCAAAGGAGCAAACCTCCCTCTCCGAAGAGTTCAGGTCACGTGGGAAAACCGCACAGAGCATGGAGGGATCTCAGCGTACAAATGTGCGGCGCCTCTTCAAAGCTTCAGCACAGAAGCTGTTTACACTGTAAATAAACAGACACAAGTAGCGGGTGCAATCCTTTTCCTCACCCTCTGCTCCTCTGGGGAAGAAAGGCAGCTCTAGAGGTGCTGTGCCCGAGTGCAACGGCAGCAAAATCTTCCTTTTTTTTTGTTTTTGGGGGGGTGGTGGAAGAGGATCTCTGAAATAAACTGAGCAAAAATGGGCTGAGGAGGCTGAAAATGGTGAAATAGCAGGACCTTATTTTAAACAGCAGGTTTTCAGAGGAGGCATGCAAAGGTGATGGTGCATTTGCTCTGGCCGTCCTGTGCCTGGGCACGTCCAGCTCCTCCGCCGGCATGGTCAGCTCTGAGGAGCGCTGAGAAATGGGGGCAATTTGGGGCTGGCTGGCACCGTCCATCCCTCCCAAAGCACTGGTTTCCAGGAGGGGAAAAACAAACTTCAGGTGAGCAATAAGTGAATCATTTACTCCTGTCTGATTATTAAAAGAAAATCCAGACTGGGATGACAGGTTTAGTGAGTATGAGAGTTACTGCTGCAGGTACCAGGCTGCGGCTCCCTCACACGGGTACAGCTTTTACCCAGGCTGCCGGGGTGTCCTGTATGCAGGACCCCAAAGAGCAGCCCTGAGCAAGCTGTGCCAGGAAGAAAAGTTTTTCCCCAGATTGGGTGGGGAGAGGAGGAAGGAAGGGAAGAAAAAGGCCATGTCTTAGTGATGGGGAACGTGGAGCAGGGCGGAGCAGCATCGAACCCTGGAGAGGGCAAATGGTTGCTCACCCAGTGCCCTGAGCACCCAGCGGGTGACACAGCAAGGACAGGAGCACCGTAAGCTGCTGTCTGAGCAGCCGCTTGGCAGAGGTGTGTAGAGGATCTCCCGTGGGTGACCCTTTCAGCCAAGGGACAGCTCTGCAACATTTCTCGGGGCTTTCAGACCTACCAGTCCCTTTGGCCTGGCCACCCAGCACCCCAGTGTCAGGCCTTGGAGGAGGGATGGGGAGCACACCTGGCTGTGAAACAGCATGAGACCTTCAGGGATACACAGCAGCCATCAGAGCTGCATGCCCGGAGCAAGGTGCAGAGCAGCTCTGTGGGGTCCAGCAGCTGCACCGGCAGCTTTGCAGCACCGCTTGGCTTTCGGCCCCAAATGCATTTTCTCCTCCTGTCCAGCCCTGTGGGATTAAACTTTCCTCTGCCAGGCGCTCTGTGGTTGGGGCAGGACTTGGAGAGGCTGGGTGGTGGTGGGCGAGAGAGCTTTAAAATAACCCAGGGTGTGGACACCTCTCTGGCAGTCGTTATAAAAGGGGCTGGCTTGCCCAAACAGGTATGTGCTGTGTGTCCTCAGCCCTTGATGGTGGGTACCTCTGCAGTGGTGGAGTCAGCTGCAGGTGCCCTCATGGTGGCCAAGCCTTGGACACTCGTGAAGGACCAACACTCTCCCATGGTGCATGGCAAAGTCATCCTTCGCATGTCTCCAAATAGCAAACCTTTGGGTCAGGCTGCCCCAGGGCATGCTGCCAAGCCTTGGAGAGCTGAGGTTGGACTAGATGACCTCCGAAGGTCCCTTTCCACCTGATTTATCCCATGATCCAAGGAATTTCCCTATGACTGCAAGAGCAGCTAGGTGCACATCATGTGCTGCTTGGTAATGAAGCTGTACCCAAAACTCCTCCAGACAGGACTTGGGTCATACAGTCTCTTGCTATAATGACACTCCTGTCCCAGCAGGTCCAACAGTATCCTGCCATAAAACAAGCGTTACATGATGGAGGTACGGGAGAGTTAATGCCATGGTCCATGGATGGGATTTCAACAGGAGTCAGGCACCGTTGTGTCACCAGGCATAAGAACCTGGTCCCACTATATCCAGGAGGACAGCATGCAGGTCTCCCTGCAGCCTGCCCATGCAGTATCTGGCCTCCAAACCAGGCTCCAGCCATGGCCATCCCCACCTTTGGATGTTTATTTCCACCTTGTCTGGTGTCACCTAATTTGCTGGCTCGTGCCCCAAACCATTTCTATCATGGGGCTGGTACATAGCATCTCAGCTGGGCAACCAAAACTGGCCAGAGGATGAGGTGGGTTGAGGCTGTATGTTCCTGCTATGGGAAGAGGGGAGGCAGGGTTCCCACCTGCCATCAGCACAGCACCACGGACCCTGCAGCTTTTCAGGGTCGGGCACTTTTCACCAACTGAGCACCCAACTGCTCACATTGCCAAGTCCTCTGTGTCCCCCAATGCCATCCTCAGCATCGCCTTCCCCGCTGACAAGGGATCGCTAGTGATGAGATCCCATGTGTTTTTATTTGTGCTAGCTTTGCCGAGATAATTGCCGGCAAACACTGTAGCTTGATAAGCAAAACATTGGCAAGCTGCAATTTCTAAAGCATCTTTAGCTAAATTTGTAGCGGTTGTCTCCAATTTGCAGTCCTGTTTGTGTCTGTGAAGAAGACACACTTTCTCAGCTCCCTTCTCATGTTCCCACTTGCCTCGCACAGCCATGGAGGTAGAAGGAGGATTCCCCTTGCTTTATGCAGCTTGGCTTTGACTGAATAGCTTCCAGTTACCTTGAAACCTAATCTTCTTTTGAACTCTTTTTAAGTCAGTTGCATTCTTGGAAGGAGGTGAGCCTGCAAACTTGTATCATCTGATGAGAGAGATAACAGCTCTGCAGAACCTACGCCCGGTGGCAGGCACAAGCCAGAAAACATCTGCACCTGCTCATATGGAAAAAGCACCCGGGTATTAGAGGAGGCGATTTGCCTTTCATGAGTTTTGGGATGTTTATTCCATGGGGGAGCTTCTCAGAGATGTCCTGGCTTCCTGCTTTGGGACAACCACCCGTCGGTCCTATGTGAGCTCTGGGACGTGCTGCAAGACAAACCGGTACCTGAATGTCTCCAGATGCAGATGACCTTCATAATTTGCTTTTTGGGGTGGTTTGGTGCTGGTTCATAGCTGGTAATAAAGAAGCTGAGAGTCCTGCCCCTCCTTAGGTCCAGGATTCCCAAGCTTTGCCATTCCTCTTGTCCTAAAATAGGGCAACAAGATGTGCTCAAAACTAAGCTCTGTCTTCCTTGCCAGTCTAGTTCCCAGTGGCAGCAGCTACCCATGGCCACTGGTGACCATGGAGGGAGCCCAAGAATCACATAATTTCTAAATATCATATGCTAGTGACCCCTCTTCTAGGGGGGTCTATAGAGCTGTTCCCATTGTTGGCCCCATACCCTAATCATTGGGTTAAGGTATGACATTTGGGTAGTCTGTCTGGCTTCCTGCACAAATCTACATCCCTATAAGGTCCAAGTGTCTCTGATGAGTGTCTGAGCTTCCACCTGCAGGAGCCAAGGGTTTGGTGTTCAGCTCTTCTCCTCCATTTGGAGCCAGCCTCAGGTGGCCTCGCTCTGCTGTTGACTTTGCATTAGTAAAGTTATTACTGCTGAGAAATGAACCTGAGGGAACAAGCAAGGAGAGGCAGGGACTCTGTGAGAAAGAACCAGATCTGTTTGCTCTCAGCCATTCCTCCACCCAAACTGCGAGACAACATGGTGGCCACTGCCTTTAGTCTCCACCATGGAGCAGAGGACCATCAAAAGAGAGGAAGGCTGGAGAGAGGGACAAAAACCACTGCATGTAGCATCAGGAGGTAGCGCTGGATGCTGAGTGTGAAGCAACCAACCTACCCAAGGGCAAAGATCTGGGCCCTCGGGTCTCCTGTGGGAAGCCGGGATGACGCCACGTTTTTCGTGTGCCTTCTGCGCTCCTCCATGGTTCCTTGGATCCTCAGCTTCAAACGCAGCTGCTTATCTTCCTACATTACTCAGTGTTTCCCTACGTGTGCCCTAATGCATCTTCAAAGCACAGCGCTCGCCACAGTGAACAGACCGGTTGATTAAATTAGCGACTTCTTCTTGGTAACGACTGCGAGGGCTGGGGAGACGTTTTGGGGTAGCTTGGAATAAAATTGCCCTAAAATTGCTCATTGTCAGAGCCATTCAAGGCGAGACCCGGAACAGCTCAGGAGCCTTCTGTAAGGTCTCACCCTTACAGGAGCAGAGGAGTCTCTGCAAGAGCAGACGTGTACTAATGGGTTTTCCTTTTTTAGTAGTGTTATTCCCACTGGGATATTAAAGAGCTACCCCAGAGCATCTGGGCAAACAGCTAATTCCCCCAAAACCCAGGGCGGTTCATCAGCCCAATCCATTTGCTCTGAGTTGTTCTCAACACTTTGAATGCCAGATACGGGTTTCAAATTGTAACAGCGAGAGCGAGCGAGAGGAAACAACCAGCCCTTTTCCCCCTCGGAATTCCTTTGTTCGTTAAAAAAATGGCCAAAAAGTGGTGAACGTCTAAATTCTGGTTTCAGAGGGTGTGTGCAAGCTCTCAGCCGGAGCAGAATTGGGCCCCTGACAAAAGCAGGTCCCAGGCACCTCCTGGCCACTGGTGGTGGTGAGGAAGGAGGATTTTTTTCAGTATATACATTTTTCGAGCCATGGCATCACTGTTTATTTTCACCTTCCTCCAAGAGAGCGGTGCCGGCCCTCTCAGCCACGGTGGGATGGCATCAGGTCCTCCCCGATGACTGGAGAGGAGCCTCTTTGTCAAGTAACCCAACTGGAGTCCTCCCAGTATGTGATGGTCACATGATGGTTGTGGGGCTATGAGAAAGGAGGCGAGTGGGAGTGGGACCGCCGGCTGCCAGAACAGTTCATACAGCCCACAGCGTGCTCCTGCCCACATCTGAGGAGCTGCCGGGAAGGCGAGCGAGAAAGAGGGAGCTGCGGACCAGATGCTTTGCTCTGGTGGGCCGTCTCCAGCCTGCAGGCCATCGGGAAGGCACGCCTGCACCAACGCTCCCGGCGGTTGCTCTTTGATAGGTGCCGTGGAGCGAGATCATGCATCGGAGAGAGAGTGGTGGGGTGATCCAGTCCGGGAAGTCGTGTCTATCTTTGTTCTCCTCCTACCTGATTGCGGGATGACTCATCCCCTTCAAACCAGCGAGGCTATTTCTGACACGAGGTGCTACTTGGCGTGAGTAAAGATGGAAAAGCCTGCCCCATAACTTGGATGATAAAAAGGATAATAATTATACTTTATATAGCAGACTTACAAATAATGGCTTGCTTGTTTGGCTGTTCAAGACCACACACGCTTTTTTTTTTTTCAGGGGGAGAGGTGTGGGGGGTTAATTTGGGACTTTTTTAGCTGGAGCAGGAGATCTGTGTGGTCCCGTAGGCTCCTGTATAATAATTCTTTTAGCTTAATATCTTTTGATCTCCTCTAAGTTATTCATCAGCCCTGAATAACACACTGCTTGACAGTCAGAACTTTTTATTGGTGAAATGGTGCTTCATTTCACCTTCAAACAAAAGCAGACTCAATGTTGCACTTCCCCGGTTACTGCAGGAACCCATGGGCAGGTGTCAGGTACGTGAGGAGAAATGGGATATTAAGTGGAAACAGGAAGGAAGGGGAGGAAGAAAAAGCAGAGAGGTCAACAAAGAAAAGTACAACTTAAAGGAACAAAAGGAAGAAAACAGCCCAAAAAAAGAGAGGTGCTGGAAAGGTAACAACCAGTAATAGTTTTGAGGTTTTTTTACCCATTTAAATAAAAAGAAAAGGGGAAAGAAGAGCTGAAGTGAGGGACAGGTAAAGGGGAGTTCATTCAAGCCATCCCAAGGCATCCAATGACTCTCTGCTACAAGTCCCTGCAGGGAGCAGATGTTGGGCATGGAGAAAAAGGGAGTCTGGAGGAGACCGTGGCCACGGCTGAGGAAGCAGGGTGAGGTGCTCAGGTCCAGGAAAGCAGATTGTCTCATCCTGCAAAAGTCTGCAAGGTGGGGAAGGCACAAGTTAAGACCACCTCCAATTGAAGAACAGTCCAGGCTCCCTATATTTGAGAAGGAAGGAAAGTGGTCTGTCCAGCTAAGTCCTGTGGCCTGGGATCAACAGCATGGCGAGTGCCAGAACATCTCCCAACACCAGGAGGGACGGTACATTTTTACAGCGTAAATGTTTTGGAGACTTGAAAAATGCTGTAAGACTTCGGAGTGGCACACAGGGCATGGCAAGTTCCTCTGGAGGAGATGGGTGCTGCCGTGAGCTGGAGGGGAGCGGGGACCCAGCTGAGGGCAAGCAAGCAGTAACCTGTGCAGGAAAAGATCGGTTGAAGGGAGATCATTAATGGAGTTCCCTAAGGATCAGCATTGGAAATCATTTCACATCCTCCCTGGTGACTTCAGCACAAAAAGCAGCAGTATATTGATAAATCAGCTGATGTCAAAAAACGGGGGGAGAAGGTAAGACATCACCAGTCTGGAAATGGATATGAATTGCAGTCCAGAAAAACTGTCTAACTCCACCAACAGGGGCACCAGAAGTGGGGTGGCACTGAAGAGCACAGGAGGCAAGCTGACACATTTAGGTTGGCATTCATCTGACCTTGTGTCAGTTGTCTGAAAGTAGTCCAAACCCACTCTATAGACAGCGCAGAGCGAAAGACAGGTCCAGAGGGTAGTTTTCTCCACCTAAGATGTGTGTCTGACTTTTCTATGGCTGAAATTCATGGTAGAAATGAAGCTCTCCAGTAGGAAGAAGCAATAATAACTGTTGCCATACATACACCATCTACGAGAGCCAGTGTAGAAGGAAAAACTGATGCTTGCTGTAATATGTGGTTTTCCCTATGGAGAGGCACAGGGAGTGCAGGACAGGGAGCATGGCAGGGTGCAATCAGAAAGACATGAAGCCCCAAGGACATCGCCGGCATCTCTGGAACATCCACTTTAGGAAGAGATCACACAACGGTGCTTGACAGCACTGGGACATGGAAGTGCAGGAGACCACAGTAATACAGCGAGGAGCTGGCTACCCCAGGTGGCTGCAGGAGATGGCTAACCAGCTTGGGGTTGGCTGCTGGCACATCCCCAGCTCACGGCAGTAGGAATTTTGAGTTTCGTCATCGAGTTTAGTTGGGACAGAGCAGTGATAGTCCATCCTCGGGCCTCCTACCAGTGCTGCTGTAATGTCTGAGGAGCATTTGTTTCCTGGCAAATCTGGAAGAGCAATGACTCTTCCAAGGCCTCTGCACTTCATGTAATACTGTAGCCCCCACTTCACCCGTCCCATCCAGGAAGGATTTCAACTCCATCAATAGCTGCAGGATGACATTTCCCTTCCTTCCTCCCTCCCAGTTATCCTCCTTTATCTTGTGGGGTACGAAGAGTTCAAAAGAAAGTAAAATGAAGGCCATCTCAAGACATCCGCAACAGAATCACCTTGGTTCTGACCTGGGGGACCTGCTCTGCCGGGCTGGAGATGTCCCCTCATGAGAGCAGAGATGTTGGGAGAGACCTCTGTAGTTTGGTGTCCACCACATGTATCTGCCCATGCTGAGACCTATCTCCAAAGAGAGCCCTGGGCTAACAGCAGAAAACAGCAAGCAATTTCTGATGTCTGGGAAGCAAGGGAATAGATGCAGAGGTCAGAAATACAGTCCCGGTGAACTGTGGCCACCGTTGGCGAGCTACCCAAATCAGAGTTTCTCTCTCCAGGTTTTAACTCCATCCTTGCAGCACAGCAGACAGGTCAAAGCCTGCTTTGAAGCGAAACCTAGGCTGTAACCTATATGCGCAGGCAGGCACACAGCCAGGTTCACGCCGTGCAGTAACCCTGGCTCTCGGAGCTTGTGTACGGACAGTCTGGGTGAAAGCTTTGGTGGAAGAGTCAAAGCTGCGTGGGAAGCATGCTCCTCATGCATGGGAGGGGCCATGAAAGGGGCCAGAGGTGCAAAGGCTGCAGTGTAGCCAGGTGGCAAATGCTGGCGAGCGAACTGACGAGAGCAAAAGCAGCCCAGCACTGGTGAGTGGGGCCAGCGGGTAGGAACAGGGACCGAGATCCTGCACGGGGATGGCTGCGAGGAGACCCGCTCCAGCCAAGCCCCTGTGTTGCACCCCCTGGATGTGGTGCTTTGGCAACGCCAGCCCACACTGGCATTGGGACAAACCCAACAGCGGGCAAGACAGTCGCAGCATCCAGATGCCAACAAGAGTGGGGCCATGCTCTGCCTGATGCCCCCGCGGGGGCTTTGCAAACCAGCCTCATCCCACACATGCTGCCCCATCCCAGGGCGACCCGAGAGCAAAGTCTTTGTGAAAGTGCTGGGAGGGGGAAGGCAGAAAGGCAGAGCTGCTAATGCACAGTCTGGACCTGGGAAATCTGCAAGATTATTGGTATTAAGAGTTTGGTTTGGTCTGGAAAATTAAAGACGAAGAGCAAAGCATGGTATTTAGGTGTGGATTAGAAAGGAACAGTAAATAATGGGCAAGAATGTAGCCAGGAACTGGATGATTTACTATGACAAAGGCAAAGGTGGCTGAAGGCAAGAGAAAGCCATGGGACTGGGGCTGAGGGGCAGAAGGAGGAATGGAAAATAAAGTCAGGGCTGAGCCAGCATGCTTGCAAGTGTCTTTGTGCCCTTCAAATGCAACAAGCCACAGCTGGGATCCTGGTGCTGGTTTTCTACGGGGAGCTTGAGGATGGTGTTGGGGTGTGGGGGCATTGAACTGGGACTTTCTGTGCCTGTAAGGATTGAAGATAAACCAAGCGATGGGCTCAGTGTCAGGGACAATCCTGGCTCAGCACTCCCAAGAGTCTGCTCTGAAAGTGGTAGAAACACTCACGGGGAAAGTTGAAGCTACAGCTAAAATCTGCCCCTCCTGTCATTGTCGGGGACTACAGGAAAGTCATTTTAACCTCAGCTAAGAAGCAGACTCTTTGGCTAAAAATCTGTTGCCTTAAGAGAGGTGTTGAGATGCACTTCAGTATCCCCCCCAGTCCCCAGCTGCTGTTCCAAAAGAGCACCAGTCTCCCATGGACACATAAGCCAGCCCTTGAGGATGTCTCAGACACACCAGCACCTCTCAAATGGCCTCAGGTGCCCATATGTGCTTAACAAAATTTGGCCCTCGGAGTCAGCAGAGATGCTGGAGAGAGCTCACATGGCCCAGACAACTCTATTATAGAAACATTCCCAAATTTAGGGATTTATGCCTCAATTCTGAGTCCAAACAGGTTCAGAGTAACTCCATGCTCCAACTGGGGAATATTTTTCCGGCTCATTACTGAGCTGCAAGCTTTCTCGGCCATAACAGTGGCTGCTATCAACTGGCTCTTGCACAAGCAAGACATGAGGTTCTTAAGTAAAGCAAAATTCACACATGCAACACTGATAAATCCTCATGAGACAACAACAGAATCGATGGGTCAGATGGGTCACATTTCCACGTGGCGTAAATCAACTTTGCTACATTCAAATGAAGGCAGTCACATCAATTTACACCTGCTGGAGAAGTGGACCTGAGAAACTTGATAGGAAAGCTATTTTGTCTGTCATGACTTCACTTTGCAAAGCAGGTCGTAAGGCAGTTTATTGAGTGAGATGTTCAGATGCAATATGATAAGGCACTTCCATGCCTGGAAGAAACACCTGTCTAGAGAGATTTTAATAATGGCTGCCTTGCAAAAGGGTCATACCGTTGGGCAGCAAATGTCCTCATTCAGACTGTGAAGAAGATCTGCATTTAATCCTGGTGCACCAGTTTTCCTGTTAAACCAGACTCCTAGGAAAGACTAATGCGGAAGAAGATGCAATCAAGGCAAGCTGGTGGAAAGATAACCCATCAATTACCCAGCGGCTTGGGATATTCCTTCAAAGGACCATTCAATTAGACATCTGATTTGCATGTCTTTCCCATTTGCTGTAGGTACTCATTAGGAGCATTTAAATACAACCTTTACTGCAGCCCCACAAAGCCCTGGGTGGATGCTTTCGAGAACCTCATTTTAGTTTATCAGAGTTGTCAGAAGTTGCAATTACTGTAGAGCAAGAAACAAAGTGCTTTATCGCCTCTTTGAATCTGCTGGGATTAACATCCCTCTCTTGCAAAAATAAGTGTCTTTGCAGTCTTTAAAGATCCCAAAGATCAAGATCTCTTAAGTCCCGTCAGAAAGACAAGCACGGTGACCCCCAAACACTGGACTGATGTGCGGCTCAGCTCAACGGCACCCTTTTCCCCCTCTTTTTAATAGGTTTGTCCCCAGGTAATTGGTTGCCATCCTGGTCTGTGTCAACTCATACCGTGGTTCAGACTAAGCCGGGGACAGCTGATCTCCCTTCAGCAAGAGACCAGGGCTGGGTCCTGCCTGTCCTCGGCTGCACTATCTTGGTTTTTCGGCAGTGGGGAGGGTACCGCCCTGCAGTCCCCGCACAACAGGTCTGTCCTGTCCTCCTTCCCCGACCTTTGCTGCTCTGTCCGAGCCTTGTGCTCTCCCTCCTGGCTTTTTAGTCTGAGCTGCTCAACATCACCTGAGCTGAATTGGGACCAGAGTGACATTCGGACCCCCATCCAACGGCAGTCAGATGCTTGGCTGAGAGGTTGGATTCTCCGCTGTCTGATAGGAAGCACAATCCCACCAAGTTTGGCCCATAGTTGGGACATTCACACTGTCCCTCTCCCATGTGGGTGCTGTTCTCTACCGAGGTCAAATCTACCTGGAAACTGCCCAGGAGTCTATTTTCATATAAGATGCAGGAACTGAATGTCCTCAAGTCTGCCTTCCCCCCTGAAAATTTGCCTGAAGTTGGCCCAAAGCTTCAAAGATTGCTGTGGAAGGAGAGGGTTGGGAGCTGATAGATGCTTGAGGAAAACAGCTAAAAAAAATCACCCCTCCCTTTCTCCTTCCCCCCTTTGGCAGAGCAACACAAGCAGACGTGGTGTAGACACAGCTGTAACCGCACGCAAGGGCTTTGGTCAGTGTAGCGTGTGTTATTGTGGGAGGTGGTGCAGCGAAACACGCTCTGGCAGGAGAAATCCTTGCAGCATTGGCCCGACCTTGGTCAATATTTGCCCTGAGTTTGCATGGACCCAGCCCTGCGGTCGGCGAGGACGACTTCACACCCCCACGCAGGCCAGGCCAGGAGACCTGGGCAGGCACAAGGGCTGTCCACCTCCTCCAAACGCAGGGCAGGATGGGCGCTGGAGGAGGCATGACTGAGAAACCAGGGGTGGCCCTAAAACCCCATCCAGCCTGGTCCTACCAAACCCTTCGTGCCCCCCTTGTGCACCAGCACCCCAAACACAAGCAAGAAAGCAAACTGTTTTAAAAGAAGAAAACCATGTTAGCTCTATCCCAGCCTTTGATTTCTGCTTGGATGTTCTTGTACAAGGTATAAAGGTAGTGTCTCTAATGAGATTACATATTATAGCCAGTTGGGAGTTGTTAAAGGGCTGTTTCTAATGGGATTAAAATGTATAGCACCCAGTTATAGCCGTAATTGCATTACACCCCTAAGGAGACCCTGTAGTGTAAACTGAAGGCAGGTCAGGGATTCGGCGCACACTGCTTCGCTTTAGTATCTCCTGAGCTGCTTCCCTGTTTTTCCTTTTTTCCCCTGTCTTGGATGAAGAACAAAGAGGGAGAAGATTTAGCAGAGTGTCAGGAAGTGACTGGAGGCTAATCCCTCTGCTGACACTCCCCAGCACCAGGGGGAAGTAACTGAGATCAGCCAAATTGGCATATCAAAAGCCTTCTAATTATGTCACTGGTGGCTTGAGCCAATTCCTAACATTCTTATTCATGGAGTTTCCAGCACAAGAAAACCCTTCTTAATCCGAGCTGCTGTTGTGCAGAACGTAATGTCATGGATGGGTTTCTCTTTGTTAGTGCTGGGGACGCCATGACGGCTACCCGCTCGCAGGCTGCATCCCTCTGTGATGGCAGGACGTGGTGGGGATTCTCCCGGTTGCTTTTGCGCAGCAGGGTTTTGTCAGCGTAGTTGTATCATCTGAAAAATAAAATCAAATCCCTCCTCCCCATGCACTTGCGTTTTGGTCATGGAGAGGTGCGGTAAGCTCAGCCCAGGTTTTTCCAAAAAATGATGGTGTGACAGGAGAGACCCTGCCTCCCTGCATGTGTCCCCGGGGTTGTGCTGCTCAAGACCAACCACCATGCCACCAAACCCCACTTGCGCACCATATAGTGGCCTGCCTGGTGTTAAACCCACCAAGGCCAGTATTGAAGTAGCTTGTTCGGCTCCAGTTCATGATCTAGCTCTTAAAAAGATGCTCTTCAGCCGGTCCCTGCACCAGGTTTGCGCTCCTTGCTGTCACCCCAATGCTAGCAACGGTGAGGGTCCATGCCAGACAGCACGCGGAGTGTGCCCATGGCCATTGAGCAGTCAGTGGCGAGGATGAGCCGAGGACCCAGGGCATCCTGGCAGCCAGTGTCTGCCCTACCTGTTTGGCCACACACCTCCCTTTAAACAGGGACAGCCAGCTGGCTTGAAGGGTGTGAGTTTAAAGCAGTAATAATACTCAGTCCGTAGGTAGCACTTTTCATCTGCAGCCTCAAATCTCTTGACAAATATTGCTCGCAGTAGCAGAGATCTGAAAAGAACAAAGGAATTGGGTCTGTGCCCATCTTGCTCCTTTGTAATATGCAAAGAGGGCCAGAAATCACTTTGTTCATGTTAGATTTTTTTTTTCTTTCTTCTAAGGTATTAGAAATTCAGATCTTCATTGCTCAAGAGAAAACAGTACATCCATATCATGAAACAGATACTGAGCAGGTGACACTCAGCAAACAGGGAAGTGATTTGTTCTCAAGCTACTTAAATTGCCGCCTTTTGTACCTCTCTGTTGTTATTGTTGTTACAACTCAAGAGCCTGCAAAACACTTGGGAGCAAAGAGACTTCTGGTAAGACCTCAGCGCGGCACAGTCACTGCTTGGCGGAGCTGAGATGCTCTAGCCCCGGCTGAGATGTTGGAGCTGCTGTGCCCAGCGATGCCCGAGCCGCATGCGGGCTGTGCGGGGTATCCACCCAGGGCACAGGCAGACCAGGGCTTTGAAAAGCTTTCAGTGTCCTTTACCTTTGGCACCTCTGCGAGGTTGGGGTTTGAGTCCGTGTTTGAAAGTAGCACATGGAGGCTTCAAGTTTATTGTTCTGCAAAGCACCTTTTTTAACGCTTTTTTAACGATGCAGCAAAGCATCAGCCCGTGTGGGACCAGCACTTAGCCCTCCCAGCTCCTTGAACGGTATCTGCCCTCATCAGCAGGCACTCCTGCCTCCAAAGCCACCCTCCTTTAACCCTCCTGAGACACATCCCTGGGAAACACCTCTCTCGGGCTCCTGCATTCCCGGTGCCACACGGGACCGTCAGTGCAGCCGCGGAAGGGGTGATGATTCATGCGCCAATAGCCTGTTGGACCCGCAGCCAACTGGGCCAGGGTGCCCAGCAGACCCAGAAATGCAGGCGGCATCTCCAGCCTCCCTCTGCCCTCCCCGGGCTCTGAACAAGAAGGCGAAGCTCTCTCAACCTACGCAAGGCAGGGCAAAAATCTGGCACCCACTCACTGCCCCCGCAAAGGGGCTCAGTCCAGAGAAACATGAGGAGCAGAGCGTAGTCCCGAGGTGGCTCTTGGGGAGCATGAGAGTGAAACGGGGGGTGCCAGCCATCAGCGGGGCATTTGGGCTGAGAGGGTCCCTGCTAATGTTGGGCAGGAATGAGCTCTGTCTTCCTTGGCAGCAGGAGCAGGGATGGAGAGGGTATTGATTGCAATGGTCCTGGGGAGAAAGCAATGGGGACAGAGGTCTCCCGAAGCCACCAGGGAGGTGGCCAGACCAAGGACCTGGCACAGGTTTTTAGCAAAGGACAGTATGGACCATGGCTCAGCCACATCCCAGTTTTTTTCCAATTAATATTGGCTGTTTTTCTAGCCCAGGTGCTTGGGATGAATACAGGGTAAATGAATAACATACTCCCTCTTGCATTGCACAGCTGGCAAGAGGAGAGGACATAAGCTCCTAGCCTGCCCCAAATCCCATCAGTGCTTCACTGCAGGGACGTTAGAGCCAGGAGCGGGGGCTGGTGGCACTGGGAACATGTGGAGCCCTTTCCCCAAGCGCCTCCTAGCTAATAGGGCAAGACTGGGATGGGAGAGGAAAACATGCTTCAGAAGCAAGAGGCAAAGACACTTGGTTGCTGAGCACCAGAGCATCAAGCCACACTGCTGGCCCCATCTGTCCATCTGTCTGCCTGACCTCTCAACAGTGGTTACTGTCCTGGGGCGAGCTGGCAGGGACTCGGCCAGCTTCACCCTTCCCAGCCCGGGAAGTACCAGCACAAGCCCTCCCTCCACTGCTGGAACCCTGCACCAGAGCTCTAGCTGGAGATGCTCGGGGTGAGGGGACCCATTTCCACTCCTTCCCCCTGGGTAAGCTGGAGTAGAAAGGAGCCACCCTGGCTCCCAAGAGCCGGCTCCCTCGAGATGCCAACGGGCAGAGCCGGGAGCCCAGCCAGGGGCTGCATGCGCCAAATGTATGCTCCATCCCCTACCCCAGGCTCCGTGTCCGACTCGCCTCCCCCAGCTACAGCATCACCTGGCTGTTTATACGGGAGATTTGAAAGCTGTTACCTCCAACTCTTTTTATACCTTGGTCTAATCTAGATACTGTTAATGATATTTACTTTCAAGACGCTCACCTTAGATTGGCTTTTCAACATCTAAATTAAGCGTTCCATCCCAGTCTTTGATATCATGACGGCACTTCAGCTACCTTTGATCATATCTACTAAGTATTCTCATTAGTAATCAACATTACTTACTTAAAATAAACACATGTTTTCTTGAAGCTTTGTGGTTACACTTAATCAGCCGCAAAAATTCCCCTTAAGACGGTTTGTATCATTCAAGGGCATTTGCGTCCATAACCCTGTAAATAGTTGTTGTTTTCCGTGCGCTCTCCAAAATGCCGTCTGCCGAGACCTGACTTTCCATTAAAAGGATTTGATATCCGTAACATCCCCCCCTGACTAAACCGCTGCTCAATACTGCTGCGTAAACTGAATCGCGGGGAGGATCGCTGTCAGCAAACTCCATCTTTCTCATCCCAGACTGTCGGCTTCGACAGAGGGCGGAAAACAGCTCCCATGGGGCTGAGCCTGACCCCTGACTTCCTGGCAGCAGCGAAACCACCCGAGTCATCACAGTGCTTGTAAGAGAGAGAACTGGTGGTGCTTTGAATGGGAGGCAGGTACCGCCAGGTTCATACAGCGCCTGTGCCCTCAGACCACGCCGTGTGATTTAGGCAATACAGGTCCTTACAAGAAAGGTCCCTCTGACATGAAGAAAATGGTGAGAAACTTTTACGTTTTGGGTACGCTGTGTGTGAATCAGCTGCTATTGCCACACCCTGGGCAAATAAACCCTACCTGGCTCGGGGTCCTGCATCCGACACACTTCACATTGCCAAAGAGCAGCTTCGTGTATGAACAGCCCTGACTCCCCCCTGCCTGCATCCGAGGAAGCCTCCAGGGGAGGCAAATAGGTGCCTCCCTTCTTCCCCCAGCTCTGAACATGTCCCCATGTCCGCTTCCACCTCCTCCCTCTGATATTGTTCTTGTTCTCCCCCGTTCCTCACCTCCTCCCTTGGGACCCCCATCCTGGTGTCCACGTCTTGGGGTGGCCCCAGATCCCCCAAATCCATCAGCAGCCACTCATGGTGGGGGGTGGCAGAGGAGGTGGACCCCAGAAGACAGCGACAGTGATGCTGGGCTCCCACCAGGACTTCCCTATCCAGCCTGTCTCCAGTGGGAGAGGACCACGCAGCCTCCCTGCCTGCCGGGCGCAGAGGGATTAGGGACACAAAACCCCCTGCCAGGGGGGGATTTTGCAGGGACTAAATCTTTCCTGCTGATGATAACGTTTCCTCCGGCTTCACCCCATCCCCTCTGCCCTTTGATGTCAACTGGAGGCACCAGGTCTAAAACAGCCACTGCTGTTGATTAGACCTAATTAGTCCCTAATGCCCTCTTAAATCCCATTTTAAAAGGGAGCCATTCAGCACATCCAGGGCTGAGACAGCCCTGGCTGAAGACAACATTAAGGGGTCCGCGGTCAAAAGGAAGGAGAGTGCTCGCCAGGTAATTCAAGACGCCGGACAGGAGAGTGCTCGCCAGGTAATTCAAGACGACCAGGGTGCCGGATGGGTACCGGCTCTTACAGCATCGGCTCACACAGGCTGGGCAGGAGGGCAGGCAGCATCCCCCCACAGCTGGGGGCACGCGAAACCCGTGGCTTCTTCTCCATGGAGGCATCTCTGGTGTTGGGGACTGCTCGTTTCTCCGCTGAGAGGAGACACTGATTTCTGATGTGGGCAGAAGCCATCAGCGAGGCAAGGAGGAGGAAAGGGGATGAAGGCTCCTGCAGTCCAGGAATAGTGCATCTGGTTCGACTCTCAATAGCAATATTTTTCTAACCAGATGTCTTTCTAGACATCTGCTGAATCAATCTGTTGAATCGATACTCCTTGGGGGCCATCCCTTGGTTGGGGAGAGGAGAGCATCGCCCCCTTCACCCAACTCATATCCCACCAGCACAAAAGGTACGAACACAGCCAGGCCTGAGCAATTAGGGCTTCAGTTTAGGAAGACACAACGGGGATGAAGTCCCGTTTATCACATGCTCCAGTGCCACTAACCTCCGTGGCTCCTTGCCACTCCATCCCCATCCCATCTCCTCCATGAGGCTCAAGAGCTGGGAACAAGATATTCCCCAGCCTGGGCCTTTGCCTCAGCCACACGACCAACCTCCCGCCTTTAGGTCCAACTTTCTCTAGAAACCGGGCCTGCGTCCAAATTAATTTTCTGTATGTGTTGTTGGAGCGATTAGATCTGCAAATCAACATAGCCACAAACTGAATAATGCACCAGCGCCTAGCGCTGTTGGGGCAAAGCCCCAAGTTCCTCGTCAAGTTCAGTCCTGCAGAGCCTGTAACTAATGATTTTTCTCACTTGGCTGGGAGTCAGCGCTCTGTCTCTCACATGCACACACAAACATTGTACGTGTGCCTCCTTAGCATAGCGCGATCTGCAGATAAAGGGAGGGAGAGCAGCACACCGGCGCTGGGACACTAGCGTGATACCTCACCGTCAGCACCCGGCAGGAGATGCTGAGACCAGGAGAGTTGGCGGGACATTGAGAGAAGCATCCCACCATGCAGCTCTGGTCGTGTTGGGCCGCTTGCCCTTCTCCCCTGCTGGGACATTCTGCAGGTCTCTTTTTTGTCCTGTTATTGAGGGCTAGCCCAAAGCCCACGGATGTCAATGAAAGCCAAGGATGAGTTCAGTGGACTGACAGGTCCCAGGCCTGGACACCACCACCCTGGCTACACCAACATGGAAGTAGAGGGTGATGGCAGCTCCCAGAAACTCCCCAAGTGTCACCTGGTTGGATCCAGGGAGAAGAAACTGATGAGGGAGAACCGGGTACGAGATGCCTTCTTCTACAAGCATGCGCTGGTCCACAAGGTTTCTTTGTTGGAGATGTTGGACCCTGATAGGTTTCCCTCCCAACAAGTTAGGGTTTCCATCCACATTCACACCCTGCTCTGAGCCACAAGCTCCACCTCTGCAGGTGGGCTTTCCCATTGCCCCCAGTCTTTCATGCCAGAGTCGCAGCCCTGGGAGTGCTGCTGGTGTACAGGAATGCCCTGCAATGGGGAAGCCAGCACACAGCTGTGGGCTGCTCTGCCTTGCAGTCATCCTCTTGCAGCCATAGTGATGGGCCCACACTCATGAGCTCTCCAGCAGCCTGGTGGGAGGCAGTGAGCTTAGACTGAAGGAAGCGAGGATGCTCATCTCCTAACTTACCTCCTAGGAGCTACTTGTGGCACATATACAGTCCACAGCAAGAGACAGGATGCCCCAGAGGACCATCCTGCTCCATCTTCTGAGATGTGTCTAGGGCAGGTAGGCTGAGTTGCCCTATGGACGTGGGTATTTTGGTCTACTCACTACTGAAGGAGCCCAGGCAGCCAAGTGGGACTAGGGTAGCATTCACATCACTCACCCATCAGTCTCTGCAGTGTTGTCTTCTGGATCTGAGCGGGTACCTCAGCTCCCTTTGTAGTCACCAAAGGCCCTCTGGAGGTGCAATTCACCCAGACTGCTTGCAACTGCTTTAAAGCAAGATGAACTGCACCCTAAATTCCCCTGGCTGTACAAGTTAGATCTCCATCAACTATAAAGGGAGCATAGTGAGACCTCTAGGCCTTTTACCTGTCTGCATTTAGTCATATAGTTCCCACCCTTGGTGACTGAAGCTAGGTGAGATAAGGATTTGCGTTAATGGAAGAGAAACCAGGGTAGGTGAGGCCCCCATGGCTGGAACAAGGAGAAGATCAGCAAAATGGGCTTGACGGTGAAAAAATTAATCTGCCCTATAGGGGTGTCCCTGCTTGGATGGGACCTGTGCTGATGACTGCTCAGGGCAGAGAGAGGACCTCAACGGTGGATGCCAGCTCCCAGGACAGAGTGGGTATTTAGTCCCAGCTCCTCGCTCCACCTAAAGCCAACCTGTGGGGTGAGTGGCATGTCCCTGGGCTCTCAGCACTGCCATGCAGTGACACAGTGAGCCAGATCAGCTCGTGGCATTAGCTTGACCTAGCTAACTTACCATTGCAGCAACCCAACCCAGCACACTGGTGCCAACCCCAGGGACATGTAATTTTTCAGGACTACCACGGCATTTGCTGGAGAAGCATCTTTGCGAGTGGCTTGGTCGCCCAGCCCAACATCTCTCTGTTGCAGATACATGACGTTTAATGCAAAGCAGAGCAGCAAATCTTCCCTCCTGGTGCTGAACAGGATGATCTTGTGCTCAGCTATAGTTTTAGCTGCGATCGCCAGTTGGATTACCCCCTCCATTATCCTGTTCGTTCCATTTCCTTATGATAAAATTATCATTTATCCATTTTATCGTTTATGCTTGGTTGTCAGTCAGGTGTGATAACTGTAGGGGAGGTTATTCTTTATATTACACCTCCTAAACAGGCTGGTGCCTCCTAATCTGATACCAGCAGGAGCAGATCTACCTCCATCAGTCCCTTTTCCCCCATCCCATGAGCTGGCCACCACTGAAAAGGAGAGGGACACCCCTCAATGCTACTGCTTCTAGTGTAGCAACTCTAAACATACTCCTTTAAGGTCCTTTCAAAGGATATCGCTTTAGCATGAGCCTTGAGAAGGAGGTTGTGTGCTCAACCCAAGCCCATCTGTCCCTTGCCTTATCCATATGTCCCTTGTCCCCTTCCTTGTGACCATGCGGTGGCTCACCCAGCTGAACACTAACCTGGCAGGGCTTGGCCTCAGCTATACCACTGAGCTCAAAAGGGTTGTTTCTACAAGGTTGGGACCTTGGGAGGCTGCAAATGTGACCCCTGAGCCCATACAACATCTGTGCCAGATGATGGGAGAGGAGCAGCATCACCCTGGAGTCCTCCCATCACTCTCCTTGTGCCAGCACTGATCTCCTGAGGTAGACCCAGCTCACACCAGCGGGAAGGAAAAGGAGTCCTGCAGGTGTAGCTTGTACCAGCTTGCC
Organism: Aptenodytes forsteri; assembly: GCF_000699145.1. Lineage (NCBI taxonomy): Eukaryota > Metazoa > Chordata > Aves > Sphenisciformes > Spheniscidae > Aptenodytes > Aptenodytes forsteri. Next base: position 1,018,354 of record NW_008794416.1, on the reverse strand, counting down.
AGGCAAAAGATCAGTGCGAAAGAATGTACCTACAAGTATAACTTCATGGATTTACCTTGGGGCCTCTGTCACTGCAGAACTATTGCCCCAGTTCACGCCCTGGCCAGATGTTGCCACACAGCAAAGGTTTTGGGTGAAGTCACCCTCGGGAGAGGAGAAGCCAAGAGGACTTCTGCTCTGGCCTGGCTGTGCACTGTGCACACAGCCGCGGGAGGGACAGCCCGGGCTCCCCAGCTAACCACCCTGGCAGAGACCGTCCACCCCTCCCCAGGGCATCCATCGGCTGCTGTTCTTCTGCAGGAACCTGCTGGGGACCTTCTCCCCTTTCCATGGTTTTCCTCTGGGAAAGAAAGCTATGGAGCTGGCCAGACAGAAGCAGGACATCCAGGAGCCTGGGGAAGGCACAGCTTGCACCCCCTGCTTGGTTTGAGTGCCTTCAGGGAGGATAGGTCAAAATTGGTGTCCTGTCAGCAGCAAGTCTTGAACAGAAGTCCCTTTTCTGCAGGAGACGGAGAGGGACAGTCATCCCTGGCCATCCCCATGTCCCCTTGGGCAGCATCTGAGCGGTGTCGGAGATGTGCCGCAGGGCCTCAGTGTGCACCAGGACATGGCACGAGGACAATGGTCCCCGGCCGGATCCTGACACAAGGGGCTCGGTGTGGGAGACGCGGCCCTGGGCCGGGCTCGGCCGCCCACTCACACAGCATCTCCCGGTACCCCACCGCATGGCTTCTCCTCGCAATGCCTTTTCTCTGCAGCGAGATCAAAAGGCATCCAACCCACTGATCGCTCAGTTTTGTGTTGAAAGGCTCCCTGATTACCTCACCATTAGTTGCACCCATTAAACAAAATCCTAAAGGTTTTAGACAAAGCTGAGGTTTCAGATGAGAGGGCGAAGGAATGACTCAGTGCCTTTAAATGCCAAAGTCTTCTCCTCCGTCCTGTTTGTACAGCACCTAGCACGAGGGGTCCAGGTGCATGCCTAGGGCTCTGCAGCACCGCCGCAATTAAATAATAAGTGTAATAGCAGCTGTACTCCCACCAGCAGGGTTTCGTTTTATTATTTAAATATTCAGTTACGCTTGGTAGCACCTCTCGGAGATGCAGTTTGCTTCGGTGAGGTGGAGAGTGACCCCCCGGCTGGCCACCAATAGCCACTGTTGCAGCACGGGGATGGCTGGGAGCCCGTTGGTGCATGCCAGCACCCATGGGAGCAGCCCCGGTGCTGGTGAAAGCAAGGACAGGGTAGGACGCAGTGGCCCCAGGGTCCTGCGGTTCCCCAAGGGCTGGGGCAGAGCTGAGCAGGGGGATTTCTAGCTGATATTAGAAGCTTATAGGGCCTATAAAGGTAGTGAGCCCCCCACTTGGGACTTGTCCAAATGAGACCCCCGGTTGTAGGCATCTCTCCAGCTGAGAGCATCTGGGGACAGCAGTCACAGTGGTGTCACCTGGAGCTGGGTGCAGGCGAAGGGGAGCAGGGAGGGATGCAAAAGCTGTCTTCTCCTCCCTTTCCACCTGGAGAATCAGCAACAAACACTGAATTTCAACCCTAAAAAAAGAGCCAATACAAAACAAGCAGCGCCGTGGTTTGGCAGTGCTTCCTGAGGTTTGGGCTGATGATCATTGACTCACTGTTGGGCACCAAACCCAATGTGAAGACAACCTCCAGGAGGACAGGTCTCCGCAGGGACCTTGGAGACCCTCTGCCCAGCTCCTGGCATCAGCTGGCCACAGCCCCGCATGGAGCCCACTGCCGGCTCCTGGTGCTGATGGGGCTCCTGGGAAGCAGGTTGCCCTCAGCCCGTTGCTTCTCCTGCCAGGTCCAGCTCATTGTTTCGGAGCAGTGGTGGGAACCACCTGCATTTATTGCAGAAGAAATAGTGCCATCTACTGACATTAATAACCCTATTCCTAGAAAGCGAGGGGTGGATGCTTATCTCCCTTATGCCAATGGGTGTTTGGGGTCATGCCAGCCTGAGAAATGCCCACACAGGGTCACGCTGGTGGGGCAACCCCACGAGTGATTCACACACAGGGCTGGGGTGCACAGGAAGCCTGAGAACCCCCCGAACATCCAGAGTGGCCCTGTGATTGGGATGGCCTCAGCACTGGGGATGCAGACCCTGAGCATCCCCAGGAGAAGGGCTGGAGGGGAAGGTGCTGGTTACTGCCACCCAGCAGAGTTTAATTGACGTCTTATTCCCTTCACTGTAATTGATGAACAAACCTAAACCCCTCCAACAGCCTGGTCTTCAAGTGTCATCTCCCATCCCATACAATTCCTTAGTATAGCTTTTTCCTCCCTGATCTGTGGTCCTACCTCCTCTGGTCCTGTGGGGTGCTGGAGTTACTGGGGCTCCTGGAAGAGCTACTGGAGAAAGTCCCTTGGCTGGTATGGTAAGGGCTGAGATTTTTTTTAATGGTCCTTCCCAGCCTCATGAAAGCCTCAACTCCCATACAAGTCCTTGGGAGGTAACTACCTTCAGCACAACGGTCCCTACATGAATTTCAGACTAAATATAAGCAAGAAATTTTTTACGCTGAGGGTGGTGAAACACTGGAACAGGTTGCCCAGTGAGGTGGTTTAACCTCAGTCGGCAACTGAGCACCACACAGCTGCTCGCTCACTCCCCCCACCCCACCGGTGGGATGGGGGAGAGAATTGGAAGAGTAGAAGTGAGAAAACTCATGGGTTGAGACAAAAACAGTTTAATAATTGAAATAAAATAAAATAATAATAATAGCAATAGAAATAATAAGAAGACGACTATACAAAGCAAGTGATGCACAGTGCAATTGCTC
>NW_008794416.1:994829-1015260 GCF_000699145.1 Aptenodytes forsteri | reverse complement strand
GGATGCCCCATCCCTGGAAACATTCAAGGTCAGGCTGGACGGGGCTCTGAGCAGCCTCGTCTAGTTGAAGATGTCCCTGTTCATTGCAGGGTGTTGGACTAGATGACCTTTAAAGGTCCCTTCCAACCCAAACCATTCTATGATATATATATACACACTATATAAGTTGTATATATGTTATAAGAGAAACCAGCCTCATTTGTTTGGTCTGGCACTGAGGCCATCTTCCCTTAGATGCCACCAGTGTCAGACGTTGGCAAGGCAAAAGTCACTGCTCATGTCCAAAACTGCTGGGAGAAACTCTTCCCTGGGAGCATCCCTTCCCAGGCAGGGAGGCACTGGGACCCCAGGTGGGGAGAGCCCCGTGTCGGGGAGATGATCCCACCCCACCACCTCCCCAGGGACATGAGACTTGCAAAAGACCAGGTCGAAACAATATGGCATAAGCTGCAGTGAGTCGCTGAAGCCTGATGGAGCTCGGCCTGGGAACAGCCCGTGGAAAGCGAAGCTGCTGATTTTCTGATTTTCCGAGCTCACCTACCAATAGTGAAACCATCAAAGCAGGAGGCGCATTCCTGAGGTCTGACCCAGCATGGCAAAGTCAAGGTAAGGTTCCCACTGAACTCAATGGACACTGGACCACACCCACACTTACATATAGCCAAGATTTATTTATTATTTTTCCCCATGGTTTTATCCAAGACTTCATCCCACCAGGGCTCTGTCTCATCCTGCAAAAAGGAAGTCAAATTTATCCTACAGAGTCATTTTAACACAATAGATAACCAAATATATATAGTTAGAAACATTACCGTGTATGTGTATATATAAAAAACATATATATTATATATACATACAAATAACCTCTTAAATGAGAGGCCAGCATAAAAAACAATCAGAGTAAACACTAGTAATTCTAATTATGCAACATATTCTGCCTAGCATTTATTTTTAATGGTAGTCATTTTAATAGCTCTAAGGCCCTGAATTAGTCCAATATGTTCTTAACAACGTTCACTTTAAATACAGATGTTAATAACTTTTCCAGAGGGTTCAGCGCCCTGGATGAGCTTGCTGCACACCAGTATATTCTCCTTAACATGTTTACTTTTAATAACAGGTTTAGTGATGCACTCGGGGCCTAATAACCACGTTTAGTCACAGAGAGAAAAACCAGCTACAAAATACTTTCTCTAAAAACTAGGCTACAGGGGATTGCTCTGCCATTTCAAAGCTACAGCAGCCATCCTTTAACGCGCCTTTATGTATTTTGGCTCTGCCTGCGTCTGGGCTGGGGACCCTGGCCACGGATGAGCAGCTCCGATGGATTTTTGGAGCCGGTTTCGGAGTGACCCAGGGACCCCGCGCAGCAGCTGAGCCGTTCAGGGTGGTGAAGGACCGCTGCCGAATGTGGCCTCGCCTCCTCCCATCCGCAGTGCTCAGCAGTTGGATTTGGGGAGACGCACGGCGCGGGTTTCAAAGGAAGGTGTTCCTGGGCTCCGGCGGAGGCATCCCGGGGCTCTCACTGACGTTGCCAGCAGAGATGTGCCAAAGGGGAGCGCGTTTGAAAAAATCACACCCACCATCCATTAAAAAAACAAAAAAAAACAAAAAAAAACCCCACCACCAAAAGACCACCACAACAACAACAACAAAACCCAACTCCTACCTTAGCTTTATGAGAGCTAGAAATACAACCAAATTAAGAAGCAGGCGGCAGCTGCTCTCTGCTTTCATGCCCAGATCAACCCATTCCCAGGAGCCCACAGCCCAGCCAGCCCTGCTCGTGTCTCAGCTCTCCCAGCTGGGGCTGGGGGCAGGCGGGACCCCCTGGGCGCATTCACCCCAGCAGAGAGGCGCTTTTGGCTCCCCAAAAAGAGAGATTCGCCCGGCGGTGCGGTTGGCAGGGCTTCACTTTCCCTGGCTGTGTCCAGAACTATCCGAGCCCAGACCTGTGTCTGGACCTGTGAAATCTCATGTGCTGGGGAGACGCTCAGAGCCACCTCCACGACCTGGGGGCGTAGGACCAGCCTGATCCCTCCTTTTCCATCCCCAGTTTGAAGGGCCACCCCATCGGGTGTCACATACGTCCCCAACATGTGGCGAGCGCGTGGCAGCACGTGCTGGCAGGGCTGGAGCTACCCCTGGGGCAACGCACTTTTCCCCCTGCGAGGGAGCATTCCAGGGCATGCATCTTGCACCAAAAAACCTTACGGATAGTCCTAAATATAACCGCGGCAGACCTCGCCAGACTTCAGCTCCGCTTGCATGAAAAACACTTGCAAGGTTTGAACCAGTTCTAATTTGTATACCTTCTGCCCCAGGGCCTGAGCGAAACGGGAGGGTGGAATCCAATAGCATGTTGTGCATAAAAAGATTATGCCAAAGATAACCTTATTGCTAATAATAACCCTGGAATCCAATTCTGTGAATAGGCCCTATTGAATGTTTGAACACAGGCATTCCTCAGTTAGGTTTTTCTGCCTACAAATATTTCGCTTGAGTCTTTAAATACTAATCACAGAATTCAGACGAAGGCTTTTTATCTTCAAAGTGCTGCAGAAAAAAAAAAAAAAAAAAAAAAAAAAAAAAAAAAAAAAAAAAAAAAAAAAAAAAAAAAAAAAAAAAAAAAAAAAAAAAAATTAATTCATTAATCGAAGATAATTAAAGGGCACAAAATATGCCTTTTTCAAGTGCGGGGAACCAGCCAGCGCAGCGTGAAGCCATCGCGGGGACTCCGAGCATCTCTCCCGCCGCGAACGTGGTTTTCCCGGAGCGGTGCCTGGGCAGTAGCCTTGCTTGTTCCCAGCAGCTCCGCTCAAGCTGTCTTCCTGACATGTGTTAGGCTGTGTGTCTGCCACGCAGGAAATAGGGTTTGAAGCTCACAGCCAGGAGCAAAAGCTGAGACTGAGGCTTTAATGAAGCTGGGATTGAGTGGCTAGGGTGGTTCAGTGAAGCAGTAAATGCAAACACATTATCACCTGAGAACTTGCTCCAATTTCACACCAATTAACTAGGAATGAGAGAGGAGGGCTGGGGCTGGCTGCAGAGATGGCTGATAATCCCGTGAATGGGCAGAAATGGCTCGTACGCAGATGCCCTTGTGCCAAAACGAGTTTGCTAGATAATGCCAGTCCCTGCAATTTTGTCTTGGGGAGTGAGCATGTCATTACTGGAGCTGCTTTTATTAGCAAATATTAAAAACATTTGCAGAAATACAGATGCCCGTGAGGGAAGTACACGTGGAAAGTAATAAAGCAACAGCTGATTATTTTATTTCTCTGCCAATGCGTCATATCGCAGGGGGAGGGAAGGGGTAAGGGGAGAGGGAGAAGAGGGCTGGCATGCAAAGGATTGCTGGTGCGAAGCCGGCAGCTCATGGAGGGGAATACCCCATCCTCAAGGAGTCCCTCAGGATGCTCAGCTCTGGATTTGGGGTGGGTTTAACATCTAACCCCCCGCCTGCAGATGTAGGTCTGAACCCTACAAGGAGGGCAGAGTGGGTCCCCAAAACTCACCTTGGCAGCAGCGATGGGACCCATCCCCGTCCCCTCCACCTGCACCCAGGAGCCAGCTCACCTTCACCCCATTTTAATATTTGAGCTATTTCCCTTTTTTCCTGCTGGGATTACTTCCAGGTTAGGAGTTAGGGTGGAAAAGGGGAAGCAATTTGGGGAAAGTGCTATTAAATGGGTTTCTATGGATTAAATACTAAAACAAATGGCATCCGCAGTGTGCTGGGCCCCACATTACCCCTTCATTAACTGCTGGTTTCGATGTCTGCGAGTGACTGGCCTGATCCTCCAAACCGCACTGGCCACGAGATGTCCTGCAATCAGCAGGTTGAACTAGAGCAATTTCTTGTATTTAGATGAAATCTTGTCTTCATTTTAAAATGCATCAGTGATAAAGAGGCTTCTACAAATGCAGGGGCAAGAACCCCTTGCTGGGTTTCATGCCGATGCACCGGGCTGGAGAAGATCTCAGGAAAAACTGGGGTTTGGGTTGTTTTTCTCATTTGGACAGGAAATATTTGAGAGGTGGGGAGTTTCCCATCTCCTGCTGGGGAAGGTGCCAGGACAAGGCAGGGAGCGCTCCTCATCCTCTTCAGCGCAAAGTCAGATGGATGAGAGCAAAGCCCTCCAGGCTCAGCAGCATGCACCACCGTTGCTGCTCAGCTGCCGGGCTGGTCCCATCCATCAGAGGGATGTGAACAAACCACTCGTGAGCAGCAGCACCTTAAACCATGGCAAAGCATCAGCCTGGCTAGCAAAACACACTGGTGCCCTTGGGCATGCAAGTCTATATGGATTAACGTGGGTGCTCTAATGTTGGGTGCTCAAGATGCACTTCATTAAGGGACTGAAAGAGGCTGCAGCATTTTTAGAAGAGAAACCCTGTGTGCATGGTTAGCCCTGGGGAAGAAGGTCTGTGTCCCAAGAGGAGTCCTCAGTGCTGCCCCGGCTCCTCTGTGGCAAGGCAGCACCCGGGGAAGTCATGTTAGCCCTGGGAGCCGGCCTGTCCTTCTCCCCAGTGGGGAGCTCCAACAAAATAATTGCAAGAAAGGTGCAAACAGGGGAAAAGCAGTTGACACGCTCCTCTCACTCAATATTGAATTACTCCAGGCTATGGGAGGGACTCAGATATCTGCCTTTATCATCAGGGAGATGTTTTCTTTGGCCGTGGAGGATGGATAGCTAGCGAGGGGCCAGGACAAACTGCAATATCCTAAAACAAAGCAAGTATGGGCCACCTCACTAAGAGCCAAGGAGAGTGCCGGGGCTGGGTGAAGGTGATGCCTCATCTCTGGGCAAGGGGGGCCCTGGGTGCTCCCCTCCTTGCTGTGAGTCTGGTTTTCAGCATCCTGTTCACTTCAGGTGTGCATTCCCTTCTGAATGGGCTTGGGAAGGAGGAAAAAGCTGTGGCTTAAATACCATAGCAAGAGCCAGCACCTGCCGAGCCCGCTGCTGGGGGATGCTCTCCCCCAGGGTGGGTGGAGCAGGGTGCTGGGGGGACCTCTTGCTCCAGCTGTTCCAGCCATGGGGAGCGGGGACGTGTGGTCCTTCCCTCGTTGTGGCGTGCAAACAGCCCTCCCAAGCAGGAAAAACACTGCTAAGCGGTGAATCTCCTGTGCCGTACACAACGGTGCACCCAAGTCCCGGTGCAAATCCACAGGGCTTTTCCCGTTCACCCTCTCCAGCCTGTAATTATCTTAAAGGCAACAATTAAAACTGTTGAAACGCATGTGATGGGTTTAGGGAGCATAGCCCGGCTAATCCCCACAAGCATCCCAGAGGAGCGGAGGTGAGGAGCTCCCAGGGGCTGGAAGCCGGAGCTTTGCCGGGCAGGTAGGGACCGAGTGGGGGTGCAGAGGACCAAGCTCAGGGAGAGGAGGTGGCAGCAGCCCGGTCCCCAGCCAGCATGGGACCCCAGGAGTCACCCACGTGGCAGCACCTTTGCTGGTGCCAAGGGCTGGGTGGGCTGTGGGAGGGCCCCACGATCCCCATCCCTGGCTCAAAGCTCCCCAGGGTCATGCAGAAAGTCAGCAGCAGAAAAGCTGACTCTTCTGCTTAAAGCTCTGATTGTAAACTTAAATGGCAAAAATGTAATCTTTCTTTTTCTGTGTTGGTCCAGGATCTAGCACAGCGAGTCCTGCTCCATTCTATGTGTCAGGTGCCGAAAAAATGCTGGGTTCATACACAGCCCCTTCTGCCTTCCCCATCCTTTACTGCAGCATCCCACTGCTCTTCTGTATTCACGTGCACAGAGCTGTGCAAACATGCACGATGCTCTCCGCTCAAGGAGTCCCAAAGCGAGAGCAAGGAGATGGATAGTGAAGAAATATCACTGTCGTCCTGTGCTCACCGCTTCTTAATTATTTTTTTTTTATAGGAATGATTATTTTTGCTATTTTTCTGAGATCATCACCCTCCTGGAGCCAAGTTATATGTGATTCTCCACAGCTTTCTTTAAGAAGCGGTTTCTAACCCACCCTAAAAACACTGAACAGCTTTGGGAGCCCCAAAAGGAGGGGAACTAGAGAGCAAAAAAGAGAACACAAACTCTTTGTTCTCAGTATCTTGTGATCTTAAAGCGCTCGGGGTGATCTCAGGGGTGTCAGGGCAAGGACAGAGCCACGCAGGGCAGCCGCTGGCTCCTCTCTTCTCCCGCCCTCTTGCTCCAGCAAGGCAACACTTTTCCTCCCCCCCATATCACCTTTTTTGTGATACGGTATTTTAAAGATTTCTAAAATTTCTAAATTTCTAAATTTGCTTCCTTTCCCAAAACTTAAACACAATTTTAACCATTTACACTAAATATGAGTCATTTTGGCTTCAAAATATCTTTTTCTTTAGCTCAGAATATTTTTTTAGTTTCTGTTCAAAATCAGCTCATTTTTAGAGGAACAAAATTTTTTGTTACAATCCAAACAAATCCAAATTCCTTTTCAATTAAATATTTAATTTCTGAATGCAAGCTAGCTTTTCTTCCTACTTTTTTTTCTTTTTCCTTCTCATTTCTCTGCCTTTCTCATTTCTAAAATGCAAATAATTGGGAAAAATCCTCTTCTGAGCCACTTCTGCTGCTGCTAACACCAAAAGCCCTGAGGGTGCTCCCAGCCCTGTGCTCCCCTCGCAGGGGAAGGAGCCTGCAGAGGGTCCCAGACCCCCTCCCACACTCCCCGTGGGTACCCGTCTGGCTGCATGGAAACCACAGAACAGACCCAGCTGCAGGGCTGGGGGGACAGAAAAGCCCACGGCAAATCCAGTCCTGGGTCGATAGGACCCCAAAAGGGCCATGGTTGTTTTCTGGAAAGGGTGGGGAGCCATCAAGGCGGAGGAGCATCCTAGATACTCTACAGATCTCAGGTTATAAATTACACAAATGGATCCTTAAATGTTTCCATTCAAAAAAATATATATGTGCAGCTGTTGAACACACTTCCCACTGTCTTCACCACGGTGAAGCTCTTCACTGTCACTGTCTGTCGAGGAGCGGGTTCAGCTACAGGCTGACGTGTGGATTTGGGGTGACCGGCAGGAGCTGGCTCCGTTCCCCCCGCGCCTCCTCTCCTCCCTCCCACGCTCCCCGCAGCGGCTGCGGGAGGGAGACCTGTGTCTCACGGCCCAGCTCTGACCAGGGCATCCTCCAAGTGAGCTGCATCTTCCCCCACCACTCTTATAAGTGATACAGCAGACAGCCAGTGTCACTTCATGTATTTATTGATTAACAGCAGCATTTTAGATAAGTGAAGCCCAGTTGCCTTGGAGGGCAGGAATAACGTCGGGTATAGGTGCCGTTCGGCATACGGCAAATTTTATTCGGGGATTGCCTTCCATCACGTGAACATCTGACTTTTTTATTTGCATTTCTAGAGGGCTTTAGTGCTGAGTTTCTATGTGAAGCCGGGGAGGTGAGAGGGCAGCAGGGCTGGTGGGAGCTCAGGTTCTCCCAGGAAGGGCACCCTGCACTGGGAGATTAATATTGACCACGGGAGCAGCATAGGGACAGGGATTTACAGCAGGGCCTGGTTTTTCACAGTAAGGGTGAAAAAACCTGGAGAAATTAAGAAGCAAGTGAGAGGGATGGACTCCTATCTCTAGATCTTCAGATCAAGATGTTCATAAGCAAACAAGTTGCTGGGCTCGATGAACGCGGCAGAGCCCAGCCTGTGTTGCGCCGGAGATCAAACAAAATGATCTCCTCTGCCTTTAAAATGTATGAAGCTGCAAAATCTTAAGGGCATATAAACTTACTTTGATTGCAGGGCTGGGATCTTGGAAGTCGCATTCCTTTAATTTCCTTGAGCTGGTTGCTTTCCCCGTGAGTGAAGGACATGCACAGGGTGGTGAGTTTTCAATGGAAACTGGTTTTGCCTCATTTTCCACTTCTCTCCTGCTACAAGGAAAGAAGTGCAGAGCTCCGGAGGCCTGCCTGCCTCTTTCTATGCAGACAGAAAGGGCTGGGTGTCTGTGTTTAATTACAGCCTGAAAGAACTGCATTTAAAAGACAACAGCAAGCTATTTAATTAATACTTATCATTAGCACATATAGGAATGCCTAGCAGCAAATTGCAACAACAAAGCAACTCCCTTTTTTTTTTTTCCTTGCACTTGGGATAAATTAATTTAAAAAAAGAGTAAACAAACCATTTGCACCAGATTTGAGATGACTTTATATGGAGTGGGAGTACTGGGATAGTAGGTATTACCCTAGGACAGCACAGATCTATAAAAGCAGGCTTTTCAATCTCCAGCTCTCCTGGCCAAGAAGCTTATCTTCATCTATCCATCTATCTACCATTCTATCTCGGCATTTACACTGGGCTCATCCCCATGTCTGAGCGCCTACTTGTCTTCATACCTGTCCATAAATTACATGGTGCCCTCAGGGCATTATAAATAATAATTCAACTCCCAAACCTTCAGAATACTGTTTTAAAGAATTGGTTTATAATTCACCACGCTGCAGACTCCTCCTCCCAGCCCATAAAGGTAACGCTGGAGCAGAAGGATGTGACACCCCCGTCAGCAGAGGAAATGCCCCAAAATCAGTTCCTTGGGTGGGAGGGATGGGGTGGGTGGCCACGAGTTGGAAGATGGGGATGGACATCGTGGCAAAGCACAGGGGAAGGCTGGACTGCTCTGCTCATGGGAAATAGCATCCTCACCCGCAGCCCATTGGGGATTTGTATTATCCCCCTGAATTTTAGCTCGGCCAGCACTGCAGCCAGCCGGTCATCCCATGTCTCCCTTTAATTAACAGCACTCTTAATGGCACTGGTAATGGTTGGAGCAATGAACCACAGTGTGGCTCTGCTGTTGATGTCTCCACGGGGTGCAATGCCAGGTGACAACCGCTAGCTCGGAGGCAGATGGCTTAAGGGGTAGACCCCATGTGTAGCCAGACAGATCCCAACCCACGCTGGGACAAGAGCCCCAATTCCATATTGGACACACCAACAAATTCCTACAGGACAGCAAGATGCTTTGGTACGTGTGAGCTCTTGGGTAGAAACCTCCAGCTGAACCATGGGGGACCCTATTCCTCTATCTCAGTACATTGCATTTCCATCCCAACACATTGCATCTCCATCCCAATACAATCCTTCTTACCTGAGGTACTTAGGGGTTAGGAGCATGTCCCAGCCATGTCCCTCAGTGTGAAGGGTGTCGCAACCTCCACAGGAACATCCCCGACAAGGCACGGAGCCCTTGCAGAGGATGGCCCCTGGCTCATGGACAACGCTGTCTCCTAGAATGTGTGGGTCGGCTCTGCTCGGGGTGAGGAGCCTGAAACTGGAATTTTTGCTGGGGAAAAGTGTGATCAGTTGATGTATGAGATGAATTATTTCACAAGTCTGGCCTGAACAGCTCTGGAAGGTGCAGAAGTAATATATCGTCAACCCCGTAAACACGTCAAGCTGCCAGCGCTTGCAGCTGCCCATCAAAGTGTTGGGTGAGGAGGTACCGCCTTTCTGCACGACTTTCCTCTCTGTGTTTTCCATTTTTCCATCAAACAAAGCTGATCCTCCCTCTCAGACAGAGACCTGAGGAGGAGCGAGCAGAGCCCCGAGCACCCGTCTTGGGGCCAAAGTGGGAGCGAAAGCCCCCGGTGTGGGAGCAGCCAGGGATGCCACCGTCCCCGCGCAGGCGGTGGGACACGGCATGCCCACGAGGCCAGGTTCACCCCCGCATCCCCGGCACCTGGGCTGCCACGGGCAGCCGTGCATTGCCCTCTGTGGGAGCGCGGCCACCCTGCAAGCCGAGCCTGTCTGTGCTCCCTCCGCCTCAGCTCCAGGCGTGAAACAGGCTTTTCCTGCTGCATTTCTGCCCCGGAAATCCCAGAGAGAGGTTTCGTAGTGTCCTGCCCGAAAAACATCTGGTTTTGACTGGGGGAGAAGCAGCACCTTCACCCCGTAGGAGTATCCTCAGGGATGTTTGAGAATTAAATGCCTTTTCACCCCGCATGGGCATCATCTGCCGCCTTCCTGCAGCAAGGCTGGAGCCTTTACCCATCTGGCTGCTTCGAGACGGGAGCATGGGGATGTATTTGCTATGCTATGCTATGTTTTCTGCTTGCAAAACACACCAGCGCTTTGGCTGGCTGCAAGCCCAATACCCCTCGCCCTGTCCTTCCTGGTGCTCTCCGGATGGGGGTCCGGGTCCGGGTCCGGCCCCTCGCCCTCCCGCCCTCCCCTCCTGCTCCAGTCCCAGCCAGCAAGTCGGATTTGCAACCTCTTGCTTGGATGCGGAGCTGGGTGCAATTTCAGGCCTCTCCCCCATCACGGGGTGTCTTAAGCTATGATTAAGAGCTAAATTACAACCAGGCAGCCGTCCCTGGCCGAGAACCGCAAGTTTTGGGGAGGCAGCTATTAAAGACGGTGGAGTCCAACAAGTATAACGTGTGCATCAACGAAAGGGGCAGCCAATAGCGGGGGTCATATGGGATTGGGGAGGGTTTCTCACCAGCATCACCAATGACTTGCTGCATCAACCCCTGGTACAAAGCCATCCTTTGGGGCAAGGTTATTCCTGAGGACAAGGCTGCGTTGTTGCTTAAATAAGAGGTATTTTGCTGGCCAGTTTGGCTCTTAAAGAGGGGTGAATGATGGCCTCATGAAGCATCAGAGCTTCCCTGGACCCCACCACCATTTTTCTCCCAACTGCTCGATCCATGCAACTAGTAGAGCCGTTAGCATTAAAAACATCCAGCATCCAAGCACTGTGGTTTTTTGCATCATTTTCAACTAAGACGTTTCCTTCACCCCCGTTAATTGGGATGGGGCAGCCTCGGCCCCTGCCTCGGAGGAGGTGCGGGTCCCTCCTCTCCTGCAGGGTTTTGGTGGGATGGAAGGAGGTGGCACGGGGCCGGCTGCGCCAGGGGCAGACGAGGAAAAGGCTTCCCAAGCGCCAGCAAGGCATTCTGCAGCCCAGGCAAAGCTTCCCACTCTTCCCACACATTCTGCAACATCCCATACTGATTCACTTCACAGAATTTACTTTTACCCTGCTAAATGCCACTAAACCTTCAAATTAATCCTCCCATTATGGGACTTCCTTTGATGTCAAAGGGGGAATTTTTTTTGATGGCAAAGGGAGATTTTTCCCCCCTGGTGTAATTATTCCTATTTTTTTTCCCCCTTTTTAGGCACAAGAGATTCCTGCCAGATGCATGACTTGTGGAGGCAGCTCCCACGCGAGGTATTTATATATTTATATGTTTATGATGGGAACGTGGCATTGAAAGACCTGAAGTCTCAGGCTGAAGATAAGGGGAATTTCCCATTTCCTATTTGTTTCAGTGGAAGTTGCCCAGGAAGAGTCTGCAGCAGGACTAGGACCAAAAGCTGCGAGATACGGCACTGGGAAGTAGCTCCTTAAAATAAACACATCCAGGGAAAACATCCACTTTTTAACACTATCACTGAGCGAGTTTTGATGCCTGGGAATGATCCCTGGCACTGCTTAAATTATGGGGATGGGGAAAGTGGATCCACTCCAGCCCTGCCTAATTTTCCCGTTGAGCATCTCGGGTGCTGCTGGGACCGCTGGGCTGAACATCCCAGCACGGGGCCAGAATCGCTGGATAATGCCCAGGAAGCTGGCGACTGTGGGTAGTGCTGGAGGAGCTTTCTGTAGTAGGAGGTAATGATGGAACAGGTGGGTTTATTCAGAGTTTCAATCAGTTTTTATGAATTTCTAGGAAAAAGAGGATACAATTGCAGAGCTCTTTACTGAAAATGTTATGAAATATTCTATATAATTCAACGGCAAAGTGTGTTCCTGCTAATAATTCATTGCACGGAGACTGTAGGCTCCTCTCCCAGCGTAACACAGGGCTCCCCTGGGAATGGAAAATGAGCCATGGGAGGCATCGGCCAGCCATGCTCTGGTAGCTCAGGTCTGTGTGACTCCCTGGCCGGCGATCCCCCGCCGCTGTGCCGTGGCTTCGATCCACTCCCGGAGTGTTTGTGTCCAGTCCTGCCCCTGCTCCAGGGGAGTGGACCTGGTCTCCATTGCCGTTAAGGCAGTGATTTCGGGGGGAAGCTGGGGAACCAGGCCAGCTCGGAGCAGGGCGTCCTGAAATTTGGCTGCAGAGGCTGGAGCTAAGCAACACCGGGGCGTGCTGAAAAGGAAAGAAAAGCAAGAAGGCTTTTGACGTAGGCAAGCCCTGAACTGGAGATGCTGCAGGAGCAAAGGGAGAAGTGATGCTCCGGTCCCCAGTGCTCCCGACTACAGCTGTCCTTACCTGTCCGTCTGCAAGTAGTGGTAGTGAGCAGCCACGGCGGAGTGGGGGCACAGCGGGTAGCAGTTTTCCTCCCAGCAGCGCTGCATGGCTCGCACGATGTCCTCATCGGAGGCCGAGCACGAGTGCAGGGTCTCAGAGAGCTGCGGCCCCGGGGAAAACGGGGAGGTTTGCACAGGGCGTCACCACCCCACGCGTTCCCAGCTGGGCTTGTGCCACGGGCACTCAGCAAAGCAGCTCGAAACAGGGAGTCTGGAGGATGGGGTTCCCCAGGGACTGAAGGAAAAGGGGTTGCTGCTGCAGCCAGGGGATGAGGCACTGCTGGAAATGGCCATGGGGCTGGGGCATGAGCGAGGGGTTCCCATCCCCAGGTGCCGGGATCGTGGGTGGAGAGGAGCCGAGACTCAGCTCCTCAGCTCTGCACTGCTATTTGCATGCTCTGAGGGACTTTCTGAGGGCTTGTAAAACCCACCTCAGTGTAATAGCTCTTCTTTCTTTTAATAGTGTATTTTTTTCTTATTTATTTTGCTGCTGTGCAAGCAGGAGCAGGCGCTGGGCAAAGGATGCTCAGCGGGGGACAGCATGCGTTGGATGGGAAGAGGCAGGACTTTGCATCTGGCCCAAAGAGCCTCACAACACAAACGTTTGGTTTTCTCTTGTATTTGTCTCTGCTTTGTGTTCGTGCTCCCATTTGCCACAACACCGAGGCTGAATTGCAGCACTGAACCCAGCAGATGCACTCCCAAAAGCCACGCTCAGTTTGTGCCAGCACCTGCTGCACCATGCTGGCACTGGAGTGGCCAAGGAAGGGGTGGTTGTATATTCTACTTAAGTAATTGTAGGCAGTTTTTAATCAGTTTTGCAAAGAAGCAAGAGGTTTCTTTTTAAAAAAAATAATTAAAAAGTGGTTTTTAACACCCCCATGCACACACACCGATATAAAACTCCTCTGGCCTCATGCTGAAATTTTTGGTTGGAAACTCTCCACTATGATTTTTTTATTCTGAAAATGAGCTGAAAACAACTAGTAGCGGTAAATCTCCTTACACACGCACACACGGCACCGCGTGCGTGAGGAACTGACCTTTCTGTGCAAATCCTCCGGCAGCTTAAGGCTTTTCGACACGCTGAATCGCTCCATCAGCGTTTTCGTCAGGTGGCTGTCGGAGCCCGAGAGCAGCCAGAGGATTCTCTCCATGTTGTAAGGCTCCTGGGATAACAAGGCAATAGGTGAGCAGCAGAAATTCGAGCATCTGTCTCGAGGGGAGAGCACCTGTGTGGATTCTCTGATGTCTAATTAGGGTCGAGGTCCTACTGCCGCCTTTTTTTTGGTGGAGGCTGGGGTGGGCTTTGTGTCTTCCCCCCGCACACCTACATCCCAAGACAAGTCTTTGGGAACCCAATGTCCTTCAGACCTCTGACCTGTCAGAGCAGTCTGGCAGTGACCATCAGATTAAAAAAACTTAACGAAGGGATAACTGATAAATCGACGGTGTGACCACATCTGTATAATCACCTTGAGGAACCCAGGCTAATAACACACTACGTATTTGAGAACCAGAAATATCCAGCTGTTTACTCAGTGCTGCAGATGCTGCTGTGAGTCACCCAGCTCCCGCGTGACTTAATGAGACACCCAGGTCCCTGCAGGGCTGACCGATAATCTTTATGAACATATAAGGCACATATACGGCCTGACTGGCCTATGTGGCTATGTAGCAATCGGTGTTGCAACACTGCAGCAAAACTCAGTGCAAGGCCATACAGGAGGGTCCCAAACCAATTTCTCCGCTCACTGTCTCATTCCTGCACACTCGCAAGCACCGAGAATCATTCACCCAGGTGGTTTGGCCGAGATACCTTGTAGGGACAGACAGGACAAGGGGCACCGACTACTGAGTCCTCATCGCATCTCCTGGGTTCAAGTGCTGGTTTTGGATCAGCTCTTTATACCTTTTAGCAGCTGACAGTGCCTGTGACCTTTTGCCTCTCCATCCTGTCCTACCTTGGTGAATCATTGGGACTTACTCAGCCTTTCATGTCCTTACCTGGGTGGCTTATGGCCCCAGTCCTGTTCTTCATCTTCCCACCATCATCTCCCAGAGCCTCGAGCTTGCAATCTTCAGTCTAGTCTGGGCATAGTCTGCCCCTTGCTTTAGGCTGTCCCCTGTCTTAGGCTGTCCTCTGCTTCCCAACCTGGCTGTCCTGAGAAGCTACATGTCAGCATGCCTGGACTACAACGACCTGCTACTGGAGGTGCCTCCAGCACCGTCCTCCTGTCACTCCTCCTCCTGTCCTTCCTTCTGCTGCTCCCACATTCAGACCTTCCCCTTCCCCCTCCATTCGTACCAGCTTTATGGTTTCCACTGCAGATCACTGCATTGACACCAGTAAATTGAACTCGGCCAGGACACTGGTGCAAGCACTGACCTTGCCATTCAAGTTATTAGCCAGCTCTCTGGTCTGGTTTTGTCCCATGCCACTAGAGTTGTCCAGGAGAACGTTGAGGCCCATTTTGGAGGACAGGTCATGCTGGGGACTGTTCCCAAGGAAAGTTTTGTCATGTGGACATGAGGTGCATGGTGCTTCCTGACCTCAGGGCCAGAGAACAGCCCCTGGTTTAGGTACTGCAAAGACACAGAGTCTGCTGTGATTCTCCTGGATTGCTCCTTACAAGGCTTATCCACGCTAGACTTTCTGCTTCACCTTCAACTCTTCAGTTAGCGTTTAACTGGAAAGTTTTCTCTGCTTTAGCTTAGTCTGCAGAAGAGGCAACTTAAAGAGGTTGTGCACTCTCCATCCTTGAAGGTTTCCAACACCCAACTGGACAAAGCCCTGAGCAACCTGGTCTGACCTCAGGACTGACCCTGCTTTGAGCAGGTCCCAAATAGAGACCTCCTGAATTCCCCTCCAGCATGAATGATCTGTTGAGCTATGGAAATATTTGCACGGATGCTTCAGATGTGGGCTGAATGATGATGTCTCATGCAGCTGTGGAGAGGGATGTGCAGACCCATCCAGCTCCTTGGGAATCTCTGGACATCACCTCGCCTGGCTGCCTTCCCTCATGATCCCAAAGTCTGGCACATGCTTGGGCGCCTCAGCAGACCAGTGCTACTGAAGGGACACGGGCCAAGAGAGGAGCCCAGCTATCCCTTGAGCTCTGAGGAGCCCCACAAATTCACGCCTCAGGAGGAAAGTCAAGCTGCAGACCACAGCAGCCTGGTGATAGGGCCATAATGACTTACTGACTGCAAAGCATGGTAGTTCCTCCAGGCTCCCAGTTGTTCCCAATGTGTTTGAACAGCTTTGGGAAAATCCGGGTAGCTTAAGGCCACGGTGATACACCACCAACTGTTTCACACTTTGGTCACTTGTTTGGAAGCAGATCCAATCCCTGTGGATCACAGGGTAGGTATGAAACGGGAGGTATTTGCTTCCAGGTGTTTGGTTTCTGTACCTCCATGACTTTCCATTTCTGAGGCCTTTGCCTGCCTGCTGAGACCTGTTTTCCTCTGAGCAAGCTGCAGATGGCCATAGATGAGACATTTCTTCTGGGCTTCCCTACCTTCGTCCTGGTCTCTTCTCTTGCCTTTGGTGGAGCCTTTCAGAAGCATCAACAAGAGAGATGAGACATGATGGGATTTATAATTTTCTAGGTGTCACATTTTGAGAAGAAGGCCCTTCTCTTGCTAACCTTGCACATAATGAAACCCCAGAAACTCAGCATTTAACAGTGAAGATTACAAAGTAAAGCTCTGAAAAGTGAGGAAGAAAGTGTTTGATCTATCTCAGCTGAGCAGTCTGCAGCTTAAATGCTCCATGAGTCACACCTCTCAATGCATCGCTGAGAGGCATTGCCAGTGGCAGAATTATGCTCTCATAAACCAGGTAGAAGAGAGTACAAGGAAAAGGATTATAAAAATATATAATATTTGGTATTTTCCCATTTTGGGCAATTCATTTCATACCTGAATATCCATGGCTGATGCTAACGTAGCCTTCACGCTCTCTGACAGTGAGAAATCTCCATGTTGAACAGTCCTATGAATGATGTCATTGCTGTTAACCACGGCAACAAGTCGAATCGGGAGACCCATTTTCTGGGCAATACAGCCAGCTAGGGAAAAAGTGAAAAAATACATGCATGCTTGTGATGAAGAAACATTCAAAGGAGATTTAGCAAAGAAGTCACCGTACAAATTGATTGAGCATATAGGTCAGAAGCAGCTACAAATTACATTCCCTAATGGACTCTGAGATATCTATCTTTAATGCTTTGGTCGAGCACCAGATTATAAAATCCTGGGACGCAATGCTCCTCCTGCCACGACAGTCCTTTGAACACTGACCCTTGGGCATCTCCAGATTTGAAGATGGATGGGCAGGGGACCGAGAGGTCAGGCAGCTGCCATTCAAGCAAGGGAGATGAATCTTTTGGGCTCTTGCATCTTATTAATGCTGCCTCAAATGGGCAGCCTGGAAATACAGTGAGTGCAGTTGAGTGCATCGAATCCTTTATTGCTTTCATAGGACAGTTGTATGCCTATTTTGGGATGGAGGCAATCAAGGACTCACATTTAGAAGGCCAGATTATGCAATTAGAAGTGGTTCTCTTGACTGCACACTACCATGCAAACAAGAATAGGACCAGGCAGGATTCCACACCTCTATTAATGTCTCACTTAGGAAATCAGAGCCACAGTATTTTTCCCTCTTTTCTGGATCAAACACATTTTGTCCTCTTCTAATGTGCCCGTCCTCAAGATAGCTACAGTTATCATCAAAGGGTGGTTTAGGATTTTCTGCACCTTGCAAATCATCAGTGACACCTGAATGAGTAATAACCATACATGAGTAATAAAATATAAGTGGTTCTGAAGAAACCCTACCAGAGAGTGGGTGTTTTAATAAATAGCAATACCCAGCATCTGCAAAGTGCTTTTAATCCACAGGTCACAGCACTCTCTCTCTTCCCTATCTAACCTATCTTTTTTCCCTTCACCTGTGATATTTCCTCCTCCTCCTGTTGGCACAACAATTTCCACCACTGGCAGTGGGGTGGTATCTAGGGATGGGGCGCACTGAAAGTAAGCATAGAAGTGGTGAGCAATCTGCACCATAATCCTAGACCAATTGACCGAATTCAAGCTCATCAGATTGTATTTTCTGGCAAAATCGACATCAGCGAACAGTTCCTTGATCGGCTCATCGATTTCATCACTGTTCCCATGAGCTGTCAAAAGGAGAAAGGAAAGATTAGATCTGCCAACATCAGCGCATCAGGCACAAAGTATTTCTGCTCAGAAATACGGCCAGTCTCAAGCCCTGGGGTTTGCTGCGGCCAGGGGCGTCCTGAGCTGCCCGGCTGCCTCGGGGGCTGTACGAGCCGGGGGTTGAGTAGCACCGCGTGGATGTGGGGTGGTTTCTGCAGACATTGCACTCTGGGTGCTTGCTTATACCAAGTATATATTTGCCAGGAAGTCAAATGCCTGCACACCCTGTGAGATGCCAAGGGGACACCTGGCTGAGCAGAGGAGTCCGTGGGACAGCTCAAGCACCCCATGGTGATCCCTACCATGGGGACGGCACAGCAATAGGGGATGGACCACCCATGAAGGTGAGGAAACAGAGGAAAGGGGTGATTCTTGATCCTTTTAGTGCCAAGAAATGGTGCTGAATTCAGTGCAGCTAAACACCAACCGCCTGCATGGGGGCAGCTCTGGTCTGTGTCCAGGAGAAAAGGAAGCCTTGAACCACTTGGTCATCAAACTGGACATCTGCTACAGGCTCCAGTTAGCCCGAAGTCTGGGCACTGTGACCATGATGGCAATGACCTGGCTGGCTGCAGCTGCTAAAGCAGCAGCCCCCTGAGACTTTTAGGGTCATGGTTTTGACACAGCAGGGCCATAAAGCGGACAGTCCAACAGCAATGCCAACCAGCAAAGACGTGGACATTGTCTTCAATGACGGTGGTCATCTGAAGTTCCTGTATCTGGGTGCAGAACCCCTTGGGCAGCAGAACAAAGATGTCCATGTTCTTCTGCCCTCTCACACTCTCGATGGCCGAGCTCCCTGTGTCCCCTGAAGTCCCTGTTTCAAAGTGAGGGAGAACCAAGAAAAGCAAAAAAATTGATGCATCGGTCAAACCCGCACTGCTGCACCTTAAGAAAAAGATGCAGAGGTGCTCCATGAGACGTTTTTGGCTAGAGCAGCCACCCTGGCCTTGCCCGGAGGTCGCTCACCAGCCACCCCAGGGCATCTATGGGGAGGGCTGGATGATGGCTCTCAAGGTAAAGACTTGCCCAGAAGTTTTACCCCCCAGAAAGAGGCATACTCACCCACCAGAATAGTGACATGCTTCTGCTTTTTCACCAAGAAGTACTGTAAGAACTGCCCCGTGCAGGACAAGGACAGATCCTTAAAAGCATAAGTAACCCCGTGCCAGAGCTCCAAAACATTCAGTCTGTCCTTCAGCCTGGACAGATGGACGACATCCTTGTGTCTGAACCTGCTGAAGGCCCTGTCAATCAGGTCTAGAGGGAAAATGGTTAAAGGGGCTGTTAGATTGGGTAGAGGAGTATTTTTCTGACCTGCGGCTTCCTGCGTCTCTGCTCTTTATGCTCCTGGGAAGCTTTCTGCACAACCAAAGACTCTCAGTTGCTGGATGATAGGTCACAGACATCCAACAAGTTATTCTTAGTTATCAGGAGTAAACCAGCTCAGCTTTACTGTCTTCAATAGCTCTATGGCAAGTAAACCCAGGGGATACCCAACACAATCAGAGCAAACTGTGTTAAAATATAAAATACGGGAAACCTGAATTTTATCATAACACGCCATTGAGACAGAGGTTGTAGGTGCCCTCTGGTGGAAGGGATAGCTGTTAAATGTTAAAAACATTAAAAATCAGATCTCAGGGAGAGCGTGGAGCAGCAGAAAGCCCTGGTGGGAGAGCAGGTCTGGAGCCCGGCAGCATAGCAGGGTGCCCCAGCAGTGAGCAGGGCCACGGCACCAGCCATCGCTATTGCAGTCACCAGAATCCCTATTTGCACACAGGGGACACCTTTTCCAGAAGGTGACAAGTCCCAGCAAGGTCACAGAGGAGAATAGGGTACAGAAAG
Organism: Aptenodytes forsteri; assembly: GCF_000699145.1. Classification (NCBI taxonomy): domain Eukaryota; kingdom Metazoa; phylum Chordata; class Aves; order Sphenisciformes; family Spheniscidae; genus Aptenodytes; species Aptenodytes forsteri. The sequence goes on along the minus strand of NW_008794416.1, from coordinate 995,887 downwards.
GAGCAGGCAATGGTGCAGCAGGCTCCATCCTCTGGGGGCTGTGAAGAGGATGAGGCGAAAGCAGTCAGATGCATCCAAAGGCCCCAAAATCCTCATGCACACCCCTGTGAGCAGCTCCCCACACAGCTGAGGCTCACCATTGAGCGTGCTCCGCGGGACCAGCTCGGCTGTGATGAAGAGGGAGCAGAGCTCCTTCACCAGCTCCCGGTAGGAGAGGCGGCTCCACCTCCGCAGGGTGTCCCCATCCAGTGAGGGGATGCGCTGGGGCATGAAGAGGCCCCCGTCGGGTGCGTAGCCGGAGAAGAGGGCTCCCTCAAAGTCGACGGCCCCCGCACCTCCACGCGTGCTGACGTACTCCATGGGTGCTGGGGAGGCATTGCAGTCACTGCCAGGGCCCCAGAGCATCCCCCCCACCGGGCACAGCCCCGCATCCCAAGCTGATTCCCCCCAAAACTTCCCATGTGGACAGACAGAGCTCCTTGGGGAAGAAAACACCTCTTCCCCTCACACCGTGGGGAGCTAGAGCCGACAGAGCCGGCGGAGGGCACACGGCATTTTGCGGGCAGTGGAAACGCTGCCCGAGATTTGCACGGAGGTGGCTGGAGCCTCCTTATCCCGCTTTCCCTGTGCCCTTCCCACCCTGCCCCGGAGACACTTCCCAGCCTGAGAAAAAACCCTGACAGTGCAGAAGTCACTGCCCAAGCACGTCATGTCCCCTGCAGGCTACTGGCAAAAGCTGGAGTTTTAAAATTTAAAAAAGTAAATAAATAAAAGGAAATAACTATGTTTTTAGAGCAGGTTGATTTTGTTCAAAGGGGTTAAACTAAGGACAGGATTTAACTCGGTGTAGGAAGGGCTGAGCTAAATCCGCCGGATTCATGCAAATCCCACCGAGCAGCCGCCGGCACTGCTGGGAGAGGCCCCCTCTCACCCCGATCCCGTGAACCCCCACAGCCGTACCCACCTGGGGCACTCTGGCCAACAGTGCAGCCCCTCGGCACGGCACGGCACGGTACGGCACGGCAGAGCACGGCTGCAGGCTGCTTGACCCCACACAG
>NW_008794416.1:985318-989450 GCF_000699145.1 Aptenodytes forsteri | reverse complement strand
GGCCCCCCCGGCCAGCTTTCCCCAGTTTATGTAATGAGCATGACGTCCCATGGTATGGAATGTCCCTCTGGCCAGTTGGGGTCAGCTGTCCTGGCTGTGCCCCCTCCCAGCGTCTTGTGCACCTCCAGCCTTCTCAGTCGGTAGAGCATGGGAAGCTGAAAAGTCCTTGACTAGTGTAAGCACTGCTCAGCAACAACTAAAACATGGGTGTGTTATCAACATTGTTCTCATGCTAAATCCAAACCACAGCACTGTACCAGCTACTAGGAAGAAAATTATCTGTATCCCAGCCAAAACCAGGACAGCCACCCACCAGGGACTTGACAAGGAAGATGCTGTGGAGGCTGAACAGTTACAGTACATTTGCTTTATCAGTTTCTCCAGGTGACTTTGGGAAAGTCCGTCAGTCTCTGTGCACTCCATCATGTACAAAATGGGGATACATGTGATCAGGGAGGTGCTTTGACTATAGCAAACACGCCAGCAGCACCAAGCGGGACATGCACGGTGGCAATCCTGGACTTTGTCCACAGCTCTGGCCTTGCTGGCACCATGGTCATTTCCCGTGGAGCATCCCCCTGGCCACGAACCTCGTGAAAACTCAGATGCTCTCAGACCCCATGCAACCTTTCACTCTGCCCCTCTCGCTGCAGTGTCATGCCTCAGCTCTAAGCCTCTGGTTGGTGCATCGCTCCTGTGTCATTGCTTTCCCTGACACAGGAGCACCATCTGCTAGGGAAGGTCTTGGGGGCTTTTGTTTGGACCTTTCGTTTGTTTTAAACATAAAGTGTGGTTATATATTTGTCTCAGAGAGAGACAGGAACACTGGTCTTTGGCACAGCACATCTGCACATTCACTCTGGAGCGGTGAAGATACCAGGGCGATGATCACCCCAGAAGGTGAGGCTCCGCTAGATGTCATGGGTGTGGGACACCAAGTCAATTGCTTTGACGGTGATACTACATTTATGAAAAGCCATTTCAGGGAACGGGACATTCATGTAGTGCACGTGTGTGGTAAGATAAGTTGCACATCAGGACTCAGGTGCAAACAGTAGGGCGTGGAGGCACACAGGCTCCTTCTCATGCCTGTATGGGCCCGAGTAGCTCTCCTTCACTAATTAGCTGCAACCCTCTGTGAGCAGTCATTAAGTGAGCTGCTGTGCTTGATTAATCAGGATTGAGGAAAGCATGGGCCAGCTGAAGAGGTGAACCCAGGCCCAGAGCGACAGCCAGGTGTCCCTCCAGGACTGGAGTTCATCTGACCACCTGTAGGGACTTGGAGGCTACCGCTCTTTGCATCCCAACATGCAAGTCTCCATTTGGTCAGATGAAGGTTTCCTTTTCCGCACTCTGTCTCAGGGGGTCTTCATGTGCCTGGATCAGATGGAGACATCTGCACTGCAGACGCATGGTCAGGTGAGATGAAACAGATTTGCATTGGTTAAATGTTCACTGGCTCTGCTTTGGGGGACTCTTCTAGACCTTCGTCACTCAAGGACGTTAACTGCTAATGGCTCCATTTCTTTCCCAACATTTTCTTTCCCTGCCCTGGCACAAACTAGCTCCATAAGTAACGAGCACCGTTTTCAGTCCTTGCCCCCTGACTCCATAAGCTGGGCGGTGGGATGGAAGACAGCCTCATCCCACCAAAGGCCAGCTGCAAGGGCAAGACGTACCCTCTGAGGGCATGAGCAGGGGTCCACGTGCCCAGAGAGAGGCAACAGCACTACGCCGCAGATGTTTGAGGCAAGACAGTGTGAGGTGAGTGGCACAGCCAACAGCTTTATTCCTGCTATAAGGCAAGACCCCAACAGCAAAGGCCAGCTCTTCTGTAAGCTCTGCTCCCCAGGTGATCATTGGCAAGCAAACTAAGGCAGTGGGTCTCATGCTTCAGGGAAACCACCGCCTTGCCCTTGGAGAAGCAATACTGAGCCTTTGCTCCCTTTGGGGCCTTTGTAATAAGATGACAAGGGCTGAGGGCTGCCCTTGCTGAATTCAGCATTAATGGAAAGCTTTATCAAGCAGCAGCGCTCTATACAAGCTGCCGCTTTCGGCAGTCTTATTAAGGCTCTGATAATGGCATATCTAATCTAAACAAATATGAACTGGTGCTTGCGTTACAGCTTGGAGGCAGCCAGCCTCCAGGAGACCACCACGGCTGTTTCAAAAAGAGAAAAAGCTGGGAAAGGAGCCGTATTTCATCTCAGTGCTGTCCTGGTAATACAGCACAATGAAAACTTGGTAGAAACCAAGAGGGACAGAGAGTTTGCAGCAGCAGCAGCAGCATCCTTTCCCATCCCATTCAACCTTTCGAAGCAATGCAGCCATGTGGCCTGCTGAAGAAACCTTTGTTCCTCAAGGTTAAAAGTAATCAGAACAAAGATGTGAAAAGTGGGCAGCAGACCAAGTTTCCAGGTACAAGCACAGCAGAAACAGGGATGGCCCAAGCAATAGTACAGGTTGAGACAGAGGGAAGCCCACCTGGGGATCTGTGATTGGCAAGCTTGTGACCAAAGCTCTTCAAAAAATGGCTAGGGGTTTTGGGGTGTCTAACTAGACCTGCATTGGAGAAATTCATAACCAAATCAGCAAAGGCCCGGCTTGTAACCTTTCACATTTTGGCTAAGAAAATCCTAGTGTAGAGGCCAGTCCCAGCTTCCCAAAGCACTGAGGTGAAACCACGGCTTCACAAAGTCTGGGGAGTCACTGGTGGGATAGATAAGAAGAATGAGGGAAGAGGCGGAGGTGCATGAAGACATTCCCAGGCCTTCACAAGGCTGCCAGGTACCCCATCCTGGGCTACAGCAAAGTGCCTCTCCCCACACAGCACTCCAGCTGTAAAGTCCTTTTCAGATTTTAGAGCTTAAATCAAAGTTTTGGTTCAAACTGGAGGAGGCAGAGAAGGATTTTTGCTGCAGGAGCCCTGAGACTCAAAATCCTGTTCCCCACCACAACGTCCAAATCGTCAAGAAGCAGTGCACGTGGGAGGGTGGTTTCCCAGTGCCCCGGCAGACACTGAGTGAAAGTGCTTAATTCATGGGAGCCGGGACTGGGAATCACAGGGAAGGGTTGAGGGACAGCAGTAACAGACTGCAACTGTTCCATAGGCAGCTACAGAGATGATGGGGCCGTCTTGGTTATGGCAGATGTTATAACATGAGGCACCAGACACACATTGCCCTTTGGGAGGTTTGAGTTGAGCACCTCTTCTTCGAGACGTGTGTACCCAGAGAGGCAGAGGGGGTGGTTTTTGAGATTTGGCCAAAGCCATGGCTGAGCTGATCTGGTGTTGGTGATGTTCTTGCTTTGAGCAGGAGGTTGAACCAGAGACCTTCAGAGGCCCCTCCCAACTGGCTTTTCTCCATCACCTTGGGACACAGAGCATTCGGATACCTCCATGGCTAGGAGGAAGCTGAGAAGTTTTGCATGTCCATATCTTTGATTCAGGTGCAAAGAGCAGAAATGAGACACTTGTGTCCTTTTTTCTGACAAACTTCTAAGATCCTATGCTTTATTTTCAAAGCAACTTAAACATGGAAGTACCTGCTGGTACCTACAAGAAGTAGCCTCCTCAATAATTTTTGAAAATTATCCATGCCTTTTCTCTTTCTACAAACCAGGTCCAGGTTTTAGGTTATGGATTTAGTTTTAATCAAATGGTCAACTGACTCGGCCTTGTGTTAATGCAAATCAGGTGCATTTTCTTGGCCCTGGAAAGTTAAAGTGATGTCATGTTTTAAAAGATCCTGTATTCCAGTGGGGAGATGTACAAGTATTCTGAACTTTGCTATTGAGATTAAGTTTATCTCACCTGCTGTTTGCTCAGCAGACCTGGCTAGATAATAATTACCCTGGGCAAATTTCATTCACTAAGGGTTTCTTCTTTTTTTATACATGTTTTAAAAGATCCTGTATTCCAGTGGGGAGATGTACAAGTATTCTGAACTTTGCTATTGAGATTAAGTTTATCTCACCTGCTGTTTGCTCAGCAGACCTGGCTAGATAATAATTACCCTGGGCAAATTTCATTCACTAAGGGTTTCTTCTTTTTTTAAGAACTTAGAGAATCATAGAATCATAGAATCATTGAGGTTGGAAAAGACCTCTAAGATCATCAAGTCCAACCGTC
>NW_008794416.1:969287-983801 GCF_000699145.1 Aptenodytes forsteri | reverse complement strand
CCGGATCCTCCTTCCGGCCCTTCTTGTGGATGGGCGTCACATTGGCAAGCCTAAACTTCTGCATTTCTTTACTAGGGGAAATAAAAGAACACGAGTCCAGCAGAATATTTGCAGACAAAACAAAGAGGGGGTTTTTTTGATCATTGATCAAAAATCAGTTGGTTGCATTTCCAAACCTGCCAGCAGTGATCCATAGTTCACATTTATCCAACACACTGAAGCTGCGAGCATAGATGTATCTATCCACAGTAAATGAGGAGAGGATACCTGCAGAAAACAACTTGGGTCCCAAGTGGGGTGAATTCTCTCATGAGTTGCCCATTTCTGCCAACTACCAAAGGAGTCCTGAACAATTACATTCTCCTTTTAATATTTGGTGGGTGACATCCAGACCTTAGGAGCCTGGCCTGCCCAGGGGGAGTTCTCACCCAATTTCTGGTGGTTTTCTAAGTGGTTCAGCTGCCCAGATTAGGCATGATAACTATTTAAAAGTTTGTGGGACAAAACCTGGTGGGCTTTTCCGAATCCTATCTTAGGTTCAGGTCTCATTAGCTTGGTGGTTTTATCTCCTTTCAAGTTGGTATGTAGAGTGTGGTCCTGGGAATTCTGCAGTGGCTGAGATGGGGGGTCAGGGAAAATACCAGGCGTTCCTTCAAGCACCTAAGATTGGATTCATCTTGGCTAATATGAAGCGTTTACAAATGCCCTAGTCATATAGGCTTCTTCTGGAGAGGCTGGAGGTGGATAGGCAGCCCTGGGACTCTACTCATGATGTGTTTCTCCTATTTCTCTCCTTCGGCTTATCTAGACGTCAGCTCAGAGGTACGCATTGCACTGCAAGTGGCTGGGGTTACCTGAGAAAGGTCTCTCCCCACTGACTTAGCAGCCACCCCTTCTCCCTAGCCTGCACTTAGAAATGGGTGAGAACTGGGCATCCGCCCCAGCAGTGGGATGTGGTCAGATGTGGCCGGTCCAGGAGTGCATCTCACTGAAAAATGAATGAAAACCACAACTCCAGGCTACTCCGGTCGATGATGGTGGCGGAAAAATGAGCCATGCAGAGCTGGAGCTTTGCCATGGTGATCACCCCACGGTGCATCGGGAGAGCTGGGCTCTGAAATGAGTCAGATGATAGAAAAATATTCAGGTGGTTTTTCAAGTCTGAATCACTCTCCCCATCATGCAAAGAGAGGGGACCCAAATTGCCTGGAGGAGCAGCCAGAGGTCCAGGGCATGAATGCATGGGAGGCACACGTGTGTTTCCAGGTGGCCCATGGCTGGAGGACATTACCTGACGGGACGCGGGGAGCTGCCAGCTCCGGCTGCTGCCAGGGCCCAGCCAGAAAAGTCAGTCACCACTGTCCTCATGAAGAAGACACTGAAAAGGGACATGTGGCAGCACAGCCCCGCATGACCCCGGGATATTCACCTGGGACAGGGGAAAAAAAGAAATGCAGTTCCTAAGGTGATGTCATTCCTGTTGGGAAGCCTGGGATAAAAGGGAAAAAAAGCTGTAAAGCTGTTTGGAGAAAGTGCTGAATCAACCCCCTCACGAGCGCTCTCTGAACCCGCCCGGCCCCTGCCACAATGCGGAGGGGCGATCTCCCCCGCGGACACCCCCCAGCCAACTTCACCCACCGCAGGGCAAAGGTTTTCCCTCTCCTGCCTTGTCAGGCAGACACTGCCTGTACTAATTAACCAGAAACCGAGGCTGAATCTAGCCCAGGCAGCATCACTGTGCATCGCTGCAGCACAGAGATTGGAGGCGGGCAGCAGCCCCGGGCTGAGCCTGCAGGAGCAGGACAGGCGGCTGCAGAGGGCTCTAGCAGCATCTCCAAATTGGAAGGAGATAGATTTTTTTCACGCTTATCCGTGAGTTCACTTAAAAAAAGGCCAAAGATGTTATGAGAAGGCAGAATGGAAGAATTGCAAAGAGGAGAAGGCATATGAGTGAAAAGGGGGAAAACCTCTGAGCTGGTGACTTTGGGAGGGAGGAGGAATTCACTGAGGCAGAGGATGAGATGGGAGCAAGAAGCTGAGCCTGGGAGTCCAGACGCAGAGGATAAATGCTCAGACGCCATGCAGCAACCTGGGACGCTCAGCCAAGGGGACCACACCGGGAAAGGAGCCCAGCCCCGAGTCCTGCTTTGGAGGGAGGAATCGGGCTCAGCTTGGAGGCTGCTGCTGGCCCTACTTCTGATGTGGCCTTTGGGAGAAATGGAGCTCTGAGGGCCGGGATGCTCCTTCAGTACACGACAGACTGTGGCTCCTCTGGGGAAAGGAGAGGAAAGGGGTTTTAGTGGTGGCTCCTGGCAATAGCCTTGGTTGATCACTAACGGCACCCGTCCATCTATCCACATGAAACCCCTTTCTGGAGGCAAGGCCATAGTGTTGGAGTCTGAATTAAACTGCAGTCTTCAGGATGGGCCAGTTCAAGCCCAGGATTTGATTTTGAGTCGTGTTTTTTCCTTAGGGGACAATGATGATTTTGTGACTACTGCTACATCTGGCTTACACCAAAACCCACCATTACAGAGGACCGCAAGGCATCTGAAGGAGTGAGCAAGTTAGTCCCTGCCAGCGTGCAGCCACTACTCTTCATGCCAGTGCTAAAGACCCAGTGTGCACACATGAGCGAGTAGAAACCCCACCAGTGTCAGCTCCAGGGGACACCATAATCTTTTACCACTTTCTCCTCTTCCAGATGTGCGCTTCCAGACTGCAAGCTGATTAGATGATTTGGCTCATTCCTCTGATAATTAATCTCTTTGCACAATTATATTTTTATCATTCATTTATGGATGCCACGTTGCTACCTGCATAAAACAGGTTTATGGGAATTTCCCTGCCCCCACGTTGTAAACTGAGGTCTGTAAAATGTAGAGCAATTTATCACTGACCATTGCCCAGTTATATGTTAATGTTTGAACATGGCCATAAAAGAATTACATCATCTTACCTCTGACCAAGTTTTAGGGCAAAAGGACCTTATAAAACCAAGCTCTGCTTACCAGCAAGGCACTTTCTCTTGTGTTGGGAGCACAGAGAGCCTTCCCATCATGAGCTTCACTGGAAAGTATGAACTCCAGTCCCAGGAAAATTTTGAGCCTTTTATGAAAGCCCTTGGTAAGTGCCTGCATGTGCGGCGTGCTGCTTTGCCTCCACAGATCCCCCTGATATTTGGGAGTCCAACTGTGCGGATGTGCTGACGCTGTAGATTGAAAACATCTCTCAGATTTCCTATTTTTGTCTGTCATCTTGCAATTGTTGGGTTTTTTAAAATGCATGTGCCTGGAGATGTGATCTCAAAATAGAAGAGAAAGCATCCCTCTGGTTGGTGGCTGGAGGTCAAGAGATGCTGGGTGAAATTTTATGGCTTGCAGGAAAACGGTCCCAGCAGTTTCTGCAGCCACGGGCCAGCGTGGCAGTGCTGCACACACGCGCTAAGCCAGCGGGACCTGCTTAGGGCGACTGCAGATCTGCCCTATTAGGCTGTGGAATGTGAGAGCAAGCAGGACATCGCTCAGCACACCGTGCTGCTGCTCTGTGATGCCGCAAAGCCCCAAATTCCACCATTGATCAGAAAAATAGTCGGGTTGTTTAAAAGCTTAATGATGAATGTGGCTAGCTAGATTTCCACCAGTGACAGTGCCAGGGAATGTGCTCCTGCAGGGATTCAGGAGGCTTTGCACCACTTCTGCAGAGTTATGTGCCGGAGGGGCTCTATTTGTCAGATCAGCTTCAGGCTTTGGGAGGAGATTTTAGTGAGCTAGTTCTGAGGGACCCTGAATCTCATAAAAAATCCACTTGGTTCCCTCCCTCTGCCTCGATTTATTCCATTTTCTCTGCTTGCCTCTCAGCGAAGGAAGGAAGACAGGGTTTCTTCTTTCCCTCTGATGCTTGGCCAGGGAGGTAGCTGTTCTGCTCCCAGCCAAGTCAGTGGGACAAGGGAGAAGTCTAGTTCCCACACAAACCCAGGATGACAGTATTTGTTATTCTTCCTCCCCAGCAGACTCAGGGCCTTGTGGCCCTTGGGGAACCATCATCCTTGTGAGGCTTTTCCACACTAGAATAGAAATCCTCCCAGCTGTGTGTCCCCAAATCCCACCGCATTTATTCGGCAGCAGCTCTGCCCACCAATGGCTCCAAGGTCCACCTAACATCTCTTGTTCCTGGGCAGGGCTTCCTGATGATCAGATCCAGAAGGGCAAGGACATCAAGAGCATCTCGGAAATTGTGCAGGATGGGAAAAAGTTCAAGATTACTGTGACCACTGGCTCCAAAGTGCTGCACAACGAGTTCACCATCGGGGAGGAGTGCGAGATGGAGATGCTGACAGGAGAGAAGGTCAAGGTGAGTGATCAGCTCCTCCTCTGCCAGGGCTGCAGGGGCTCAGGGACATTAAATTTCCTTCCCAGCCATTCCCCCTGCAGTTGGGCCAAAGGGAATGACAAGACCACGGATGTTAAAGCTGACACAGGGCAAAGACCTGGGTAATTCCCCAGCCTGGTTCTGTCACTCACGGTTTGCATGCATGATTTAATATAATGGGAAGGGGCTAATTGCTGAAACAAAGTCTGCAGATGTGACTTGCGCTGCCCTGCTCCCTGCAGGTCCTCAGCAAGGCTCTTAGGGACACATTTCCGAAAATGACAGTCCATTTCTGAGCCACCTTCCTGAGAAACTCAGAGCCCAAGAATCTGAAGTTCCCACCTCCCCTCTTCGCTTTTACAAAACATCACACAAGCTCTCCAGCTAGCACTTCTGCAGATGAAGCCTTGCATTTCTAAAGCTATTTTAATAGCCAATTTGGAAAATTGGCACAGCATTGTACCAGCTACTAGGAAGGAAATTAACTCTATCCCTGCCAAAACCAGGACACACTGGAAGCCAGTGTTTTAATAGCCCGTTTGGAAAAGGGGGATAGAGATGCTTTAGTAAATTTTTCTGACAGAAAAGGTCTGAAAGATTTGAGGTGGAAAAGGGTTGACTTTCTGTCATGTTGCAACACGAAACATATCCCCACCTTCGTTTTGTTGACTTAAAGGTAGTGCAGGAAAGTCAGCCAATGAATCATAAACCAATAAATCTCTCCTTTTAAGTCCCAGCAGCTGTTAGCTCGTCTGTTAGCCTTTTCTACTGCTTCTGTTTACGCTGGGTGAGATGATTTGGCAAGGTGAGGATTTATCACCCTTGAAACTGGGTCAGCTCCCGTTTCTGGACATTAGTTTACAATGGTTCATAAAATGTCAAGAGAGCGCCACCAGCAAATATTGCCTCTCACCTCTACCTCAGAAGACGATGATATTGCAGGGACTTTTGAAAGCAGGAGGAATGATCACCAAAAAAAAGACCTAATGAATCGGGCTCTGAGAGCTGTACCTGCTGTATCACGATTTCCAGCATCACTGAAGTCCCTTGCACATAAACTAGGGGGAAATGGCTATTAGAAGAGTTTTACCCTCCATAAATTCAGCAACTCGAGGGCAGATGAACATGTCTTACAGCTGGACAGACAGATGAACAGAAATGGTTTTTGCTCGGTTATTTCTTTGAGTAATTTCAATGATCAGTGATAGCTGGCCCTGGGGGTGTCAGTGATGTTTGGAGTCTTTTTAGACGTGCAGCTCCTGGGGGGCAGAGACTCAGGAGATGTGCTTGTTCCCCAGAGAGCTCTCCAGCCATGACTGTGTTTCTGAAAGCTCCTTAAATTGTTTCCCACCTTGAATGAGACTCCCCCAGCCCCACACTGTCACCCAGCTCCCCATCACCCCACCCCAAAGGAGGTTGCTGCAGTAATGTGCCATAGGTGAACGGTGGAGAGGAGACAACATGGCATGCCCTGGCCCAGCTCAGGTGGCTCTGCAGTCCTCTCCTTGGAGGTGTGCAGGTCCTCTTGATCTGGGTGCTGCATGAGGAGTTGCCCCAAGGAGCATCAGGGCTGCACAGAGGCACCAGTATTGGCGGGGTGAAAAGCCTTCTTTGTCCTCCCCCAAAACTCATGTGTTGGTGTGATGTCAAGGGATGCCAAGGATCCCTGCTCTGCCATCTAACAGTGTGGGAGTCGTGAGTGAGTCTCAATTTGAAGGGGAGAGAGGTAGGTACCGTGGCAAAATCGCACCCCTGTAGAGCCCAAAGTAAACATCCATACCCTTGCTGTGTTGTAGTCACCACCAGCACAACCCTCTCTTCTCCTCCTCCCAGGAAAGCCAAAATCACCGGGGGAGCAGCTTGCTCCAAACAGCTTGCAGAGGGGACGGTGGCAGCTCAGTACAGAAAGGGAAGGACAAAATGCCTCTGCCATCTAACAGTGTGGGAGTCGTGAGTGAGTCTCAATTTGAAGGGGAGAGAGGTAGGTACCGTGGCAAAATCGCACCCCTGTAGAGCCCAAAGTAAACATCCATACCCTTGCTGTGTTGTAGTCACCACCAGCACAACCCTCTCTTCTCCTCCTCCCAGGAAAGCCAAAATCACCGGGGGAGCAGCTTGCTCCAAACAGGCTTGCAGAGGGGACGGTGGCAGCTCAGTACAGAAAGGGAAGGGGTTGATATGGTCTTCAGCAATAACATGAATGCCTTTGTCTCCTCCCCTCTCTACCAGGCTGTTGTTCAGCTGGAGGGTAACAACAGATTGGTCGCAAACCTGAAAGGGCTGAAATCCGTCACTGAACTCAACGGAGACACTATCACCAATGTAAGTGCAGATGAGAGGGGCAATGGCTGGAGTAACGGTGCATACAGCTGCCTTCAGGGTTCTGGCCCTACAAAGCCTACAGAGATGCTGGGGACCTTAGAGGGGTGCTGGAGCTGAGCACACGCTTGCACTCAGGCTTTGTAACCAAAGCTGGTCAGTTGGCCAGGCACTGAAGGCAGTTTTTCGGTATAGTCTGATCCAAAAAGTACTCTTTGAGACCCCAGTAGGCATTTCTGATCAAAGTTTCATGCAGTGAGGGCATGTTCCCACCCACCCAGATGTTTATGTGGCTGGGCATGGCACTTTTAAAGAAGAGAGGTGCAGCAGTTTGATCCCAGTTGAGGGATGCCAGATTATCCCTACCTGCTTTGGGGTATTCATGAAGACATCCAAAGCTTTAATAATTCAGTTTATAGGAGATAGACTGGGGACCAGTCCTGTTTTGATTTGCAAGACCAGATCCTTTCCAAGTCGATTTTGGAGCCAAGCGCCATGAAAAGCTAACGCTATCCATTTGTTTTTCAGACAATGACCATGGGAGACCTCACCTACAAGAGAATCAGCAAGAGAATCTAGAGACCCTGCACATGCCAATCATTTTACTGTGTAAAATGTGTCCATTAAAGTAAAATTTGTATTAAAGGCCTCATTATTATCATCAACCTCTTCGCTGTTGCTATAAAGAGATGCAAGCCTCCAAAACTCACGCAAGCCCTGGCAGAAATTGGGCAACAGACTGAGCCAAGGCTGTGCTGATGTCAGTGAATGGAGCTGGGCTAAGGCGCAGGCTCGGAGCCATTGAGTGACCCTCTGAGATGTGCTCCATGCTGATGAGCACTCTTCCAGCCCCTTCCTGGTGACAGGTGCCAGCATCCTGCTGGGGATGTCCTGGTGGGTCGTGCACCCACGGCTGCCCTGGCTGGCTGGATGGAGAAGCACTGGGCAAGGAAAGGGCTCTGTTCCCTTTCCTTACAAACATGGCCAAAGTGACCACAAGGTGACTGGCAGGGCCAAAGGACGGGGAGGTTTAGATGGGCTCAAAAAAATGTCAGTGATCCTGCCTGGAAAGTTGCCTTGGGGAAGCAACCGTCGTGGGGGCAGTTCGGGTGTCCCAACTGCCATGCCCATCCTCACACCTCTGCAAAAGGATCCAGCCCTACAGGCTCTGGCCACTCCATCCCCATCTCCTCCTCATCCCTTCCCACCAGCAAGAGGGCCCTGGACAGCCTGCAGGTGTCCAGTGTGTGTTTCACCCCAAACTGCGCCTGATAAATTGGGTTGAACTGGAATTGAGCTCTCCTTCCAGGGTGGAATACAGGTTTTCTTTCCTGGCAGGAGATGGACACTGGTTGTTCACACTGTAGACACAGAAGGAGCACCACAGTCATCTCCCATGCTCTCGCTTGGCTGGATGGAGATGTGGTTTTCGGACACACACAGGAGAGGAAACTCTTCCTTCTTAGCTGCCTTTTCCAAGCCTTGTGCTTGGATGATGATTGGGAATCGTCACTGGGAAATGGGTGTATTTCTGTTGTGATATACCTAGCTGTGATGATGTTCTCACAACCGCTCAAAGCTGATCAGCATGTTAAGAAAACACCACCAGTGCCTCCTCACCTCGTCCTACAACCCCAATACGTGCCACTAAAGGACCCATTTGTCCTCATGTGCATCTCTACCATGACTCCCGTTTCCTCAGGGAAGGTTTTCATGTTACAGGTCGACATTGATCCTCATGCTAGGAACTGAACCGGTATGGTTTGTCACACTGGGCATCAGATGGGCACCTCATGGACAAATGGAAAGGCCTAGGTCAACAGCTCCTAAAAATTAGATGTTGGTCTCCAGTGAACTCATCTTAGATGTGGAGAAACACAAGCAAAATCACTTAATCAATTAAAATTTAACCAAGGACTTCAGGATCAGGACTTGTGTAGAGACAAACAGGCTTCCAATAAGAATGCAAATAATTTTATAACAGGTGGTTTTGCTTTGATTTTTAATACTAGCGGTAGAAAAAAGATGTTTCTGCCAAGATCTCCTCTGCTTTGAGCCCTCAGAAGATTTTTCAGGACTCCCCCAGCGGGTCCATGCTGTCAGACTGGTGCCACTGGAAACAATCCTTATGGATATATCACATTCCTATATCACATTCCCCATGTTTGGAGGTGCCACAGACGATGTTATCCCACAGGCATGAATTTGTTTCAAGCTCAGGGTTTATTCTTTCTTGTGGAAGAGGCTTGGTGAGGTCTCATTGCTGGGTTCAGGCATGACTTGAATCTTTTGGTTTTTGAGGGCAGCTTCCCTCATCTTGTAATACATGAACTCATTCTGCTGGAACATGCGCAGCTCCATCTCCGTCTGGACACGCATGACCTGAGGGACACAACAGGTTATAAAACCTGTAACGCAGGGGGTCTCAAAGCAAGTGAATAAAGCACTGCCTAAAAATGGGGACCGTCCTTCAGGGATGTCCTAGGCCATGTAATGACTGATGCAATTTAATCTACATGTCCCACCAGCAGGACCAAAGCTGACTGGACACAGATATCCAGTCACTTTCTCAAACCTGGTTACCTGTGTACTGTGAAGGTGAAGAAGGCATCAGCCCTTCCTGCCCCCAGCTCTTCCGCAGGCTGCTGGGAAGCCTCATGCTCCCAAACCTGATGCAGGGCCTAGAGGCAATGCTGTGCAGAGCCAGGGAGTGAGCGTGCTTCCCATCCACACCCTGGGCCTGACCCTTGGTGTGACCCATCACCGGGGTGGGGGTCACCTTGTGTGGGAGTAGGCAGGAGAGGAGGAGGAGGATGCTCAGCCCCTCTTCGACCACGTCATGGTCGCACTCCTTGCAGCCCAGGATTCACTGTGAGCAGAGTCATTCCTAGTGCTGCACTATGGCAGAGGCTCAGAATGGATTTTAGGAAATCTTTTTACACCTGTCTGTGAGTTTATTCAACCCTTGGTTTAGAAGCACAGAGATAAATATGTGCCATATATCCACCGTTTTCCTCCTGAAGTACATGGGAAGGAAGATACAGAAATGGAGGTTCTGGGGTCTTGCCCTCTGCTATATATAGGCAAACAGTCAACAGACAGGTTGGCTTTAGGTACTAGATACTCATTTTTATGATGATATAAAATTGCACTAATAAAGGTTATAGTGCTGCTATAATGGGGACTAAGACATCAATAAAGGATTTCATTTGGTATCATATAATTTTTTTGGTTAATAAAGGAGAATGCTGTAAAGCCAACAGGTCACATCAGGTGAGTTAAAGGCTAAAGAAATTGTAGATCCCCAGCTGCAATTGTAAATAGTTCATCACAGCCGAGCAGATGTAATTCCCTGGGATCTGCAGCTCCTGACCCTAAGCTAGGAAATACACCTATCAGTCATTTGAGGAAAAAACACATTGCAGCTTAGAAGGACTGGGGAGTAGTAAATAAAGAAGAATGGACACCGATAAGGAAAATCAGTTGGTAAACTAGGAACATCCACCATACATAATTTGATATTGTCAAAATGTAATGCCATCCATCCAAGAGCAGAGAAATCAGGCTGTTTGAAGAATGGCAGGCTCTGTCCTTGAGGACGGCAGTTTCAAAGAAGATTCAGGAGCTCAGTGGCCATTTTTAATGTATGTCCTGGTGCAGGATAAAAGCTATTTTTCAGGGATGAAAATTTCCCGTAGGAAGGGACATGCATTTCCCAGCAGACTGTAACATAATCTAGGGAAAACCACAGCACTAGTAAGAAGCAGCCAGTACTTGATGAATCTCTCGGCTCTTAGGTGTGGGTTGTTTCTACAGCTTGAATGTAATTTTGCCCAGCCAGCCAGCAGAGACAACAGAGGAGATGACACCTACCTCCAGGTCTTTGGTAATTGGGTGGGAAGGTCCATGGGTTATCAGGAGAATGGCATAGGCTTTACAGATCAAGCCATGCCCGGCTTCAATGAGACCAGCATGCCAGTGAGTCACTCCTGCCCGCATCACAGCCATCCCCAGCTGTGCGTTGTTGGGATGGTATATTTTCCTGGAAAAACATTGAATAATTTTAGTTCAGGAAAGATCTGGGTTCCCCAGTGTTTGTCAGTGATGTGATATGTTTGCCAAAGAGCAGACTGTTTACTCAAGTGAAGAGCCCATTGCATTCGGTGCCACTGAAATGTGCAGCCCTGCTTAGAAAGGGGCAGGCATGGGTTACACGGGGACACGAGTTATACGAGGACGTGAGCTGTTGTGAAAGAGGATGAATGACCTGCAAACAGGGAAAGTTGGACACCTGGGTTGGAGAATGCCAAGCTCTGTCATTCCACATTATTTAGGCACAAACAAAACCCAGATCTGACTCGACAGCCCAGACGGCACCAACTTAACTTCAGACGCTTAATGACATGCCTAAATTGAGAATGTAACAACCAGCAGCTTCTCATTCAAAGTGGGGAGAGAAACGGGTGGTTCCAGAAACTCCAGAAATGTTCACCTCATCCCCTGGAGATGCATCCTTGCCTCCAGGGACTGTAAGATCTCTGCAGTCCTCACTCTGCACTGAAAAACTGAGGAACAGGGAGGGGAAGCAATTTTCTGTGTGTCATTCAATTAGCTCAGTGCAGGGCTGGGACTTGAAGTGGCTTGGCAGGCTTGCAAGCCAGGGAGGTGACTCTGTCACCCCTCTGAAAAAGAACAAAATATTACAGGCCTTTTGGGGTAGAACTGACCAAAAAGACAAGTAATGGGTATGAGATACTCTCAGCAGGAGGGTGAATGAGATGACAAAATGGGCTTTTCTCTCTTCTTTATGGTTTCCATTACTCTTTTTTTTTTCCTATTTAATACTCATCAGTCCTGTAGTAAAACCTTGGTAATAATAAAGTACATCATTTTTACTGTGAGGTTTGTCCTGGATCTATGTGAACTAAGCCTGAATTTCTTTTTTCTCACTGAGCTTTTACCACAGGACTTGTGCATACTAATTAGCCAACACAAAAAGCCATTTATTATTCAAGAGTGAAAGGATATCTTGAGTGACAGACGTTTGACACAGTTTCTCTTTTCTCTGCTACTTCCCCTTCCTGCAGGGTGCAGGGGAACAGACCATCTCCTGCACCATCTGCACCCAGGCTCTGCGTCTTGCTACCAGGGCAGCCTTGAGATGCTTCTGAGACAAAGCAAAGATGCTAATAAAAGATGTACCCAAACCATTTGCCAGTTACAGTTTAGTAAATCAAGGTGTTTGGGAGCTCTTGTGCATTTAAGAAGGGGTCCCTCTCTGGTGATATAATCAGGTCCCAATCTGAATGCCAGCACCGCTGCCCTGATGGGAGTAGACTAAGAAAATTATTCCTATAACACGCTGCCTAACATTGCATAACCACAGAGAGCTGCCGAAAATAAGGCACAGACATACAGGTAGCCGTCCACCATCCTCTTGGCATAGTCAGCTGCTTCCTCAAACATCTGGAGGTAGGAGAGCACCTCGGAGGCAATGCTGAGGATCCTCAGGAGGTAGATGTTCGTGTCCCCCAGCACAGGCTCCTGTTTCTTCAGGCACTCGCGGCACAGCTTCACGACCTGCATCCGGGGTAAGCAGGGAGAGGAAGGGAAAGCCAGAGCACCTTTCGCCCCGAAGCTGCCACACCAAAACCCTGTGGGTTACATGGTCCATACAAGTCCTAGAAGCCAAGTCAGCCTCCATGAAGGTTGAGGAAGATAGGATATGCTTTTATTTGTTGAAAAACATCAGTCTGGCAAAATGATTGGTGCTCAAATCTTCCTCTCCTAGGGTTACATTCATAAAACTGGTGAGGAAAAAGTTATGTCTACTGTTCAGCAGAAGATCCCAGGAAGTTGGGTTTTGTCAGAGACCAAGTGCCTACAGGACTCTTACACCCCAACGCCATCCACCCAACCTCCTACAAGCACTTGATGCAATGAATGCTCTTAATGACCCCATGGGGCTGGGGACACGCAGCTGCACTGACCCATGCCTGTCTGCTCGGCTGCATCACAGGTGCACCTAGCCCTGACCCAACATCCAAATCTCTGCTCTGGGGACTTCAGCGTTTTCCCAAAGTAAGTTCAAACCCGGAGACTGTTGCTCAACCTGGAGTGTTTTCCTGAAGCTGTTACACTCTGAAGAGAACAATTACATATTTCCTGGGTCAGCAAGACGAAGAAAGGAAGAAGTGACTTGAGCTCTCTCACCCTTTGCCCTTGTGGCCTGTGCTCCAGGTGGGACGTGGATCTCCCACACCACATACTCGCCCTCAGCACCCAACAAATGAGCAACATGCAGGAGCCAGGAGGTGAAGAGGAGATCAACACAGGCAAACATAGCCCACAGCTTGATGTGGCAAGTCTCCTGACTGTCCTGTCCCTCTCCCAAACCCACTGTCCTCCTTTTTATGAGGATACCTGGCAGAGCTGACTTGTTACACTTGCCCTGTAACTCATGTTTTTTGCCCAGGAGGCCCTTGGTTCAACACCTGTGTCAACTGGAGGTGATGGAAGACACTTGAATCTTCTTGTATTATCACTACGAAAGAAATCAGTCTGGGATGTTGTCTCAGACATGGTCGTGCTTTACAGAGGGCAGAAACCAATGTCAGCTTTTGCAATTTGAGCTGCCAAGAGGGCAGGAAGCACATGGGGATATTCAGGTTACAGCAATGGGGCTTTGTTTCATCCTTAAATCATTGATGTAGAGAGGGACAAAACCTGCTTTCCCTGGCAGTGCGTATACAGCAAGAGAGCAAAAGTACCGGGACTCACTTCGTGGTAAAGTCCCTCCATGCGGGCCTTGTTGATCTTCTCCAGTGTGTCCTTGGAGAACTGGATGACCTCCTTCACCGTCTCTGCAGAGGGCTGGGGACAACGTTAAGAAAAAAGGTGAGGAAAACGCACTGCTTGATGCATGCCAAAATACCCTGGTTGAAGGGATGCTTGTTCCGCAGTCTGGGAACCCAAATCAGCTCAGCGAGATGCTTCCCACATCACTCGCTACCATCCTATTGCTGGCCGTATATCCCAGCGTGCCTCCTCAAACCTGCCTAAGACTGAGCTGAAATGGTCACGCTACCAAATGGAGAGGTGAAGCTCCTGCTGACTTCAGCAAGAGTGTTGCACATCAGGGTCATGGCCATGTACATCTGGCATGCATAACTGGGTTCCTTGACTCTCCCCTCGACTTCTCTCCTCTGAAAAAGGGACAGAACAGACCCTGCAACTGGGAGGTCTCACAAGATGCCAAAGAGGCTGTGAAAGCCACCGATTGGCGTGTATCAGGTGCTCCCAGTGCAGCTGCCTGAGAGAAATGAGGCTCTTGAATGAGAGATGGGTGGAATAAGGAAAGATCACTAAATTTTACCCACTCTGAGAAATGCTGTCATTAGGTCTAAACACTATAAGATGGTTGACCTCAGATTTCAGTTGCATCCAGAGAGTGAAATGTTTTCCCACACACCTCAAAGAAGTCTGGATTTCACCGTGCATTTGAAGGCATGATGCACATTGTCCTGGTTTTGGCTGGGATAGAGTTAATTTTCTTCCTAGGAGCTGGTATAGTGCTGGATTTAGTATGAGAATAATGTTGATAACACACCGATGTTTTAGTTGTTGCTGAGCAGTGCTTACACTAGTCAAGGACTTTTCAGCTTCCCATGCTCCACTGACTGAGAAGGCTGGAGGTGCACAAGACGCTGCGAGGAGGCACAGCCAGGACAGCTGACCCCAACTGGCCAGAGGGACATTCCATACCATGGGACGTCATGCTCAGTACATAAACTGGGGGAAAGCTGGCCGGGGGGGCCGCTGCTC
>NW_008794416.1:944585-968963 GCF_000699145.1 Aptenodytes forsteri | reverse complement strand
GGGGGGCGGCTGTGTGGTGCTCAGTTGCCAGCTGAGGTTAAACCACGACGCACATCTAGGCATACCTGACAAAACATTGACCAGCTCCTAATTAGTTGCCTCCTCTCCCTTCATTTAATGCTGAAATATAACATTATGATATCCAGCACCATCATTCATCTTCCACTTTTCTGAGCCTTTCAAATCTGCATTTTCAAACTAGCATTCTAGCTATCACGACCTTCCTTTTTGTAAATGGGAAATCTCAAATCAGCCCACCATCGCCTGACTCCAGGAGCTTGCAGGAAGAGCCAGGTCTGGAGACACACGATAGAGCCAGAGCACAGGCATGTGCCCAGCAGCCAGGAAGGACGTCTGGGTGTGGATCAAAAGCAGAGATCCAACGTTGCAATGAAGGACGCAAAGATTTGGAGTCAGGACCATGGGACTGTCGATAGAGCCAGAGCACAGGCATGTGCCCAGCAGCCAGGAAGGACGTCTGGGTGTGGATCAAAAGCAGAGATCCAACGTTGCAATGAAGGATTTGGAGTCAGGACCACGGGACTGTCCCGTTGTTTTTTTCCCACACCTGGTCAATCAGATTTTTGAGGAATCTGTGAAATTCAGCTAGTTGGGAAAAGCTCTTGAAAGTTTAGTATGGAAGGAAAACCAGTAGGTTTTCAGAGCCATATACCCCCCATCTATTTATGGATACGTATGTATGTGCTATGATTTATTATTCTATATTATTAGATTGAAGCTATCATAGCTAATCAGATTTTGGCAGCTGTTTGAGCAGCACGCAGGATGTCCTAGTGCAGAGCACATTCAAAGGCAATGTTAACATCAGTGCAAATCACATCGCTATGCTGTCTGAGTAAAGACTCCCAGAATAGGTACTTTAAACAGCACTTCCACAGTGGCTTTGTCTAATAAAAATCCTCTCTTGCATTTACTAGAGCCCTAAGCCTGTTGCCATTTTAAACCATGGGAACTTTGGTACTATTTGGAAGGGGTGAAGGACTGGAGGTCGGAGCGGCTGTTGAGGATGTAAGCTGTCAATCTCCATGTATTCATAGCGCTTTTTCCACACAGCTGTGTGCATTGCCGCTCTCAGGCAAGTGAGCCTGAATTCAGAAAATGCCATACGGAGGGCGGCGAGCAGACGTGCTCTGCGGATGAGATAAGTCTGGATACTTATTGTCTGTGGATGGAGTGTATTTTTAATAGCTGAAATCATGCACCTTGCATAGTTACAGGCTTTTTCTATACAAGCACTTCAGATTGTGGAGGACATTTACCAAAAGTGCATGTCTTCCCACTGCGTGCTGCAGAGCACCTCTAATGCTCATGAAAAGGGGGTGGTGCACCTCACTGCTCAGTCAAGGCTTGATAGCAGGCGTTGAATGAGAGCTGAGACTTTTTTATGGTGTTTGAAAATATTTCTACAGCAAGTCAGAAAAAAATGCTTCTGCATCAGAGGACTGAGTTCTGGGACAGCTTTACATTAGAAGCGGGAAGTTTCAGTAGTCAGGATGAGCTTTAAGATGAAGCTTGATAATTTAGTAATGGGATTATATAGCAGGGTCTTTTGCACTAGCAGGGAACTTGACCCAGCAAGCAAAAGGTCTCCTCTAGTCCCATGTCCTATCTCTCATGGGAGCTCCCTGATATCAGTTCGATCCTGTTTCTCCAAACCTTTCTCAAGGAGAGACTTCTGCTCTGCAATATCCAGCCTTTCCAGACTGCCACCTATATGAAAGAGTCATCACGGGACTGAGCTTGGCTTTCTGGTAACTGTGCTGAGCTGGAGGCTGAGAGCTTTGTACTCATTCCCAGGAAAATGCAGCTCGCTGGGCCTCTCCTGCTGCTAGTGCTGGTCTAAGAGGTCACAGTTCCTCATCCCACCTTTGCTCTTTGGTCCGGCCCCACATCAGCCCCTGAGCTGTACTGGCTGGTTCATTACATGACTGTTTGATAGTGCAGATCAATGACTTGATAATAGATTAAAATGCTCTTGCCCTGCCTTGCCTTGCCTTCCCTTATACGCTTTGTAAAGCTTGCAGAAGTAGAAAGCCCCTAAGCTAACACTGCCACAGAGGACAAAAAACATGAGCAATTATACCCTTGGGCAGAGGAACCAAAAAGAAACTCTTAGAGCTACCAGCATGGTCATAAACTGGAGCTGCTGGCCAAGAAACACATCCCACTGCTGACAGCAAGACACAGCCTTACACCCCCCCACTCAATGACTTGTGAGACCTCCAAGGAAAACACAGATTACTTAAAAATGAACAAACATGTTAATTCTTCAGTCATTCTGCCCACAGCAACCATGCACAAATGTGAAGCAATGGTACAAACTCCTTGTGACAGGCCTTTGCAAGGAGGGACTGGAAGTTCAGGCTTCCCACCTTCCTGGAGCCAGTGTGATGGTACACATTTCACAAACCATACAGATTCAGCAGCACTGGTTAGTCCTGTCACCATGAATCACCTGCAACACATTTTCCTTTCTGCTGTTCGAAACTTTGATTCCCTTTCATTTCCTCCAAAAAACCCCACAATCTAAATGCCAGCATTTTTCTCAGCTCTAGACCTAATTTTCCAATATTTTAGTATTCTGCCTGTTGATGGACTTTTAGGTTAGAGATAAAGGCAACTTTTGTGGGCTTTTTTAAATTAAAAACTGCACTTATGTTGCATAATAGGGATTAAACTGGCCTTGCATGGTGGGCTTGAATTGGTGTTGTGCTCAACCAAGGTTCAGTTCTGTTCTCATTTTTTACATTGGCACTAGTCAGGCTTCTGCCAAAATCTGACTCTGTTCCTATTGAGAGTGTCCCCGGGCTGGGGAACCACGGTCACAGACACACACAGATGCTTTGGTGGAGGAGATGCAGCCGCCTCTGGGTTTCGACACAGCAGGACAAACCATACCTTGCTTTCCCCCTGCTTCACCGCCAACATCAGGTCATCCTTGATCTGTTTCTTGCAGTGCTCGCAGGCACAGTCGAAGTAATACTGCTTCTTCAGCTGCTTCCGCCGCTCCTCGCTCACGTTGAGGAAATCCACGTAGGAAACAGTCAGCTCATCCCCTGGAGAAATCTTGCTCAGTGCCCGCAGCTCGATCCTGAGTGCAAAGGAGATGAGATGTGGACTTAGAGACGCAGCAGAAGCAAAGGTGCAGCCATAGAGCCGTCAGGGACAAATCCTGCGACCTGCCCCTGCCTTGCAGAGGTGAGCCCTTGCCCTAAGGTACCACTTTAGCTCTTCAGGGAGGCAATGCAGAGATGGGCAGCAGTCTGGTTAACTGAATACAGAGTAAAAACATGGTCCCACCAGTTTCTCCTGCCCCTCTGCAAGTCCCTGGCAGGGATACGTAAGGGTCTGAGCTATAAACAGATTACAGCCCCATTACTTTATCCAGATGGGGGCTGAACCTAGACATAAACTTTTATTACGCTGCAGGAGATCTCACTAGAAGAAAACCCTGAAATCAGAAATACCCACCAAGCCTTGCAAAATGCTGAGTTTGAACTTTGGGTCTTTTTTTAAGTACTGCTTTGCATGCTACCTGCACATCCCTGGCTAGACTCCCAGATCCTGAGCTGTGCTGCTTTCGGTATCATTTTCACTCTGAAAAGTTAAGACAAATTCCCTCTGGGTGCTGGGTAAGAGATCCCTCACCCTGTTCATGCATCTCTACGTAAAGGCTTAGAAAGAATTCTCTGGAAATAGTCTATTTTTTATATAGCCCATTTGATCTGATATTGCTAATATTAAACACAAAATCCACAGCAAATCCTTAATGACAGGCTTTTGGAAAGCCAGATCTTTGCACATGCCTTTCTCTCATGTCTTTCCCTGCAAAAGGTCTTAAATAACATGGATGCTCAAAACTATTCCCTTGCTGTTTCACTCTATAAGCTAAATCTCCCAGTTACTCCGGGCCATCTCTCAGTCACAGGGGCTGGACAATCACAACTGGCTGAAGAATTTGGCCAGAGTGGGAAAAACCTCCATCAAATACCAGTTGCAAGGTGGTGCTTCTGTATCCATCTACTCCCCCATCTACTA
Source organism: Aptenodytes forsteri (assembly GCF_000699145.1). NCBI lineage: Eukaryota > Metazoa > Chordata > Aves > Sphenisciformes > Spheniscidae > Aptenodytes > Aptenodytes forsteri. The sequence continues at coordinate 964,904 of NW_008794416.1, read as the reverse complement.
GTGACTCTACCTACGGTTAGAAATAATTCACTTGACACCAGTGACCTTGGGATCTCTGCTCAGACCAGTCAGTTGGTTAAGTATATTTTTGCAGCTAGGCATACTTACGGGTTATCAAAATGAAGCCAGTCCCATGGTCTGAGCTCCCACCCTACCGTCGCACTACAGTGGGGTACATCAGTCCTGGGACTCCCTCACCGCGGGCAGCGTGTGCCTTGATCATCCTCCTTGCTGAGCTCAACGGCGTGTTTGATGTACACGCCTGCTACAAGACGGACCTGGGGGGGACCTGCTGGCTCCCACCTGAACACGAGGAGCTTTAGATGGGACCCAATGAAGGTCTCACCAAAGGCATAGGTAGCATAGAACCCAAAGGTCTCACCACGTGCATTAAAAGTAAGCCTTTTGGGGAAGACATGACTTTTTCTGACATGACTTTTTCTGTGTGATCATATATCTGCAAAGAGATTGTAATTCCCTTGTAATTGCCTTGTAATTTCCGTTACAAGCTCTCAGCACCAAGGGCATAGCTCTGAGCCTTTCAGCTGTGCTAAAGCTGCTGCGGAAACTACTCCCCAAGGCTGGTCTTTGACCTTCTCTGGGTGTTAGATCATATCAACAGTGTATTTCACACAAAATTCATCACTAAACATGCCATCGTCACGAAGGGCAGCTATTAGTTATGTCACAACCACGGGAAAATGCCAGCCAGAGAAAGGTGCAACCCGCCACTCCAGGAGAAAGTGCATGAGAAAGAGCAATTCCCAACAGAAAGGTTTACACATATAAACATTCCTGTTCAGACTTAATAATGAGATCCTCATTAAAGTGAGTCATGCAACCAGAGAAGAAAAATCAAGCCTCTGACTTTTATGATGCCCCTGATAGCCTAAGCACCGTAGGTGTATTTTAAGCAGCCATCCCTTGTGTGGAGGGGATTGATAGCGTTTGGGATAAGCCTGGAAACACATGGCATATTTTAAATGCTATAGTTAAAGAGACACTGTCAGCTGAGAGAACCCCACCGAGGTTGTCCCGTGCTCTTTCCCCAGTGTCTGCCCCAAGCACCAAGGACCTTGAAAGACACACTCACAGGCACAGTGATTGCTCGATAGCTCAAAACTCAAATTGCCTCAAAATAGCACCTCTAATCAGAAGTGAAACTCATTTGTCCATTTTTATGGTCCTATCTATAATGCACCGAGTAAGGTCAATGGTGAAGAAGAGCACTTCGAAAGTATTTCACGTCTTATTTGAGGAAATTGCGTGTTTGCTTGAAATTAAAGTTTAAAGACAACAGTGTCCCTTTAACAGGACTGACTATAATATACCAAGCACAGTGAGCTAAGCAGAGAACTTCTCTTTTTTTTGCATGCATTTTAGTGATTTCTTTAGTTTGGATCAGGTAACAGTGGCATCATTGAAAGGTAAAACATTAATCAGGAATTATGATAAAAAAGGATGAAACCTACATCTCACGGTATTGCTACTGTAGTCAACACATTCAATGGGCACTGTTTGTTGCAGAAGAAACGTGGACTATTTAGTATGTCAGTAATGCAATCATTTCTCATCTCCTAATACGCAAGGTTTTATTTTGGGCTGTACAAGATTAGCGAGACCTTGTTCTGACTTTCATGCTCTTGCCGTAGTTAGGGGAGGAGAAATGAGAAGTGGAGAAGGGAAATACTGACAGGGAGAAAGCCAAGGGAGAGGGTGGGAAGGCAGGGAGGGAATTCGCTGTGGGGGAGACAGTCACACTATTACCACTATCGTTTTAATTTACTACAAAATGCAGAGTTAAGTGAGGTTTGGGTTTAGTGGGGCTTTACACGGGGGAGGAGTTCAGAAAACAGGGAAAGTGAAATTTTCTGCAAAGGGAGGGAGCCCCTCGGGGCTGTTTGCAGCTTTTCCATTAAACGTGGGGCATGAGGGGTACAGGGCAAGGGGAAGGACAATGCTTTCAAGACTGACCCACCTCATCTGTGTGTGGAACATTGATCTTACAGCCTCATGACTGAAAGACAAAACAAACATCTGCAGTTTACACAGGTACAAGTACAATGAAAAAAAAATGGGTACATGGTGTAGAGCATCGGGACATCGTCCTGACGGGGCACAAGGGGGTTCCCGGTGCCTGGCTCATGTCTCACTGCATGTAGAGCTTCACTTTTGCTATGTAGCTGCCATAACTGAATTGCCCATCGCTGGGCCACAGTGGATTTGGGGGAGAGCTGTCCAGGCACTATGATTTTAGGAGAGGTCTCAGCCAGGGGATGAGCAAAACCTGCTTCCGACATTTGGCGGGTGCAATAGGGTTAGTTATCCTGCACAGAAAAGTCTCCACTGTCATCAGTAGCCATGCTCTCTAAAACATAGCTTGAAATGGAAATCAGACTAGGATATCAGCAACAAGGACTGTGCTCTGTGTGATGAGTTTAGCGGGTCCTCAAGTCCAGTATTGTGCCCTGAGCGCTGATAGAGAGCTCAGTTCCCACAACAGGGGCTCATCACCAGGTTTCTGCAGAAAGACAAGAAACCTTCATAATTTACTTGGCCAATTGTACAACATAACCAGATGGTCAAGGTTTAAAGTCAGTAACAGGATACACGTGGGAACTTCGACAAGCTGCCAGGCAAACAAAATGCCATTCCTCTACTTACCACCCAGAAACTCACTTCAGTGTTCCAGGTTTCTGCAGAAAGACAAGAAACCTTCATAATTTACTTGGCCAATTGTACAACATAACCAGATGGTCAAGGTTTAAAGTCAGTAACAGGATACACGTGGGAACTTCGACAAGCTGCCAGGCAAACAAAATGCCATTCCTCTACTTACCACCCAGAAACTCAGACTTCAGTGTTGCTGTCACTGCTAGTTACCTCCTCCACTTCCCAGGCTGGTTGGAGAGGCTCTCCATCATCCTACTGTGGATCTGATCCAGGGCCAACTGGATATCAGAGCACAGACTCCAATCTGACTTTGGATCAGACCCTATTTCCCACCAAGGTAACCATCCTAATGCAGTTTCATTTTCTCTTTGCTCGTTTACCAGCTGCTTGATAAACGCTAGTATAGTTTTATCAGGTAAAACCAGCAGCGAGAACCGGAGTGCACAAGCAATGTGTTAGTTAAAGAAGGGGAGGCTGGGGGGGTAACTTCTAGCACTAAAGTTTAATGAACATGGAAATTTATAAAATCTTGAGACTGAGCAGAAAATTTGGATGAAATACTGCAGCTGTGCAGTTTTTGGCAAGCGATTTCCCACAGTTAATGTCTTGCACACGATGCAACTTGCTGGATCGGCAGCAGTTTATACCTGTTCTGGCCTGGGAGAAGGCTGGGAAGAGCAGAGCACCCCTCCTGCGGGCTGCCCCGAGCACCAAGAGCCGCAGCCTCCACTCCCGGCTCTGCTGAAACGTCCCTGCATTTCCCACTTCATCTCTTTCCATCTCACACGTCCCGCGGAAGTTTTCTTACAGCACTTGGGTGGGAACGGGGAATGCACAGCAGCTTAGGGCATCCTGCGCTTGCACGTGACTTGGTTTGCAGATAACAGTCACAATTATAATTAAAATCCCACTGTTAAAGAGTTAATCAGAGATTAATAGAGATGGTACACTCTCACAAAGATGAGGGTTGTGTTAGGAATGGTTATAAACACATCAGCAGATAGTGATACACAGCTGATTGCAAGCTTTGGTTATGAGAAACTCTTGGACTGTGGACTCGGTATAATCTTTAATAATTTATTAACCGTAATTGTTCCTTAACTATTTGTAAACAAAGCCTCAATATAAGGGGTGATCTAGGCAGGTACTTAGTACTTCATCTGCCTATTTTGAGCCTGGTTTCAAAACTTACAGAAATCAGGGAAGAATTCTTTGCTGGTTCACTGGATTTGGGGTCAAACCTTGTGTATTTGTTTAGTGCATCAGACAATATTTTTTGAAATAACAATGAGAGAGAAAACAGCTCCTCTTTAGAAAGAAAATCCTGATTTTTTTGTTTCTGAGCTAGAGAAGGAAACGAGAATGAATAGATTTTCTGGGGCAGGGATCTGACACTGTGGGGTTATCAGAGTCTGCTGAGTTGCCCGTTAGGATGCATCCCCGCTGCGCCCGAGGAAAGAAATATCCACTCACTTGCCATTGTTGAAGATGACGGTACAGTTGGGCCAGCAGTCATGGTTGGCCTGGCAGAGGTTGGGGAAGATTCCCACACCAACAGCCTGCAGTCCTCTTTGGTCACTGAGGGTAAAGCCGTTGCAGCTGATCTAGTCCCAAAACATAGGCAGGAAGAAGCATTAAGGGAGGAAAAGCTGAATTCAGCTACAATCAGGTTTTCTCAGTTCCCGCTGAGAGGTATATCTCCAGCATCCCATCTCCAAACTTTAAGGAGAAAGGAGAAGTGCCTACAAGATTGTTGCAGAAAGTAATTGCAGAGACAACATCTTTAGTTGGGATAAAACATCAGAAGAGAAGTGATGCAGGGTTCATGCAGATGGACCAACTCAGAGCAAAGCTGAGTAAATGCTGCAGAGTATTTGCTGTTAATATTCATATGGGATGTCTAAGATAAATTTGGTTTGGCCATGCATTGGCTTCCTTATATTCACTTCCTGCAAATAATTCAGAAAAAGGTCACAGGAAAATGAATTTAAGGCAATTCAAGCAGAGCCTAGACAGAAAGCAAAGTTCACGCTTATTAAAACAGGTATCAGTTAGAAATTAACCTTGAGAGCTGCATTCAACCTGGTCACGTTTGTAGGGAGAGGCCCAGAGATCTTATAAAAACCAATTACTACTGTTTGTTATGAGTCCCAAACAATTTTCAGAATGACTACTTCTGGGTGACATATATGCCAAGAATAAATTATTATACTTTTTTATATGGTACATTATTATCACATATGAATGGAGCAGTTTTTAGTTGCAAACATAAACAAAGGAAATATTTGCAAGGAGAAAATGCAATAGGATATACCAAAGGAAATAATTAACTTGGCTGCTAATTATTTTACTCTGTTAATAGTTTTACTTCATTTCTTAACTGATTCTGTACTTTATCTGTACTTCCTTACTTCTGCATGGGCAAGTTATGTTGGCCACTAGTACATAGGTCTCCCTGCGCCCAGTGGACTGGATTTTCTTTGCAGGGTGGGTACGAAAGGATGCTGTGTGTCCTCCCTGTGCTAGGGCTGGCAAAGCCAACTTCTCCGCCACGCCAGCCATCAGCAGAGGTGCGAGCAGAGCGTGCGTCTCAGCTCAGCTCACCCTGGCCCCTCAGGCAGTGCTGCTAGCTGAGGGGTTAGTGCAGCCCCGGGATACAACAACTTGTACCAGGGCTGGGGGCAGAGCGGCTCAGCCTGAACTGGCTTCTGGGAATTTCCCTCTCTGCTACACTGAGAAAAAAAATTTGTAGTTAACAAGTTAGTAATGGATATTATTAAATGTATTTAGCGTATTTTACCTATTTTTATTACATATATTAAAAAATCTATATTTATAATATACATGTAAAAATCTAATGCACACAATCTATAATAGACATTAATGTATATACTAAAACAGATCTGCTATATTCAAATACATTCTAAGTATATTTACTAAAAATATATTTAAATAGATTTTCTCAGCTCTCCCAGGTGCAGAGAGATGCCCAGTGGGACTTGTGATGACAATGCAGCACCTATGGTTGAGCAAGCCACTTGCCTGCATGGTTAGACAGATAAAAGGTTTCAGACCTTGCCCCTGCTGTGCCTCAGTGCCTTCCCAGTGCCAGTGCAGAAGCGATGCAGACGGGGAATGCAGCAGTATTCAAACCGCCTGCAGCAAATGTCGGCCTCGACTATCTCAACCGCTATGGCCTCTTAAGGGCAAAAGAGGGATGAACTTGGGCATTCTCAACTCAGGCCAGTTGGAGACTTTCTCTGGGGAGCTGGCATTAAAAGCAGCCCTCCGTTTGCTCTCCCACCCCACCGACGTACCACTCCGAATATGTGGGAGATGTACTGCATGCCGAACTGCTGGCTCTGGGGTGGCCAAAACTCGAGGAAGCTCTCCACATCAGCACGGAGCTCCTTCTTCTCCTCCTCACCAAAGTTGTCCACATGGTTCTGCAGGTCATCGATGGAGACCAGGCAGCCCTCTGCCAGCCCGCTGCCTTCCCTCTCTATCTTCCACATGATGCGGGCAGCCAGCCTGGCCAGGAGAGAGCCCCAGGCATTAGCACCACCAGCCAGCGCAAGGATAAGGACCAAAGGGCCATCGAAATTCATGTCATGGGTGGGAAATTGTGTGCGGACAGACCGAGACAGGCTCAGCATCGGATGGTTGATGGCTGGTCACCATCCATGGGCTTTTGAAGGAAAGGGACACAGACGCAGGGTTTTGCCCCGGCATCTATGTTCTCATCTGGAGAAGTGCTACAGACCCCCAGGTCCCCAGTCCTTCACAACAGCTCTCATCTCCTTGGGGATTCTTCTAATTTTCTTATAACGGAGCCGGGATGTGAATCCAAATCAATGTATCCTGTAGACAAATCGGGAAGAGCCCATCTCCTCTTCCACTTTTCCACCTACTCCTCACTTTCCCACACACCTCCTAAACCACCCCAGGCAGGTTTGCCTCACCATGTTCAGCTGCAGTAGAGTTTTTGGGGCCCAGCACCAAAAAACAAAGCAGGAGCACAACCCCCTCACATCCCAGATGCTCCTCCAGGTCCCGATCCCATCAGCTCAGAGATGCTCCTGGCCTTTCCCAAACTGTCTCCCACTTCCACCCTGTCCAAATCAGGCCACCCAGCTCTTCCTTGCCACCCTCTGGAGGGATGCCCTGTCCTCTCCCACCATCCCCAGGCTGCCGGCTCAGCCCCTGGGGGCCAGCTCTCACCTGATGTTTTCGGTGGGTGCCTTGCCGTGCTTCTTGATGGCGGAGCACTCATTTTTGTGGTTCAGCCACGCCGCTCTCTGGCAGGTCCGGTCGCAGTAGTAGGCAAACTTGCACTGGCCACAGCGGTGGAGCCTCTCCTGTCGTTTGAAGCAGGTGTGACAGATGACGTGCGTCAGGCTGGAAGGACACAAGGACTCGTTGGCTCGTACCTCAGTGAAGGGCCAGCTCCACCCAGTGAGGGTCCTGCCAGCTTTGCATCCCTGGGTTCCCCATACCCACTAAGGATGGACCCTCCAAGATTTTTTGGGAGGACAGAGAAACCTCCCACCCAGCTTAAATCTTTGTGCGCTTGCCCAGTGCTGTTGCTTTTCTCTTTGGCTACGCCAAAGAGACAAATATTTTGTTTAAAGGAGGACAGCAATAAAGCATTCCCCAGCTCTCAGCCCTTTTGTCTGCAGCTCATCTACTCCTCTTCAGCACTGCCGCTTTTAATAGGATTTTCAGTCTGGTTTTGTTTTCTGTCTGGCCCGTGCTGAAGCACCAGCCACCCATTTGCTGAACAGAAATCAGATGCCTAACGAGTCTGTGGCTCAGGCGAGCACGAAGAAGAACGTGAAGGCAAAGAGCCAGCCTGAGAGTTTCACCTGCCTGCAAAGCCTCTGAATTTGGCTGAAGTGACCCCCCCGAGCACTAAGGCTTTCCTGGGCCTCACATGGACCAGGTCACAAAACGGAGCAGTGGCCACCACCATGCCTGAGACTTAGGAAAACATTGGTCGAGAGGGACCAACCGGGAGCATGGCTCTGAGCCATCCTAACTGCTCTCCTAAGCTTTCCTTAGGCACAGGCACGCTGTGGGGATAAAAATATACATCAGAAATGCTCTGCCAGTGAGCAGACCAGAGGTGTAGCACAATGAAGAAGAGTGATAGATAGAAGTAGTTGCATAGGGAAACCCCTTGTTTCTGCTGCTTGAAACCAAGATATGTTTCCACGGATTAAAAAGCAGCTTTGCTTGTCACTTCTTTTTGTCACTGGGCCAAAGGTGTAGCTGTACTGGAGGCATTGCACTGGGCAATTGTGGCAATGTGTTGGAAATGACACAAGGAAGCCAAGAGAACAGCCTTCTTCAAGGTAGATCTCATCACAAAGTGTTTTATGTCTTCTCCTCCTTCCTTCGGTTGTGGCACATGTCTCCTGGCTGTCCACCATCAAGAGAGAACAGCACAGAGTCCCAGTCCAGGTGGGTTTGGGGCTCTCCTGGTCCCAGTGACTCCAGACAGAGGCTTAGCGTGGATTAGTGAAGGTTTGAGGAACCAGGGCAGGCTCCCAGCCACTCAGCAGATCCCCAGGCATGGCTGCCAAGGGACAAGTGGATTTTCAGCTGCCCAGGGACGGACGAGAAACACCAAACAGCTGAAGACAGAGGAAAGATGAACTCTCAAGAGCTCGCAGGAGCACTGGCTGGGGTAGGACACGGGGTGGGCTGGCTGTAATGCCAAGCTTAGGGAGCAGTACTTGCATTTATGACCACCATAAGATTTTATTAATAAACCCAGGGGAACTTTCATCTTCACAAGGCTGGTATGTTGCTGAGCTGAGAACATCAATGATTTAGTGCTGGTCAGTGGCCCAGAATATGCCACCCATGGGAGTCTCGTTAAACATTAAAGATAATGAGCACAGTGCCTGATGTGAGGATGTGCTCTGCTCCCAGGGCATGAAGTCCTCCCTGCTTAGTCCAGCATCAGCTTTAGCGCTGTGCTCTTCAGGCCACTTAAAGCCTTCCTGCAGATGGTCTAGTGATGCAGATTTCTCCTCCAAATCCAAAAGCCTGACGTGTCTTTCTCTGGTGCCAGCAGCAGTAAGTGCTGCTCACTGGCTATTCCTGCTCCTGGCTCTGCAGTTTAACTAGCTGAGAGGTTACTGTGAGTTAGACGGTCATGGGATAACTGGGAAACACCTTTCAAAAGGAGCAGGTTGCTTCTTTGCGGGGTTCAAAACAGGATTTCCAAGAAGCACCCTACAATTTTATGTAGGTAACTATAACCAAGGCCGGGGGAGGAATGTATCAGAGGATACTGATGAAGAAGTCTAACCTGATATCCTCCCTCCGAGGGTGTCCAGGGTCCTGGACCAAGAGGAAACCTCCCCCATGTGCCCTTTTCACATGTCCAGCTGCTTGCTCCTTCATTGGGAAGGAGGGGGAGACACTTTGGTCTCCCGCCCAAACAACTTTTCCCTTGCTGCTAGAGAAGGCTTTTCCCTGCCTGACTCGGTGTCCCCAGCTGTCTGCTTCTTCAGGCAACTGCTCGCTTTATCTCTGCCTCCAGCCAGGCTCAAGAGTAGGGGAGAATTTAAATTCCCATCACTTAGACACCGCCAGCCCCAGGAGGGAGGTTCTCCTGATTGCAAAAAGCTCACTGACTACAGAGGCTTCATTACCAAGGGAACATTATCATCATCCACAGCCCATAGTGGGGAAACTGAGGCACAAGGAAATAAAAAATTTATTGATGCTCACATGAGGAGGCTATGCCACAGGCGGGAATCAGACCCACAGCCTCAGAGTCCCAAGCCAGGGACTCCCCCCAGACTGTCCTGCCTCTCCACTATACAGATATATATAAACATATGTATGCATATTCACATCTATTACAGTACACTTAAAATGCACCTTCATTCCTCTGGCACTATTGCATGAGCTGCTGACACAATCCATCCTGCGTCTTGGCTCTTGCAGGATGAAAAGGGCCATTGATTTAAAGCAGAGGGCCATTGATTTAAAGCAGGACGACCTGCAGCAGACAAAACCACGTGCAAAAATGAGGTTTGGAAAATGACAGTGAGCAGTGCCGGTGCACAGCAAGGAGCCCAATGCAAGGTAAGCACCCAGGATGGGGCAGGGGGGAGCATGTGTCCGGGAATGGGGATGCAGCCAACTCCATTAAGTCAAATGAAAGAGCTGGGAGCTGGTGAGAAATGCGAGGCTGTCCTCTGTCAGCTGTCAAGTCAGAGGGGCAGAGAGGTGCAAGAGAGATTACACTCCTTGTAAGGCAAAGGAGAGCCAGAGAGCTGATAAAACCCATGTGGTTACGTCGTGCCAGGAAGCACAGGGAGATCTCATGCAGGGAATGGGGCTCCCTCCTGCCGCCTGTGTGCTTTGAGGGCAGTCAGAAAGCAAAAAGGCAATTAAAGAAGTTTCCCTGTAAAGAGGAGTGACAAGTTGGAGGGGAATATGGTGCAGCAAAACCCAGGTCCTCAAACAGAGGCTTGTCTCCCCCCAGCTCTCTCTCTGAGAACAGAAAAATACTGAAATGTTGGCTTTGCATTTTGCTGATTATTGCATAAGGTGTCCAGAGTTTCCAAAGCAAACCCAACTGGTGGAACCTACCACCAGCCCTGGAAAGTTCTCGTTTCTAAGGAGATGCAGAAATGCACAAAAAAAAAGTTATATGAGACTTCCTGAGGAGGTGAAGGAACGGTTCATGTGGTATTGAAACTGCAGACACAATTACTCATAGGTAATCTGACTGGCAGGTATAAGAAATACCACATCTCTCACAAAACCCTCGCGGGATCCTCTGTGCTCAGAAATGGTTTAAAAAAAGACTGGATTTATTGATAATGTGCATTACCAGGACTCCAGAGGCCTGGGCTCAATTCTTGGCGCAGTAAAAATATCAGGAGACACAGGTATTTGAGATCTATTGCCTAAATCTTCAACAAACATTGCTCGAGCACTGCCCGACCCTGCAAGCACCTAAATCCCCCAGGTGCCCCTAGGCAGTCGTGCAAACTCTTGCTGTCTCAGAGGAGCTTAGAGCCGGACGCCCCGAAAGGGGATGGCAAAGTGGAGCTCTCCCTTGGCCCCAGGGCTGGACCTTTATGACAGGCTCTGATACCATCTGTCTTGGAGGTAGACAACACCAAGGACACCAAAGGCTTGCATTGATCCACAGTCTCCACTGTCATCCCCTCTGCAATGGTTAAGGTCCCCCAAGGACAGGGGGAGCAGCCTGAGGTTAAACCCAAGTCTCTCAGCCTGTGGAAATCGTTGATCTATAAAGCCTTCTCTGTCTGGCCTAGAAAGTGTTTATCACAACCTGAAATGGCTCCAGGTGGCCTGGATGGAGCTTCCTCTCCCTGTAGAGAGAGCAGTCCATGCCCGCATGGTCAGGATGCTGCATGGCCAGGCAGCACTGAAGGTTTCTGGGGAGACGTATGGCACCTATCCAGGAGCCTGGTGGTTTGAACCCTTAGAGGGTTCACCCTTACTCGGTGCTCTGCTCCTTGCTTTAACACAGGGACAATACAACTGCTTTCTGCTGCGTCTATGTACAACATGGCCTCTGGGGTGATCTCTGGCCATTCATTCACTGCCATTTTCCACACATAGTGAGAACTTCTTTTTTTCACCCTGCCCAAAAGCAGGATCTTCATTAGCACAGCGATTTCTCCAGCCCATCCAAGCCTTGCCAGGTCAGGGATTTAGGACTGACTTAGAGGGCAGGTGCCACTGACTGACTCATTAAATGACTTTCTGGGGAGCCTCAGGTTTCCTTGGCCTCTCATCCAAGCATCAGCCGAGCTGAACTCTCAGGGGTTCATGTTACGTAGATGAGATGCACAACTACTACTAATCCTGGACGTAGCTACAGTCACAAAAGCAATGATTCAATGTGCCAGCCAACAAATGCAAGAGGTGACAGAGCACTGTCAACTAAACCATGGCTCCCGCAAGTACAGCTCTCAGTGAAAGCAGAAGAAACAAATAGCTCTTGTGACTGCTTGGATTGGATTCAGACGGATTAAGATCTGTTGGACCTGCCAGGACAGAGAGCTGAGCATTGCCACAGGAAATATATTAACCTCATCTCCGAGACATGCACAACCCAAACATCTGCCACCCATTTCCCATGCAGCACCCACAGCATCTCATTCACTAATCTGGAAAAGCAGGGTGAGATGGCTGTAGTGCAAAGGAATAAAAGGAGGATTTCATTGAATAGCTAATGGACATGGTGAGAAGCTCACAAACTATTTAACCTGAGTTTATTCTATTCTGTACATCATAGACGACACACACAGATGACCTAACTTACACCTAAGTCCACCTGCTTCATATTTATTATTGGCTGGCTAGACATCTCTCTCCTCAACGTCTTACAGAGGACAGCGTAAGAATAGCCTGAGGTGTAGGCAAAGTCCACTTGGCTTTCAAAGCAGAGGCTGTAACTCTTCATTAAACACAACAGCCTAAGGAAATGCACCTACTGTTTCAGCAGTGAAAGGAAAAGGGAGGTATTCAATAGCTGGCTTCTACTGAGGATACCTATAATGGTGAATTATTAGCACAAGAATAGTTTTGCTCCTTTAAAAAAGGGGGTTGGAACTTAGTACTTTTATCTTTAAAATGTCAGGGATGACACATCCTAATTTGTCTGATTTGAGTGGGGGATTTATTTTAGACTAATTTTAGACTATTTTACTTTTAGTCTTTCATTTCAAGCTTTCTCAGCCTCTTTTTAAAGAGGTGTGGGTGTGGCTTCCTTTAAAAAACTAGGTTTTCTCCCAGGTTTTATTTAAGCTTTTGAACAAATAAGATAATAGTAAAAAATCAAACACCAGAAAATTTCAAACAATGCGAATATGATCACATTAGCTCTCAGTTTTTATTGGTATCAACTCAAAGAATTTGCTTCCATAATCTTTTCAGAGTCATACTGTTATGGAAAATTTTGTATTTCTTATATCCCTAGGTCATCCCAGCCACAATAATGGAGCTCCCCACATTTGCTTTGGAAAATGTTTTGGGCCTGCTTCATGCATCAAAAAGGAGTGCAAAAATTGCATGATCTCAGGTTTTTAGCAATTTGCAGATCAGTCATCAAGCAGATCTTCAGGTGATCTTGGCTTTCTACCACACGACACTGTTTGCCTTGACTACTGTCTCTCAAACCCCACTGGTTAAAGAGCAAACCTCCTCTTGATGAAGGTTGACAGAGATATATCAGGCATCCCCATGCCTGTATGAAATGTAAACTCTCACAGGCTCGAGAGCCAAATGACACGCCAGAGGAGAAGGTCACATACTGTACATTGAGCCCAGGCAATGGGAATGCCATCGTCCTGAAAGTGGCAGTGAGGAAAGGAGACCTGGGATCTTCAAAGAGAAAGTGAAGAGGGAAGGAAGGATTAAACACCAGCACGTAAGCAGAGCACTAGAGAAAGCTTCAGTGAGAAGTAATGTCAATGGAGAATGCACAGGGGCTTTGCAAATCGTAAAATGACCCCAACAAAGGCAAAGAATCCCTTGAGAAGATATATTTCCAACTTTCTGTATCTATTTTAGGGAAAAGTGGGCTTGACACTGGTGTTTTCTGAGTGCTATTTCAGCTGATAACAGCAAGGCTGATTCAAACACAGATCAGAGAGTGTGCCTGCACTTTACCCAAACAGCAAAATACTGGAGATTACACTGAGATCTGCACCCCCTTTCAATCAGTATTCACTGTCTCTCTAAACAGCCTGCTCTAGTTCAGGTAGACAGGCTTGATGCAGGAGTCAATTCCAGGCAACCACTGTGTTAAGCAAAAGGTTATAGAATCATAGAATCATAGAATGGTTTGGGCTGGAAGGGACATTTAAAGGTCATCTAGTCCAACCCCCCTACAATGAACAGGGTTAGCCTTGTGAGTCATACCCTGGCCTTAAAATCTAAGAAACTATGAGCTGGCTGATGTCTATAGGAACTTTCTTTAGCTTCACCTTGAGTTTTATGTACTTCTGGACTAAAAGTCTCTGGCACCGGGTAAGAAACTGCTGCTCAGGTGATCATCACTGGGTTGAAGAGTACAAGCCCTCACCAGCCTTAATGACTTCAGGGACCTTCAGGGACCTTCAGGGTCCCTGTGACCTTCAGGGGCTTCCAGGGTGGGATGCAGTCTGCAGATTTAGACACCTAGATGTGCTCATCTGTACTCCCAGTGTCTAAGTAGAGATCCCATCAAAACACTCAGGGGGGTGTGGAAAGCCATTCAGCTCAAAGGTAGGTGTCTGTGTTTGGTGCACATTATAGAGCTCCATTGACTGTAACGGGGACTTAGGGCTGGATTCACTTGCCTGGACATAGGAGCCTAGTGTTATTTTAGGCTCTGCAGGGACACCCATCTGGTCTGAGAGGCAGCCTGATTCTCATAAATCCTGTTTTGCACCTGTGAGCCCTAAAAGGACGTCTCAGACACCCTGGGGCATCTCAAATGACACTAAACACCTATGGCAACCGAAACCTGCCCTTAGCTCTATGCACACGCTTATAACAGACTTTAGTTTTGGGTGTCTTAATTTGCAAGCTGAATCCCAAAGCATATTGCTGGACAAGCCATCACATCGCTCTGCAGGTTGGTCCAGTTAAACTGGTGGGTCTTACTTGCTCAGAGTATGATGGCTGGTTATAGCGTTTTGTCAAAGAAAACGCATCTCCTTTTCCTAGCAAAATAAAGTTCTCAGCACCTCCTCAAGCTCAGACTCCTACTGAAAGACAGACATTCATACAGTGCAGGTGGGTGACAGCCTAAGGTCAAAATTGCTTCTGCAATTCCTCACATCAATCAGTAGGGTCTTTGCACCATTTAAGCCCAAAGGGTCCCCACACTTTCTGCTGTGAGCACCTAACACCGGGTGCCAAAATTAGCTGTTCAGGCTCCCTAGATCCCTGTACAGTCGGGGCAAAGAGGTTTGTTCTGCCGATAGTCTCTCAGAGTATGAAAGGTAGGTTTCTGCTATGCAACAGCCCTATGGAGGGGTTTCTCACTTAGACACCTGAAGTTAAACACCTATAGCAGGTCATGCAAATTTTTCATTTCATAATTATGTTCTTCACCAGGTCAAAGGACGATCAGCTTGTATGGGGCTCCCCCATTTCTGAACAGTAACACCTCTCATCTCTTGACAGCTTTGTGCCCAGGCACGAACACAAGCTGCTTTCCATCCTGTAGTATGGCCACACCAAGAAAACACTGTTGTATCTCTGAAGAGCTGCTCCTACTAATCTGAAAAAAGAGACCTTCGCTTTGCCTGCTGTGTTGCCACATCACATGCAGTCACGCAGAAGATCGCAGTGTGGCCACTGCAGTGTGATTGCCATCCATATGCATCACACACAGATTGCTTGATTTCAACAGCAAAATCAGGGGCAGGATTTCAGGGGCTCAGCATCCACACTGGGACCAGACTTCACAAAGGTATGAGCTCTTCAAAGGGCTGCAAAATACAGACCAACTCTACACTTCAGTGCTTCTATGGTGGCCTTTATACACAAAGAAAGCTGAGCTCTGTGGAAAATCTGGTCACATATTTGGTAGGACCTGAGCTGAAAAATTAAATCCACCAATCACTCATATTTGAATCCCCTTTCCATAGTACACATACACACTGCTTTCAGCAAGAGACAAAGACGCTGAATGGAATTAGGGTGAGGGACTCTGGACTTTGGGTTTCCCAATGCAGGGTGAGACCCTTTTTAACAGCGTAGACTCAACACCACTTTTAGGACCTTTAGGAATGCTTGTTTGTGGGCATGGAAAAACACATGCCTCTTCATTGGACTCTTCATCCATGCAGAGGCAACAGCAGTTCTTTCAGGGCAAAACCAGCCACCATGACCTAGTGTGGATTTATTCTTGCAGATCCTACAAGGATGCAGGCTACCCTTCTACAGCAACCAATTCACTGGGGGTTTATGCAATCGAATACCCTGGGGCAGCAGGAGAAGGTACCTTCAAAACCAAAGCCCTGTATGCATGTGAAAAACATCAGAGCAGTTTTCACAAGCAAAATGCATGTTTCCATTGTATCTCAGGCACAGGGTTTTCCCTGCTGAGCCCTAACCAGCAAGCATTTAGTTGGCACCTCCTGCTTCAGAGATTTTGGGATGGGAGGGTAAGAGTCCATTATTATTTCCCAGCAGCATGAAGAAGCAGCAGAGAGATAAGAATGACTGAAGCCATCCCCATTCCCTGCAGCTGCAGAGAAGGGATGTGTTTACCTTACCCCCTTGCTGCTTAGTGTCTGGATCTGCCCTCTGGGAGCTAAACAAACACAGGCTGGGGAGGGAGGGAAGCACATCTCTCCCCATCCGAGGTTTTCTGTTGGAAACCTAAGCCTAAGACACAGTCTGCAGTCCAAGACCCGATGTGGTGATAGTTTCTCCCCTTATCTCACATTACACAAGTGACATTTGAAAATGCAATGAAGTTGTAGCTCTTCAAAATGGGCAGCTCTACTCTATGCATGATGCTCGCGACATTTCACATAGAAGAAAAAAAATTCTCAACCAGCAATTAAAAGGCAAAATGTTTTCAATGGTTAAAGGATAATTAGTATTTTTAACACGGCATATGGGAGAAATCATTGTCCATAGGCACTTCCGAAGCAAACAGTATCACAGCAGGATTCCAGCTAGTGACACAAGTGAAACTAAAGTACAAGAGCTAGAAGGACACGTCAAGGAGAGATTGTTTTGTCACTAACTACTGTAACTGAACTCAGGGTTAAGAATTCAAGAACTTAACGTTTTAAAATAAAAAGTGACATTTTTAATGTGAGCTCTTGCAATGACATGTTCAAATACAAACTAAAAAGTGTCATTGCTGCTATTGTAAAGATTCATTATCATGTTCACCCACTGACTATAAGGGCAAGGAAAAAGTGAATGAAAGACACAAAAAAAATTATTTCCTGCTCTGTCCATTTAATCCCCAATTCTCTGCTATTGCCAGATCACACAGTAGCACAAATCTACAAGATGACCAGGATTAAAACAGCAGCATGAGCTCTGCTTGCGTCCCAGACTTCATTAGCAGAGTTGATTCAATCAGGGAAAGCTCAGCTAGGTAGAATCACTCACTGCTTTAGTTAGTGTGCAGAACATTCACTAAAGTCACTGGCAGTTTGGGGCAAAAAAAATCAGTCTCAGGACTCACCATGATGCCCTTGAAGAATGCTTACAAATTTCCCAAGCCCAGAATGAAACCTTCAGCTGACATCTAGCTCCTCGTTTAAAAAGTTTGGGCCAAATTCTGTTCTCAGCTAGCATATTATAAGCTGAACAAATTCCATTCATGTCTGGGGCTTTATTCTAGATTTATCCCATGGGAGATTAACATCGAAATTGGTTCTTTGTGTCTTTTAGCTTTCAGGATATTTAAGTGAATCTTCCACTGATTTGAAGGGCAGAAGTGGGCACCTACCAGCCACACCGGCAGCACAGGTTGATCGAATGTTGTTTATCCTTGAAACAAGCAGCAGAAAAGAAAAATGTGTTTGAACCAGAATTCAGTTTCTGGCTGCATCAGTGTGAACAAAAATTTAAAACCAGTCTCGTGCAAGAGTGAAAGCAGAAATTTGTCTCCAGTTAACTGGGCTAGCTATAAATATAAAATCACTTTAACAGAAACAGTATCACTGACAGATCCCCACTAGCTTCTGGTTTGAAGGCAGCGGGCGATGAAGCTGCGTGTGTAGCTGGGAGGTGGTACACGTGAGCAGAACACAATGTAACTCACTTTTATCACGGATTATACATCGGAGGCTTCAGCAAAGTCAGTCTGAGATTGCCGTACCTGAATTACACTAAATCCTGGCAGTTCACCGGAGCGTAACATGGGTCCGGTTTTGTGAGGCACTGAATACAGCCAACTTTCACCGCATTTGGCAAAAGCTGATGGCACCAAGCACCTTGCAAGATCACGTCCTGGAAACAGACTGCACCATATTAAAAGTAAAAAAGCTGATCTGAGCCCTCTGAAGCACATTCACTGTAAGCTGTGAATGTGCTTTACAGAAGAGCTTCTGACTTCCCTTCGCACCCTTCTCTGATGCTGCCCAGACGCTTTCAAACTTTTACCCACCCAGCCAGATGAAATTTTGCATCGAGATCACTTTTGGTCTGTGTTTTACATGTGCTTTTCTCTTACCTATCAAAAACCACGGCCGCGTAGGCTGGCTCCGCAAAGATGACATCCCCAGGCAAGAATTCCTTCTGCGCTTTCAAGCCCCTGCCTTTGCCTTCAGACGTGAACACTTCGACTGACTCCATTCCCCCTTTGGTCATCCCAAGGCACCCCAAGGCTTGGGAGGTGGGTATCTCGGAGCGAGCCAAATCTCCCGTCACTCCCGTCAACTTCGACTTGCCACAAGACCACGCTTATAAAGGGGCTGGCCTCCCCCACCCCCAGCCGCACTGTTTCCCATAGGAGGGCGAGGGGGTGGGAGCAGGAGAGGCTGGAGGCGAAGATCCTCTGCGCAATATCGCCAGCCTACGCAGGGAAGGCACAGGGCTGGGACTTCTGCTTCATTAGGAAACCCCCCGCCGAAAACCACGTTTGGAGTTGTTTCTCCCAGCCACAAGCAGTTGTATATGTTACGACTCGGATTAATTTATACTCTCCCATTGGAGAAAGAATGTATTCTCTTTGCAGGGTATTTTTAGCAATCACATGCTTCTGTCTCTCAGGAAGCAACAGCTGAGACAGTGGGACAGGGAGGGCTGGTATGCATATTTCTGACCCCTTCCACTGTCATCTGGCTTTTTCCAGAAACTAAACATTGCTGCTTTATTTTTACCCTCTAGGACATGGATGGCATGTTTAGAGGCAGGGATAACAGCGAAACACACGTCCTGAAATTCTCGGCATCCTCCGTCGCTACCTGAGCCTGGAAAAGGGCCGTCACTTCCCAAATGCTCGTGGTGGCGGGCGCACGGAGCAGCGTGGAAGGAGCTGGAAGGACAGCAGCAGTTCGGCGCAGGCTGCAGAAGCAAGCAGGACATCTTAGGTATTCGCACAATTTTGGATGCACTAAACCTCTTTGAAATGGCACTGCATTTGAGGGTTCTCCCCACCTCCAACGCACAGCCATGGATGAGATGGGGGAATTGGAGCCACCTGAGTGGAAAAGGAGGGTGCACCAGTGAGACCAAACCCGTGAGAAGCCAGGCCCTTGCTTCATTCTCTGCCCCCAGCAGCCAGTACGAGTTCGGGGTGACACAAGGGAAGGCCTCCACGTACAAGAGTGAACCTCACTGTGGAAATTGAACCCAGTCCAGATTGTCATTCAGCATTTTTTTATCATTTAATAGCACTTCACGGGGCTGACTCCTGCTAATCTCACCCTCCCACCCCCAGGAAACCTGATGCTATTTCCTCCTGGATCTCTAAGCACCACACAGATACCAACGTTTGCAAACCTCTTCCCACACCTCCGTGCTGCACAGAAAAACCTGTCTGTTTTAACAGGGGAAGTGAGGTGCAGAGAAATAAAGAGGGTAATTCCTGTGCATCCCTAGACTGTAAAAGAAATGCTTTACTTTGCCAAGGCAGTGGGAAGTATCATCGTGCTCTTCAAGGCAGTCACAGAACTGCTCAGCATCTTCTGCTAAAAGCTTCTGGCAACTTTCCTTGCGTGCGAATCAAGTATGGTATCACGCTTCGGCACAAATATCCTGTGTTATAGTTTGCCCGAGTATGCCAAGCACAAACGATATCAATCCACAGCTCTATAAATTCAGGGTGATCCGGGTGTTCATGTGATGATGAGCACAACCAGACTCCTCCACTCATCCTGAGGAGGGCCAGAGCCGTTGCGGAGCCGTCAGCACAAACCTTCCAGCATTTACGCTGTGCAGCGTAGAAAAGTCACTACAGGCAATTAGCCCCTACAAGCAATTACAATTTTAATTGCAATGCTCTACTTGTGTGATATGTGATGTCAGGATGCTCTGGTCTCACCTGTTACCCATGTTTCATTCCCCTGGGTGTAAGTGCCTTTTAGACACATATATTTGCCAGCAGTACTTTAGCACCTCAAAATTAGGTGCTGATTTTTTTTTTTCCTCAAAAAAACCCGATTCGGAGTGTGGCTATATTGAATCCAGTCATTAATCACACTAAAAACTGTTTCTGATTCCCAGATAACAAAGAATATAGAATAGAATAGAATAGAATAGAATAACTAAGAATATAACTAAGAATATAACTAAGAATATAATTATATCTTTTCAAAGTCGCCAACTAAAACCAACAGATCAAAGTCCTTCTAGGACAGAGTTATAACAGAGCAGGTCTCTGCACAGTCAGACATCCATGGTGTACCCAGTACAATGCACCCCTCACCCCTTCAGATCACATAAAGAAAAAAACATTTTGGCTGAGACAGAGCGTAACGAAAGCCTCATTTCTCCCCTTCCAGCCCAGTGAATGCCACGGTGGTGTGTGCTCAGCCGGTCGTACAGGAGGAGATCAGCCATCTGGCTGCGCATCACACCCTTGGTACCACCAGGCCACAGTTTCAGACCCAGCTGTGTGCAAAAATATGGTGGTAAAACTGTCAATCTGGGGGGGGAAAAAAAAACACCAAACACCGG
>NW_008794416.1:943569-944574 GCF_000699145.1 Aptenodytes forsteri | reverse complement strand
GAAAGTTGGAGAGGGACGAAAAAGGCTGGAAACAGGGATTCCTGCTTTTTAAATACCTATTTGGAGCAAGGACCCTACTTTCAACCCCTTGGAAACACACTGAATTTCAAAGCTAGCCAAAAAGGCACGCTGATTTCGGGGTGCCGAGCAAGGCTGACCCTTCAACAGCAGGTTATTCTGTGCTTCGGATCTGTCTGCATATTGGGCTGGAGGGGTGAGTGGCCCTGTCCTCCTAACAGGAGAACAAACAGCACCCTCTACTGCCCTCTAAAAAATTATCCAAAGCACAATTTTATCAAGTTTAATCGCAGCAGCTTTGGACTGTGGTGAGCAGTACTCAGACAAGTCGTGAATTAGAGAGAAAAAAGGAAAAAAAAAGAGGGAAAAAACCAACTGTCCTAGATGGGTGCTCCTCGGACTTGTCCTGTCATTATAATTCAGCTTTAAACGTTAAATGTCATCACCTGCAGGGCAAGGGCGGGCCCAGCATCCCAATGAAACCCTTTTTTGGGAGGACAGCCCCAAAAAATTTGGGGAAAATTTGGGGGAAATTAGACTGCCTGTTCTCCTGGGGGTGGGTGTTAACAGGGGCTGGGGAGAATTCGGCCCTGAAGAGGGGTGGATCTATAGGGTGATCGAGGGGAGCGCTGGCCGATGGATTGGCAGCGATTTGGGGGATTTTGGGGGTGTTTTGGGTGCCGTGGGTGGAGAGGAGCCACCCAAGGTGAGGAGAGAGGCCTGCAGTTACTAGTAGTTTCTAGGCAGATACTAGGCAGACACCGAGCTGCTGCTAGTAGTTACTAGTAGTTACCAGGCAGTTACTACATACTACATTCTGAGGCTCTTACTAGTAATTAGGCAGTTACTAGGCAGTTATAAGATGGTTACTAGTAGTTATTAGTAGTTACTAGGCAGTTACAAGCAGTCCCTAGTCAGTCACAAGCAGTCCCTAGTCAGTCCGGAGGGCTGTGGGCCCCTGCGGGGGAGGCCACGGGCTGGCCGGGG
>NW_008794416.1:919704-943239 GCF_000699145.1 Aptenodytes forsteri | reverse complement strand
CCCTCGGGGCCGTGAGGGGGGAGGTGGTGACAGGGGCCTGTCAGAATATGGTAGAGTCATGGTAGTGCCGTTCCCTCTGTGAAATAAAGTATGTCCTCATGAGGCCAGTATTGAAAAGTAATAGGCGTTCGATACCAAAGGCAGAAATTAATGAGGAGCAAAATGCAACGAGAGTCTTGTCTGTGTTTTGCGTGTGGAAGGAGCAGGTAGGGTATCTGAAATCGGTCCAAACTGCTTGATACGCAGCTTGTAAAAGTAGTTTTATATTGAATAATTCTTCAGTGCAAAGAGGTCTTGCTCTAGCTTTGTAAGCTAATCTCATGCTTCTGGGACAGTGAGATGACAAACAGGTTATTTTACACACCAGACCTGTGATACAGAGCCCTGGAATTGAATCGTTTAAGGTTGTGGCTGAGAAGTGATGGGAACTTTCTATGTCCTCTCCTTCCCAGGTTCTCTCTCCTGAAATCTAGCAAATAGCACCCAAAAAAAAGTGTTGAGCTTCTGGGAACACCAAGCCATTCATAATGGGTATAAAATACTTGCATGTTGAAAGGCTTTGGTCAGTGGTTTGTAAGCATTGACTATTCAGTTGTATAATGAAAATCAAGTTTAAAAAAAGAAAGCCACACGCTTAGGAATGCATAAACATGAGCTTTTGTTAAATATGTGAAATATCTATTAACAGCAGATTTCCCCATTGTCAGTTAAATTTAGTAGTACTCTTGAACAGAAATAACTCTGGTGGAATTAATCACTGTTTAAAAAGCTGACAGCTATTTTAAGCAGTCAGCTTTCTGGAGGGAAAAAAGCAACCCAAGTATGTATGCTCTTCAAAGGAATATACTTGGGGAAAGTTAGGAATGCAGTCTTACTGTGTTTAGGTTTAAATTCCATTTTTCACACTTATTCCTTGAACTGAATTGTCATGTTCCTGAATTAAAAAATGTCATTTGGTGCGTTAGCAGCAAAGCCTTTAACTTTAAAAGTACTCTGACCTCCTGGGAATTTCAAGGGATTTTAAGGGTCTGAAGGTTGTGTTTCTTAAATTCTCAGTGTTTAGAGGTAGCTCACACACTCACACTTATTTTTAGTGCACAGCAGGTACAGGTTTTGTCATGAGCCAGACAGCAAGGATTGCTGGTTATGCTTGTCAATTCACACCTGTGCCAAACTCTGTTTCCCCTCTCCCTCCTTTTCTGTTCTACACATCTTCTTCACTTACTGGAGGGGGAAAAAAAAGAGTTGGGTACCAATTCACTGATTATGTATTTCTCACCCGGCGTTCCACAAGCCCATCTTAAATAGCACTGAGAGTAGGCTGAGAAATAACATTGCACGTACTATCATACAATCGTATGGGAGCATTTATATGTCAGAAGAGAGCCGGGCAGAAGGGTAAGTAACTTGGCTTAACCTGCCTCAAGAGAGTTTACAAAATGAGGATTGGGAGGTGTATTTCTTACGTGTTCTTAAGAGCCAAGGAGGGTTAAACCACAACAGAGTGGAAAGGGGAGAGAGTCTGTTACCCTAAGGACATAACTTAATGCCTGGCAAGGAAACTAACAGCTTATCCTGCAGTGTTTAAGAAGTCTAATGCATTAGATCCTTCTTCAGAAGGAACAAGAGAGTTTACAAAATGAGGATTGGGAGGTGTATTTCTTACGTGTTCTTAAGAGCCAAGGAGGGTTAAACCACAACAGAGTGGAAAGGGGAGAGAGTCTGTTACCCTAAGGACATAACTTAATGCCTGGCAAGGAAACTAACAGCTTATCCTGCAGTGTTTAAGAAGTCTAATGCATTA
The DNA here is from genome assembly GCF_000699145.1 of Aptenodytes forsteri. Lineage (NCBI taxonomy): Eukaryota > Metazoa > Chordata > Aves > Sphenisciformes > Spheniscidae > Aptenodytes > Aptenodytes forsteri. Next base: position 941,435 of record NW_008794416.1, on the reverse strand, counting down.
GATTCTTCTTCAGAAGGAGCCAACCACCCAGCATAGACTTAATCAGCCTTCTGTTGCACCCTATTCACACTTTGGCCGTGTGTTTCAAGAAGTAAAATACAGCTGGATCAAACTATGCTCACAGAAATTTAAAAAAAATCAGACTTGTTTTCTGAAATCCTGAGTAATTTATTGCAGTAAAAATGATTTGACACTTAAAAAAAAAAAAGTGCGACTTTTTTGCTGGTAAAAGCAGAATAGCTGATTTCAGTCTCCTTCAGCTATGACAGGCTGGTCCAGCCCTCGGGGGGTCTGATAGGATGCAGGGAACAGAGGTCAGTTCAGCAGAGACAGAGTAGTGGAAACAAGAGGACATGGACCAACAGGGAGAAAAATGAAGAGAGTCAAGGAACTGTGTTGCAAGAAGTGCACATCTTAATTTTATTAGTAGTGATTGATATATTGTACTTCAATCTTAATACTTTAAAATATTTTCTGTGTCCAGGCTGAGTTCAGAGCACTAAGAGAGCAGGCAAAGTGTCTTGTTACTTGCTCACCCTGGGCAAAAGGGGGGAAGCATTGTGTTTCATATTGATTGCAAGCTGCTTCTGTTATGTGTCAGGGCAGATCACAGATCCATCTGGCCATCGAGGCTTTTAGCTCTGTTTTGGTTTCATTTGTGCATTTGAGAAGCTTTGGGCAACGTGAGGTTTAACCACTGTTTTGGTACTGTAGTTGTACGCTTCAAAGGCCTCGTGCATGTGTGCAGGCTTAGCCATGTGTCTTAGTCAAATCTGTGATAACATGTAGTATTCAAAGATGCATATAAATGCTTGTAAGTTAACTTGTTATAATATTCTGTGGGGAAAAATCTTATAGTTTGAGTGATGAAACTAGTTTATGGAAACGTGCAGTGCCGGCATTAACAGCATTTGTTTCTAAACAACAGAGTCCAGTTTGGCATTTCATTTTTTTATGATCACCTGAGCTTTGAAAACAAAACAAAAAAACTCATTCAAAAGGATATTCAGTGACTAAACTTGCTGGAAAAAAAAAAATTTAGTGCTACTACAGTATTGTTTCCTTGGAGAAACGTCTTTCACCTAACTGCAGAAATCAAAATCTGTCTGATTCAGCCTCCCTTCTTTGTACAGGAATACAGTGCTATAATACTGCAGTTCAGTGTATCTGATAAGGGTTTTGAAGTTTATCTTTGCCTGCCCTTTCTAAGTTGGATATCTGTGGATATCTGAGTTTATTGCTAAGATTGCTTTCTGACTCCTACTGTACAGTGACCGTGCTTTCCTGCTGTACCAAACCAAAAGTGACTGGATTTCAGTGATGCTGTTTGCCTGCAGTTTTGGACAGCTGACACTCTAAGCATTGAAGCTTTTGTTCACCTTTCATCCTGTTACGGAGTAGGAATATGATTGCCTGATTACAAGCAATAGAGTTTGCACATCATGTAAAATTACAGCCAGTCAGCTGAGATGAGATAACTGCATGCAGGCTCCTGCCTTTCTTCCTTGCAGAGTAAAGCAAATTAATGTAGTGCACGTGGTGTAAATTAACCTGTTTTACTTTGCAGCTGCGACAGGCTTCAGCATGCACACTCAGTTACTGTGAGGCTGACAGGTGGTAGCTTGGTAAGATGTGCCAACCCTGCTGCTTGTGCTGGTCCAGATGTGCCTTGGAGACAGCCATGTGAAAGGGCTTGTAAAATGAGAAAATATGTGGGTCAATATTTGCTCTTGAGGACTTGCAGTTGTTGAACTTGATTCATGTATATCCATCTATTTTTCATTACAATGCTATATTTGCTGTTGGCGTTTGAGGGCAGAATTTGGCTATGTCATTTTGTGGGTTTAGTCCCTTGAACTTGAAACTTTATACCTTTGCCTTAAGGGATTTGTCTAGCCTAGACTTCTTCTTTACTACATTATTCTGCTTTCTGTCTTCTCTACCCTCAAGAAATGAGAAAGAAAAATTAATAATAGACTAAAGCTGGGAGCGTTTCCTTTTTAATCAAGTGGTAGAAAATCCTGGGCTGAACAGGCTTTTTTAAATTACCTGGTCTCTGATATTTTAATTAATGTTAGTATTTTTCCTACCACATTTGTACTGCCCCGAGGGAAGACTTTTTTCCCCCTGCCTTTCCTACATGGCATGCCACAAAGATTCGTCTACAATTAACCTAATAAAAGTAAGAAAAGAGATAGCAAAGGTTTAAAGCTGAAAAGACATCCTTGAACTTCTCTCAAGTAGTAAAAGATACAAGTACAATAATGTTAAAATGTCCCTGAGCCTTCTCACATGAGTGTTTTAATGCCTTAACTGAATTGCTGTTCCACTGAAGAAGACTTAAAAAAATTTTAAAAATGCTGGGTGTGCTTCTAAGATCATAACTGAGAATTGAGAAATGGTAAGCAAATCATTATCCTTCAATTCAGACACTAAGAGTCTGATTTATTATTATTAGGCAACCTGTTTGGTTCTAGATTTCCAAAATCTACCTCTGTTACCTTGATTTTTTTTTTTTTAAAAACTATTTAAATTGCTTCAGTTTTCTTGTTAAGAGAGATGCTGAGCACCTGCAGTTCTCACTGCCTTCTCAATGCCTGTATTTCGGTGTTTGAACATTAAAACCATCAAGCTGATCTTTTTTTTAAGAATGTGTTCCTCATTGCTTATTGATTGCTCCTCATTGTCTGTTGATTTAGGCTGGGTTTATTCTCTACATTAAAAAAAAAAAATCTTATAAAACACATCTCTGGAGAAGTATTTTTATAAATGCTAAATGAATGAGCAAGAATGTAAGTGTATTGGATATCACCTGGATATTTAGGTGATACTTGATGTTCTCTGTCTTCACCTGTGTTATTCACTATTATGTCAGACTGCTTTTAATTTCACTTCATATGAAGTATTGAGCTTCTGTGTCTTCTGAACGGTCTCAGAAGATGCCAGTCAGAAAATTATACCAATAAAAAGTATGCTGGGTTTTAAGCATACATTTATTGTTATGATCTACTTCTGCTTTAATAACAGATTTTTCTATTTACTCAGACATTTTTATAAGTCACATTGGAGGTAAGAATGAGAAGTCATTTTTATGAGAGTGAAAGTGGATGTGTTTAGGAAACTTTTCTTGAACCAGTCTTTGTAAAGTTTGAGTGGTTTTCAGTAGTTAATAAATCTTCAGTGATTTGTGGCTTGTCATAATGATGGAGGACTTGTAACAGTGAAACCAATGCACTAAAACATTAGTTTTACATCTCAATCTCAAGCTTCGAAGGTGGCATCATAAAAAATAAAATCATGAAGCAGAACTCCAAGTGCGACTTAAACAGAACATTGCCTTAGAGGGAACAGTAATGCACCACGTACACTGACTGTATTTCTTCGAAGAAGAGGAGAAGATGTGATTGTTTTGCCCTGTGGCTTGCTTCTCCAGTCTTTGGAAACATCTGAAAAAGTACTCATTTTTTTCCTGTGGAACCGTATTATTTTCTTTAACTACTGACTATGAATTAGGATTACACAGCTTTTTGTCCCTTCTGTATCAGGTATATGTTTGCCATCTGGAATGTGAAGATCGTAACTCCTCCCAGGCCGGGCTGATCTGTCTTTGCTACATGTGCTCAGGGCTGGCTGTACCTGTCTACCACTGTAGCTCACCAGGCTCAAAATTCCAGTGTACTCTGATCCCTGTGAAGTTGAGCTGGTGTTATTAACTTTGACCAGGACTTGATGGGACTTGCAGTCTCTTGAGGCCACAGCACCATTAGAAAGAGGAACAATTCCCTCTCATGCAAGCGTGGAGCAGCCACCAGAGTGAGAAGTTATAGCGGAGGTGTGTTTTATTGGCAGTAGCTCACTGACTGCTTTTCAAAAGGTAACTTGTAAAATGCAGCTTAGGTGGGAAGGAGGAATTGTGCCCTTCTCTGATACTTACTGCTTATTTCATACTTAAATAGCAAGGTGTTGGCATCTGGAGCCACTGACAAAAGCATTTGGTTTGAAACACGTGTTTTCTAAGAAAACCAAGGAATTTAAACCAAGATTTTTCATACCCGAACTGAAAACAGTAAATTAAAGTGATGCTGTTTCTGCCAATTCTGTTGTTTAGGAGAATATTGAAGGGACCCATCAAAGTGAGGAACAGTTATGTTCATAAGAATTAGTTTTAACTCATCCCTTTGCAGTAGGTAACTAATTTCCTCCATGGTACTGTTGCAGGAATCAGAGATGCACAGAAATGAAAACCAGAGTTTTCAAGCTTAAATGCCTAAATACAAACATACCTACAGAGTAAGTTTAAGGGTGTTGACCAAGTTTAACAAGTAGGCAGCAGAGCTGAGAGTAAACTCAGGGGCTCCCAAGCAGACCCTCACACTGAACAGAGTTTTGGTTTTGTTTTGCTTTAAGTCACTTTTGGATGCAACATGAACAGTTAAGTCCTCCTTTCCATAGATATCTGCGTATTTGATGTTCACTTTCTTGATCTCATCCTTAAGTCTTGAGTGAACTGTTCTTACTGCAGTCCTGCAATGCAATTTTAACACAGGCATCCAGAAGTATCAATAATTATATATGTTTATAAATCCACACTACTAAAACGGCGATTTGGGTGGCTGGGGAATTAGTAGTGGGGTAGCAAGCAGTCTTAGCATTCATTTGAAACATAACCAGAGCTGGTGCATCCCTTTCTCTTGAGGCATGCATGAGATGGGGTATTTAACGCCCAGATCATTCTGAATTTAGCACTAGTAAGGGGCGCTCTGGCTGTATCAGTAAAGAGGGCAAGGACTAAATGGGCAGGGAAAACCAAAGGATTGTTTAGGGCAAGGTTGCACGATATTGCAGTCAGTCATCGCTTATTAATTCTGTGGACTGTATAGGAAGGCAGCTTTCCAGTCCGTCTCTGGCATCGGGAGCATTTGGCATGGCAGACACTTAGAAGCCCAGGAAGGGGATGGCTGTTCTGATATTCTGTGGAGGTACTACCTAAATAAAGTAACTACCGGCGTGCCTGGAAAAGGACCTAGTACTGAATCAGGCTGGGATTCCTGATAAGCTTGGGTAATAAAGCACAAGAAGGCAGCCAGCGCTTTTGCTGAATGAGAAGTTGCACATGTATTTCATTAGCATACAGTGCTTGAAGACAGGCAGCGATGCTGCTGTCTAGTTTCAGGTAGATTTCTCAAACTTTTTCATAGTGTGGAAATATAACCAGTCTTTAGCATCTTGAATGAACCCACTTTGTCCCATTTCTCTGTGCAGAGGCATAAAGCTCTCTTTCCAGCCTCATCCTCTTTTACCTCCTCCCACCCTGTCTTCCGTCTCTATTAGGGCTCCGTAGCCTTGGCAGTGTGTCTGGAATTTGAATCTGATTGTAAAGCAGCCCTTTATTAAAATGCCCACGTATCTTGGATGACTACTATAAAATAATAGTGTTACAAAACCCAGAGGGAATACAGATTGACTTTTGTATCTGTGTGGTTTGCTTTTTTGCATTTTATAGGCATTTTGCTTGATTAAAAAAAGTCTTTTTGGCACCTATTCTGTCCCCTAGACCTTACGCTCTTGAATTGTAATAAGAGCTAAAGTAATCACAAGAAATACTATAGTGACTGCTGAGAATTAGTAGTCAAAAGAATCAAAAATATTTTATTCCTTTCTTTGAAAAGAAAATGGAAAAGTTCACCTGTTTTCTAGTTTTCCCTTTGGGACTGTGCTAATTCTAATGGGTCGTCACTGAGGGTGGCAGTTGTCTCCAGGGTCTGCTTTCTTCGGCCTTGACAGTCCAACAACAACAATATTTTCTCTGTATGTGAATATCTGCTTTTTTAAGGACAGCTTATAAGTAGTACATTCATGGAAGTCTAGGCTGTCACATTTTCTTTCTGGGCATGAAAGTGAAGCGTGATGAAACAGGAAGATGTTAACCTGGCTTATCGGATGGATTTTTCCCTTTATGCCTGGGTGGTACTTAGAATGGGAAATGAGCATGCATCTAATCAATCAGCTTTGACAGGTACATTTCTCAGCCTAGTTCCCTCTGAAAAGAAGTATTTCTTAAGAGCTTAGGAAGGATAACGGGGCAAAGCAAATGGTACAGGTGAGGCAGATGGTATGGTGGTGAGCTGATAATGATGTTTGCTTGAAATAAGAAATCTATAAATACACATGGTTAATACGTGCAGCCTCGTGTTTCTGTAATTGTCCGTTGTCATCCTGGCTCCTTTCCGTTTGTGTGCATCCTTCTGCTGCGGTCAGTGCCACCTTAGATCGGAGCAGAAGCTCCTTTTTTTTTTACGCTTGTACTATACCCACTAGAAATGGGCTCTAATCCTTCTTGGTGCTTCTAGACACTTGCAAATCAAAAACTACGCTCTTGTTTTCAGCCCTGTGTGGTCACTTATCTTCATGTAAACGGGGCACCCTCAAGACTACTGAAGCCCCAGAGCTAATCATTTTAATCTACCGTACGAGACCCCGTGTCTTTTAGTGACAGCCTTACCTGATGTTAACGTCTGAAAGCACCAACAAAGTTTGGATCACCTGTGCTTTCAGAAGCTATGTTGCCCAGGATCAGTCCTTGCAATCTCGTTGTTGTGAGATGACATTGGAAACAGGGCCGTTACTGAAGAGAAGCACCAATCTGGTCGGTGGGATTTCTGAGCCCAGAAGCCAGAGGGGATTGTTAACAGTGCTCCACACTTCCCATGAACATTGTGTTAAATCTTTGAGGGATCTTTGCACTTCCTTTAATGGGACAACCTTATGAGTATCTGAGGTTAATTGGCTGTGCTAAAGTCACTTGCAAAGCTGCTCTTAGCATTTTAGTGGGATCAGAGTCATCCTTTGATTGCCCAAAACTCCTTTATCTGCGCTACTTCACTTTGTGCATCCTTTTAGCTATGTAAACTGCTCTTAATATTTACTGTTGCTATAGTATGTCTTTTCTGAGGATGTCAGTGGACTTCACAAAACATGAGTCTCACAGCATGTCTGTGGCAGTACTAAGTACTATAGGTTTCATAATATAGCTGAGAAAACTGTAGCAAGGACAAACCCGTAAGACCTACTAAGAATCACATGAGAAAATATTGCCATTGGGTCATTAGTAAAGAGGAGGTGTGGGCTGGATTAAGGACTCCAGTCCAGATAGTCCAGAAACTTGTCTTTTCCTCCGAAGTATGGGCTGTTGACAAACGTAATTTTTTTTTTTAGGGAATAGCCTAAAAATAAGGGAAAAGCTGCACTGAGAATTACTGGTTGACTTCATCATGCAGCATGAACATTTATATCTTTTATTTAAAAAAATTAATCTCATGTCTTACATTTCTATCCATATCCTTTTATTAAGGAGCAGTCCCTTTGTGACAAACAGTACTTGGTCTGTTTTGCAGTGAACCGTTTCTTAATGACAAAAAGCTGATCCGAACAGTTGCTCTGAATTCGTGATACTAGTACCTTTATTTAAACATTTTGGAGGCATAAAAATGACAAGGTCAGTACGGCAGTTCTGCAAGGCTACTGCTTTTGATTGGTTCTCTGAAAAGTTTCTGATGGCGTGGTTGCAAACTGTAAGGTAAGCCATTTTTTTAAAAAAAGTTTTTCTTAGTTGCCAGGAAAGATGTCTTGTGAATCTGGAAGCTGAAGACCTCAAGTTCAGCTTAATATTTATTGAACTGGTTGCACACAGGCAGCAGTAGCATAGATCTCCCTGTGCTCTGCCATTTATGTGTGTCGCAAATGGTCTTGAGGCATATTTAAAAGGAGAAAGGGGAGACTTGTTTTTGACCCTTCTCTGGAGGTGAGCAGAGACATGTTGTATAGCAAAGAGGGCTATTGATGCGCGTGGTTGCCGTTGGGAAGGAGCCTGCAGTTGCCCAGACCAGACTGAAGACCATTTACAACTCACTGCCTGGTTGGGATTTAAGTGAGAGACACATCAGTTTATTCCTGAATTTGTCTCCATGCAGTTTGTCAGAAGACCACATAGACATATGTTATCCAAGCCATATATATTTGCCGAACATTCAGCTAACTATACAGAAAATAAAAAGATTATATTCATACATACAGTTTTTCACATGGTTTGAGGCTGAAATTAACAGATAAGGGTTTTTAAAAGTGGCTACCCAGCTTTTTCAGTAGTGTTAGGTAGCTGTGCTTCTGACCGACTTGGGTAGCAGCTGCTGTATCCTTTTTGTGGATCAGGATGTTCTGGCCTTGTTTGGTCTAAGGAAAGCAGACAGGGTTATGCTGTGCGTGGCTGTATCGTACTGACAAAACCGGAGCTGAACTCCCATGCTATTGCTAATTTAACAGCAGGTGAATGCCAAGACCTGCATTAAAGCAGGTTACGTTACCATGCTCATGGTTTGCGTTCCCCAGCCAAGATACTGTTTGGGAACCCTGCCTGTTTCATGTGATACGTGTTAATAGTCATCTTGTGACCACGGAGAAAAACTGAGTTGAGCAAATCTTTAAGGTTACAAAATCAAGGCAATTGTTGTGAACTCTGTGTCTTTATTTTTGTAGATCTCTCTCTCGGGGGAAACCAATTCTTGGGCTTAGCAATGCTACAAGCGTTAGACTGAGGTAGAAGACTTTACTGAGATTATTGTATTCATCGCTGCTGTCTCAGCTGTAGTAGCATAACCTTATCTTGGGAAAAGATAGAGCCAAAACAGAGGGACAACAGTGTTAGGAGGTGAAAAATGGAAAGACTTAATGAGAAATAGAAAACACAACGCTATAAAGAGAAAAAAGAACTAAGATGGTGTGATAAATTTACAAAGAAGAAAGAATCTGAGTAAGTCAAGTCCTGTCCGCCTTTTTACGATATTGAAGAATGAAAACTCCTCTTGTAACAATGAAGAGCAATATTTAAAAATGTCCCTAGAATATATATTAGTACAATTCACCCGTTACTGCAAAATGCCATTGAGGACAAGGACACAGCAGGGTTCAGGACGGCTCCAAGAGGCACAACAGGAGTTACTTGGACAACCAGACTTCTGGTCCCTATAATCCAATCTTTTCATTGCAGTGGTCAGCCAAGAAGGCGGTGAATTAAAAACCCAATTTTAATGTCACATTACAATGGTTTTAGGATTTTTTTGTAGCATGTACTTCGTTGATTTTTGTCTGCCAAGAAGGCTGTGCAGTTCACTGCTAAGTCAAGGAAAATATGCATAGAACACTGTCCTTAACTAGTATAAAGAAGTCTGTCTTTGAAACAAAGATCTGTTTTCCAGTGAGAACTTACGCAAATTGAAATATAGTGAATACTGCCCATGATAGTAGTATTTCATAGACTTGTGCCTAGTTGCATTGCAATTTGTCTTTTGTTGTTTTTTTTAAATAGAGAATATTGTTCCAGTTATTTTTCTCTCGGTAGCTGTTTTTGCAGTTCAGTACACTTGAGCAAACTGGTGTAATTTTCTTTTGTAAGTGGCTTTTTCTGTTACAAACATTGGCAGTCATGTGTTTCGGGTGCAAGATGGGCTTTCATCTAATGCCCAGAAGCAAGTCATTGAATTTTCTTGTGTGGATCAACTCAAGTTGTTTATTATGTCCATCTTTCGCTCCTCTGCTTGAAGCGGCTAAGCTACGTGAATCAGTAACTGTAGAATATTGAACATTTCTGGATGACTCAAAATACAGAAAACAAAAGCTCTACAGGACCAGTCACCTGCCATTGTACCTCATGAAAATAAAGGTTTTATTAGGAAATTAATTCTTATATCAGGGACTGATGGTAAACCATGCTAGACAATAGCATTTTGATACCCAGTCGTTGTTGCAATCTTGGCCAAAAGCCTCATCAGAGCCAGCTTTATTAAGATCTGTATGTTAAACAATTCAGGAGTGCTGTTTTGGGAAGGCAAAGTGGGGTTAGCCATGCACACAGTCTGAGAAACAGCTCTGCCCCTGCCATTCCTCAGGTTTTGTCAGTGCCCGTAGAGCTGCTAGTAGATTTTTCACCTGGTTGCACTTGTTAATGTTGGCTTGTCAAAGCGGTTTGGCATTCCTTGTTTCAGGCTTCCACTGAAGCCACATTCCTGGGGTGGTACTGGCTCAGTTAAAAGTGTATGTCATACAGCTTGTACTGAAATTCATGCTCTGTTTTTAATGGCTTTCTACTTGTGCAAAGATGGCAGTCATGTGTTGTCCAGGGCACTCGTGGGGGACTGGGTAGACTCTAGTCCTTCCTTAATCGTTTGTGAGCTGACCGTCCCACAGCTTAGGACCGTTATTTAGAGTTACAGGAGACAATACACAGTATTTGATTCTGTTTTTTCATAGTCCCTTGGATGTTACTTTGCTTTGGCAAGGGGCCAAGAGAGCACACTTTAGAATTGAGGGTAAAGGCTGATTGCCTTTATGGGTTTCTAGATGCCTTTTGGCACTGAGCCTTGAGACCACAGGGAGCGATGCTTTCCTTGCCCACGATCTCTCCAAGCTGTGTGCAAAGCACGGAAAGCCAACTGCTCCACACGTGGCTTCCATGTTGGGTAAACTTAGAGGGTTTAAGCTCAGTTAAGGCATCACGATACTTTCCCCAGTATTTTCCCTTTAATCTCAGCTTCATTTGAAGAGCATGGTTTAGTTGAACTGTCTAGTTATGTGGCTTCTTTTATTTTTGTTTTAAACTTGTTCAACTTTGGCTTATTTTTAAGAGCAGGGCATGCCAAAAAGTGAAACTGTAGCTTAATTAGAATTAGTGTGACCCACTGGGGATGAAAAAGAAACAGGTAGCCTTAGCGTTTGTCAGCACAGAAGAAGTTTTGGTGGTATAGCAGCATGGGTAAACTTGCTCCCTGAAAGCATAGCCTGTACCAGAGAAGTGTTTCAAGCAATATGAGTTAAACTGGTTTCCCTAATGAATTAAGTGTATTAAGAGGAGAAAGAACTGGGGTGGTGATGTAGCTTTGTCTTTGTGAGGGTTTTGCTAGCACAGCTATGGTCTTCTGAAGGGTATGTTTAATTCTCTTAATTGACATGATGTTGGTGCTACTTTTAAGTGCTTATTAGAGTGTCCCCTCCAGATCAAATATGCCTGCACATACAATTACTCAGGAATAGCTTCAAGTCTGGGCCAATTTTGGTACGAATTAAAGTGTATACAGGCAACGAGTTAACTGGGAACAGGGCAAAGAAAATCAAAACAAGCCATTGGAGTGGTTTTTCCCCATATAACTAAATCAGTTAAATTGTTATAGGGGACACAGGTACAACCTTCCTAAGCATCTGAGACCTCCTGGCCTTTCTCATGTACTGAGCTGCTCCCAGACTTTCTTTAAATATCTTCTTTACGGAGTATTCCCATATTTAACTAACTGTGTGATCTAGTCCAGTTAAAATCCTTCTTTTTAGGCCATTAGTCAAGTGTTTCTGACGTTGTGCTCTATTTGAAGTGGACTGAAAACCCAATGAAGAGTCTCTGTCTTTGTTTTTAAAGTCCAGGTACTCTTATAGTAATACTTTATAAGTCCAGGAGAGCAATACTTCTGTAAGTAGGAAGGTTTAGATGGCTTTACAGCATTGCTTTGAAGCCACAGTGAGGTACAGTGTGATTCAGTGGATGAACATTGGTTCCTTCATCTTGTGCTGCATGTGAATATTAAAGTGGTTGATGTTTTGTGTAAGCAAAGACATGCAAATATATCTTGTCCTAACTACTGGATGATTTTTGTCTTTTGCTCTTTCCGTTTAGATGACATTTTAGATGAGGCAACAAGGAAAGACCTTTTCACCGACACTTTCTGTAAGGTCTGCGGGGCAGTGCTGCAGTTTGAGTCTCAAAGGATGTCACACTATAAGGTAGGCTAGAAAGGAGAATTTCTCCTAGCAAGCACTGGGGCTTTGCTTTGTTTGGGGTTTCTACGTAGTGTATAAAAGACTTTTTATAGTGTGTTTCTCAAGGCTTATGCTAGACTTAGACATTAACCAGACTTGAATGTGAAAGTTGTGGGTTCAGTATAGTGAAGGGCAATCACCTGCATATTGCAGCGTGATTTTAGAAGGAACTGAGCAGGTTCAGGCCATGCTGCATATGGGATTGAAGCAGAACTGTACCACGTGAGCCAGAACATATGTATGGCACAGGGCAGTGCTAGCTATTGAGGATCGAGGTCATGCCTTCTGATGCCTCACCCAGCAATACGCACATGCTGCTCTGTGCACCAGTGTCTGCTTGAGGTAGGTTGTATGAATCATGCTGAGGGCATTTCTTGGAATAACTGTGTGCCTTGGGATATTGCTGTAAACATGGGAAAGCGTGCTTTATTTTGAAACTTGATCTTGAGGGTTTGCAGGCACAGACATTTCTGTCTTTTTCTTTCTTCTTGCAAAAGTTAAAGTTTAACATGTCAGTTGCTGTCAGGAGTCTTTCTTGCTATTCACATTATGAAGACTCAGGTCTTGCAAGGTGTTGTATTTCCTTATTTTGATTTAACTTAAGCAGCAGTTGTACTGTCAGAACGTCACAGAGTTCAGACCCTCAGTTTGATTTTGTTTCTCGGATCAAAATCCAATTGAGGATAATAGATGCAATTGTAAAGTTACCTGACTTCACCATTACAAAATGAATTGATGGAAATAACTGACTCTTCTCAGTTGTGCTTGGATTGTCTAGCCAGGTATGATGGGTCCTTTTTCTCTTTGATAATATTGTTATAATATCCTGCACTGCTCCTCAGAATCCTTAAAAGACATCTGAAAAGCATTAGGTCAGAGAAGACAAGTTACTTGTTTTGCTTTGTAGGTTACCACTGTATAGTGTGGCATGTAGGTAAGGACATTACAAGTGCAAGACTTTGAAGGTTATGAGTTCAGGGAGCACCTAAGAATTAAAAAATAATTGCAGCTGAGGGAAGTATATGTTAACACCCAATTTTAGGTACCTGGACTATTGTATCCTCAGTAGAAAGGTGTAGAAATCTCCATTGACTGACCCCAAGCTGGAGATTCTTTAACTCAGCTTCCAGGGAAACCTGTTTCTCTCTACTGACTGTACAGGGAGACTAGACTTTTTATTTCGGAAGGTAAGTTAGGTCCTGCTGCCTGTTACTCTTCTGTGCCACGATACAGGACAGCCTTGATGTCAAGCGCCCAGGCTTAGTGGTAAAGGAACACAGCAGACTTGCTCTGTGGCATGGCTGCGTTCCTTTCCTTACCTATTTTAGCATCCTTGTTTGTAAGGAGGCATGTCAGGATTTTTGGTTTCTCAAAGAGTTGAGAGTAGATGACTCCAAGGGCTACTCGAGGCAAAATGTTATAAGTAATGCTAAGTACTGTATTATTGGTTAAAGTATAGTGTTGTTACATGAGCTGGCGTTTGTCCGCTTGTGGCTCTGCTCTATACAAATACAATTTGGCAAACGTTGAAAGCAGTTTTTGATGGATGAAGTCCCGGTCACTGGATAAATCACTGCTTGGATCCTTGTTACTGAAACAGGAATAATTCTAGTTTGCCCTTTCCCAGGGCAAAAAGCATGCTCAGAAAGTTCGTCTTTACATCCAAATGCATGGTGAGAAAGATGGGAGGCAGGAGCATGGCAAACAGAAGAAAACGGATTGTGTCAATTTTCAGGTGACTATTCCTCTTCATGGCTAAATAAAATGTTTCCTTGTATACTTCAGTGAATGCTTGTAACTGAGCTTGCCCTTGCGTGGTTTCAGACGGATGGGAGCGGAGTACTGGACAAAAACAAATACTGCAATCTCTGCAACGTGATTTTTACTTCCCCAGTTGTTGCTTTGTCTCACTATTTGGGAAAGATCCACGCTAAAAAGCTGAAGCAATTATCAGGAGACCAAGCCCACATGCCAGCACAGACCATGCAGCCTGTTTCTGGTAAGAACTAAATAGTTTGCTTTGCATGTGTTTTCCTGTCACTCTCTGAGACAAGTATAGCGAAGTATCTTCCTACACTTGCCATGTCTCTATGCCTTTCTATTCTGCCGAAGTTGTGGAACTGTCTTGTGGTAACTCCTTAGGTGAATAAACAAGGATACTACCCTGTGCAACTGAAGCCATGGAACCTTGCTTTCAAATTCCCTATCTTTCATTGACTGGAACTAAAGGCAAATATTTCTGGTTTTTTATTAATGAAAGGTGTTTATTGTTGTTCTGAGAATTCACTGCAGTCCCAACAAGATGTTCCTCTGATAAATTAATATGATAAGAAATTAAAAAACAATAGTCCATGAGCAACACTTAACTGGTGTTAGTCCTGTACAAGTTGCTGAACCGTTTTTAAAGATGGGGCATAGTGTATGTGCTCTGAATCACCCTCTGCAGGGTACATCTGTCTTCTTGGACTGTATAAGGATGTTAGAGTGACCAGCCATCAAACGCAGCTGATTTTTAGGTATTTAATGGTGGGGTTTCTGAATATTCCAGGGTTGTGTTCCTTATCAGTCTGTACTTTCATATCCTTGTAAGGATTAAGATATTTTATAGTCTCTGGCAAGTAGTTCAGCACCCAACAGACTGTTCTACTTTCTATCTCTGTAGTTCTGCAGTCACCTGTTTTGCTCTATGGAATTGTTTTAGCCTTTCCTTTGCTGTGCTGTCAGCAGATGTATCCTCTACTTGCATGTCTCCAGCTTTACAGAAGCCATCATCTGAGAAGCCCTTGCTGCCTTCAAAAGCTGAAGAGTCTTCGTCATCCTCCAACACAAGGTTGAAGTTAAATGATCCAGACAAGTACTGCAAGCTCTGCTGTGCTCCCTTCAATAATCCACTCGTGGCTCAGCAGCATTATGTTGGTAAGAAACACAAAAGAAACGAAGCACGGAGAAAGATATTGGAGGAGCTGGGAGACAAAGCTGTCCCTGCAGAATCCAGCACAAATGGTAAGCAGAACATGAGCAAGTGTTACAATCTCTTGAGTGTAGCTTGAGTGCTCTGATTTGTTCAAGGAACTGCTCTGATGTGTGCAAGGAAATGGTAGTCTTCTCCTGTATTACAGAAAAAGTTCTTTTCTTCCTTTCTGTTTGGTCTATGAACTGCTAAAGTTCTGTCTCTGACAGCTGTAGGCTGGAAAACATTTCTTACTGATTTGGAGACCCAAATCCAGTCCTCACTGAGTTCTGTGGTCAAATTCAAAGGATCCTAGAAAATAGCCCAGTCCCCTAAATCCAAGGCCAGGATCAGTTGTATCTGTGTCACTCTTAAGATGTTCATCCACCTTGTTCTTAAAAAACGTCTGTGCTGGAAACTCCACAACTTCCATAAGGAACATCCCCCAGGACTTCTTGATCTTAAAACCTTCTACTGACATTGAACTCAGCTCTCTCTGACCACAATATATTTTTTTGCTGTGCACAGAACAAGAAGCAGACACAAGAATTGAATCGTTTGTTTCCTTTTTGTCACATTCTTTAAATAATTGAAAACTGGTGTCATGGCTTCCCTTAATCTTTTATTCATTAAACTGGTTGTTGTAATTATGTCAATCCTCCCACATAAGGAAATTTGTTTCCTAAACAGTCATTGTTCTCTAGCCTCCCATCGGGACTGTCTTCAGCTCAAGCACTGTGTGCAAAGCCAAGGCCCTGTTGCTGTGCAACTTCCCTTAATTTTGAGGGGGCATCATCTGGTCCTGTGCAACAGAACTGTCAATCCTTTCTTGAGTAAGGAATTCAAAATCCTACCTGATAATCAAAAGTCATTGTTAGTATCAAACAGCTCTCATTAAGTCATGCTATAATTTAAACAAAATAATACATTTTGATGCAAAGCAATAGCCCATTGGAATTAATGCTGCATTTTGCTAATGGATGAAGCTCTTGGGTTTGCATGGGGATAAAGGTTACTCACTGGTTTCAGAATATTTAGGTTTATGGATGACACAGCTTGTAGAGAGGAGAAAACGACAACCTAGAAAACACAAGGGTTTTCCTCATCTGACCTTACCTTATATTTGCCTGAGGCTCCGTGTACCGTATTCATAATGTACTGTATCGACAATTCCCTCAGCATCTTCACAGGGTTGAACCAACACTGCATGAACATTTGAGCAGGTAGTATTTAAACTGATCTTATTTTAATTAAATCTGGACTGACTGGATTGGTATCTGTTGGTGCTTGCTTTGGGTGTCAGGTATTTACAATAGTATTTAATTTTTCAGTACAGTTCATGCTCATCAGCACTTGACAACAGTTTACTGGAATTATCTTGGATCACTTCAGTCATCAGAAATACTCTTTGTTAATGTTTAAACCGTGGTTACACTGCAACTGTACACCTCACCAGCTCCCTTCATAAATACTATTCTAGTGTAAAATTGCAGCAGTGACTTTATATCTGTCTACAAGTGTCATTTATGGGAACATTATGTTAGGACTCTTGCATGGGATGGGATTGTGATGTGCTTTGAGTTTTGCCTTTCATTTGTAGTCTCTGTAACCTACAGGTTCCTTGTTTTCAGCAGTTGGTGTTGGTTATTACATGTGCGCCATATGTAACATCGCACTTACATCTATAGAAACATACCAGTCCCACGTGCAAGGAAATAAGCACCGGATTAAGTAAGTCAGTAAGTCTTTTGTTGCTATTCCTGTGTAGTTTGTACTTTCAAACTTTTTCATTAGCCCTGTTGTCTGCTGTTAAGTGACTTTGACTAGTTCATGGATTTTTTTGTTTTGGTTTTGGGGTTTTTTTTGTTGCTTGGTTTACTGGTTTAAAGGGGCACTGTCCATTTAAACATCATACTTGTGACTGAAATTCAGCCTTAGAGTTCCCACAGTTGCATCTTCAATGACAACCCACAGGGGAAGGGTCCTGAAACCTGTACAGTTTTCCCACTTACTTTGCTATCTGGGGGTAGCAGTACCTGTTTTGGTACAGCATCTTTAGTGCTCGGTCTAGAAGGAAATGGTCTGAACTTAAAGATTCCTATTGACAGGGCAAAGAAGACCTTAATCCCGAAAAGTGCCAAGTCTCCATCAATTGTGTTGCTTTCAGGATTCATCAACATGCATCTTACATTTGGCATAAGATCATTTATGGGATAGATGATAGCTCTTGCACTTCCCCTTTTACCCAGAAGAGGGCTTGTAGACTGTGTTAATTGCAGAATGGATATTGTGGTGACTTAAGATGTACTTTTTACAGATTGCTGTGCAAGTAGGCTAAATATCAAAATTGCTTACATGTTAAGCATTTTGATAAGACATATTTTAAGTGAAGGCGCAATAATAATATAACCATGAGACTGATGTAGAACTGATGTGATTTTAAGTGTTTGTTTAGTCAACAGCATTAGAGTCCCGAAAAATAGGAATATAGGGAACTGCTACAGGCCTACCTATAGTTTAACAAAATGAATGTATAAAGCTGGTGAATTAAGGCAGAACAGGATACATTTAAGGGATGGGTCTTCGGAGCTGCCCTTCCCACAGGGGATATCTTTATCATCTAACCGCTTTATCTTCCAGCCTGAGGAAAGGGAGAGTAGAATATAAACTGATAAGTAGTTTTGCCTTGGGAGCACACTTATCTTGTTTGGGGTTTTTAGTAATCCAGGTTGGTTGTTTCTGTTCTGTTTTGTTTCTGCTGTGGAGTCACACAGTTTGCCTGAAATTACTGGACTGCAACTGTTCTATAGAATGAATCTCGTAAAGAAATCAGTAACTTTATTACTTGACAGTCGGTATATAATGTAATTGCTTCTTATCTGCAGCTAATTGGAGATTAGTTAATAAGAGCAAATCTTAAATTTTCATTTTACAAAGTAGTTTTAAAAATGTATGCAGTCATTTTAAAAGCATCTTATTCTTGCAGCGCCCTAGGTCACAAGAAACTCATTTGGTCTTCATGAAGTTATTCCAGACTTTCAGTTTTCACAAAGAGTAGAATCTGTTCCCTGTAACATCAGCTTTACAGATGTGATTGTGTGTAACAGAGCCCATGTAGTTACACAGAACAGCACGCTTGAAATATGTTCTTTTTCTAACCTGGAAATGCAATCTTTTTTTTTTTTTTTTTAACTCAACAGATGCTAAACAAATTGGTCAGTATTAATAACTAAGCCTTTCTATCCAATTTATGCAGAGAAACAGTGCTTGTCAATCTCATGAAGAAATCGAAGAAAACACATGACTCCTTTCAAGATGAATTAACAGATTACATTAAAGTTCAGAAAGCTAGAGGTCTAGAGCCAAGAAGGTATTTAGGAAAAGCAGAAGACGAAGAGTTTCAAGATAAAAACATTGAAGGAGGAGGTGACCTTGGTGAGGTTGTATCTTCAAACTTCAAGTGTGAACAAGGCCAGCATTCCAGCCTTTTCTCAGAAACCCAGTCACCTACAAATAGTGGGGAAAATAGATCGCCAAGCTGGCCATCAGCTTGTGAGCATGCACTAGAAAAGACACCTGATTGTTGCTATAACAAGGGATACTGTAAAGAAGAGCAAGCATCTGACGTGGTCACCATCAGAGATAAGAGCTTCAGCCTATCGGTTGCAGAATCTAAAGACTGCTACAAACTTATGTTTGCTGAAACTTCTACCAGCTCTTACAGAAAAGGACAGATATTTCAGATAAAACATTTTGAGGAGGAAAAATACATCAGTGAAGAGCTGAAGTATGGGAAAGAAGCCACAAAGCAGAAAAGAAAGGAAAATATTGAAGGTGTAGATTTTGGAAAAGAAAATCAGAAGCAAAAGAGAATTAAATTTGATGTAGATTTGGTAAATGAGAAGAAATCAAGACCTTATAAAGATAAAAGAGTTAAAGAAAACTTTGCTGAGAAAGAGAGCAAAAAGCACAAAAAGGGTAAAAAGAAGCCACAGATAGATGGCAAAAGAGAAGAGGAGCTACTTTGGGATGAATCTGTTTTGGGATATTGATAAAGGTTTCACTTAGCTTTAAGAAGTTGATTCTGTTTGTAGACTCACTTAACTGTTTTGTACTATACTATGACTTTTTTTTTTCTTAAGCAAAGTTTTTGTTCCAATGTGGAAGCAAGAAAAAGCCTGTCTTCCGAAACTTTTGGGCAGTAGGTAGGCATCAATTTTTAATCATCTTATGCATACAGCAGCAGCGATGTGAGTTTGAAAGTCTGTAATCTCTTCTGGAATATACAACAAATAAGGGTCAGTAGCTTGCAGAATACTGTTGGATTTTCACCAAAATGTATAGCTTCTTTCTAATATTAATGGTGCCTACTATTGAGGTTTCTCTTACTCTTATAGGAAAGCACATAAACTCATAAGATAAATAAGGGGACTACAGTGTTCCCGGCCATGTCTGTAACCATTTCTCTGACAGATTTAAAAGGAGAATGTGAAAGGCTTTTGATTCCAGATCTTATTTGCTGTTGGTTTTTTTGAATGGTGCCTACTATTGAGGTTTCTCTTACTCTTATAGGAAAGCACATAAACTCATAAGATAAATAAGGGGACTACAGTGTTCCCGGCCATGTCTGTAACCATTTCTCTGACAGATTTAAAAGGAGAATGTGAAAGGCTTTTGATTCCAGATCTTATTTGCTGTTGGGGTTTTTTTGGGTTTGGTTTGGTTTTTTTGTCACCCAGTTCTGAGTGGAAAATGAGTCTATTAAACATGCAACTGGTTGTCAGATGTACATTGTCTAGTAGATTTTTCTCATTGTAATCCTGATTTTTAGTTTAATTTAGGAAACACAGAAAAGGTGCAATATGCAAAATCAGTTGCTAACATGAGGCTACTTTCTGCTTCATTCACTCAAAGTAATGTACAGAAGGAATGTTAGAATGAAGCTAGATTTGTGATCCAAACAACACCCTGAAAAATCAATTACAGCTTTGTATTTCCATTTTAAATGTCGTGTCACCAGATCTTCGTTCACAATATGGATTTACATTATTGTGGCACGAGCACTGATGTCCTACATATGTGCAATTAATTGAGAAACTTAGATGATGGGGTTCAAGCTCTTGTGTTGCTCCCAGGACTCTCAGATGAGACCTTCAGTGAGCCATGGACACTGGAAACGCATCAGTCTCTACAGGGCCTGGGGCAGGCAGGCTGTCCCAGAGGAAGAGGGGAATTGCAATGTCTGCCTGCACTGTGCAGATCTGGGGTTGTGTAGAGGATTTGAAGCCTGTCTGATGTCTTACTGAAAGCTGCTGAACTGAGTAAATACAGTTAAGTTCTGAAAAGCGATCATTTAAAAGCAATTTCTTAAGACACCATTTAGTATCTCTCTTATTGCCTTCAGGTTGCAAGAAAGCTTTTTCTGAGCCTTGATGTGGGATCTGAAAGCCATCACGCTGTTGAGTCGCACCACTTAGACTGAGTTTTCCACTGGGTTAGTCTGTTTGTAGAGGCACCTGTGCTGAACTGCTGCTCTTGGTAAATCTGCCCAACTGAAATTTTCTGTTGTGGGTGGTTGTGGTGTGGGATGGAGTAGAGACCAGGGCCCTCAAGCCTTGAATTCTGTCGGTTTTGTCTTAGTTTTAGTTTTGCGGGTGTAAGAAGTAGGTTGAAAAGCCCTGAAAATAATGTAGTCTGCTGTGTTTTTTAAGGATTTGTGTTTTGTGGTTGATTGCAATCTTGGATTTAGATTTTTCCTGCTGCCGATAAAGTTATAAATCTGAGTAGTTAGCATCTGAGCTGTCAAGTAACTTAGTCCATCCTCTAACAGGCAAGTGTAACTAGATACATGTACAACTGAACAAAGTTGAGCAGCAACATGTAGGTGCCAGTAACAGTTCATTGGTCAGGAGTCTCAGGGACCTGAACTCAGAGGTCCGTGGGGATTCAGCTTTAAGTTCAAAGTGTACATAGGGTCCTTGTTCTGGTCCCCTTTTCTAATCTCACCTGATCTTTGTTTCAGGCTGATAACGCCTCTGCTTTCTTCAGTGGTTCTTTTTCCTCTCAGGAGCTACAAGCCTTTCTGTGTCCTTCCAAGGACTCTTTCCCTGGCTTTCCTTAGCCCCTGCTCGTCTAATGAGGGAGTCTCAAGTCACACATTAATAACTGCTTTTCTCATTATTTTCTTGGAAAGAGAGCGGATTCAATCATAACTTACTTATGCTGACTGTTGATGACAGTTGTGAGCTGTTGTAAACTGCCAACTGCAGGCTGCTTGTATTGTCCTACAGTGTAACTGGGGAGTTTTTTAAGCACTCTCTCCTGTATATACTCTTTGCTGTGAGAATAACGTGGGCAACACTGCAGCTTGTCTCCCATGTAAGACAAATAATGACTTTCTCTTCTCCCAGGACACCTAGTTTAGCAAACCTTAGGGCATTGTAAGACCCCTTTGATATTTCTGCCACTCTGTCAAATAGGGCTGTACAAATATGGCCAGTGTCTTTCACAGTTACTAGTAAGGAACCCTTGCTCCAATATGGTCACATACGCCTCCTTTCCTTAGGGAGTCAGTCTAAGAAAACGATTAGACCTCCAGCAGACGGAAAGGCCATGGTGTAGTACTCTGCTTGTACACAGGGAACAGACTAATTGAAGGGAGATAAGCACCAGTTTACTTGCTTTTGAAATGAGTTGCGCTTTTGGAAGTCAGGAGAATCATAGAATCATAGAATCATTGAGGTTGGAAAAGACCTCTAAGATCATCGAGTCCAACCGTCAACCCAACACCACCACCCACTAAACCATGTCCTTAAGTGCCTCATCTACACGTCTTTTAAATACCTCCAGGGATGGGGACTCCACCACTTCCCTGGGCAGCCTGTTCCAATGTTTAACCACTCTCTCAGTAAAGACATTTTTCCTC
>NW_008794416.1:904908-918183 GCF_000699145.1 Aptenodytes forsteri | reverse complement strand
CCTGCGCCTTTAAGTCTTCTTGAAGAACGTCCAGCCTTCCTGGACCCCTCTGCCCTTCAGGACTGTCTGCCAAGGGACTCTCTCAACCAGCGTCCCGAACAGGCCAAAGTCCGCCCTCCGGAAGTCCATGGTTGCGGTTTTGCTGCCCCCCCTCCTTACTTCACCAAGAATGGAGAATTCTACCATTTCATGGTCGCTAAGCCCAAGACGGCCTCCGACCACCACATCTCCCACCAGTCCTTCTCTGTTTGTAAACAGCAGGTCCAGCGAGGCACCTCCCCTGGTAGGCTCACTTACCAGCTGTGAAGGAGATTAACAGCTCTGAAAATACAGTAAAAGCATGAACTGGCAGAACAGGGAGATGGTTTTGGTTTTTTCAGTGACCATTCTCAAACCTTTACTTGAACTCCATACCCTCCTCGCCCACCCACTGGAAAGTGGTTGCACAAACTATGTAGAATAGCTCTAAACAAAGTTTCTTGGTATCAAACGTGAAAGATAAGATCCCAAAAGAAGTGTTCGTGCCACATTTTGATTAAACAATGATTAATCTATGATGTAAATGCTGCAAATGAGACATAGCAGATTCTCATCTAGCAGAAGTGACTTATAGCTCTAATTTAGGTAAGTGATAGCCAATTTTCTAAGGTCCTAAGTAATGATTATTGTTCGTGTGTTTCCCAGTTGCCTTGTTCCTAGCCTTCCACATTTGTGCCAATAGTTATCTACATATCTAGACATTTTAAAATACTAGGAACAGAGATTGATGACTTTATTTACCCTTTACTGTAAATACATCTTTTTTCATTTCTTAGTAGCAAACGAATCCACACTGTCTGTAATGAAAGCTAATTCTGCTCATCTGTTCCTCCCATTAAAACTACCAAAGCATTACAATTCTGATTTGAGAACAAATGAAATCACAGATCTTTCTGTCACATCTGAGGAGATAGACTTGCAGATCTGACTGTAGACCTCTTGGAGTCAGTGGTGTTTTATGCAGGTAGAGGGAGCCTCTGTGAAGGCCCAACAGCACTAAATTTGATCTGTCTCCTCTTTCAGTAAACCTGTGTGCTGCTTGCTTTGTGAAAGAGCTGCTGTATATGAAAAAGGCAAGCTAAAACTGCGTAGATGTAGCTGAGCACAGAAACAAGGTTAAAATCGCTGTTTAAAGCTGGGCTTAAGTGAAGACTCCTGCATTTCAATTTTGGCTCTCTCCATGGTTCACCAGATCACCTGGGTCAAGTACTGAATTCTTCCAAGGTCTCTTTTTTTCACCTGCAAATGGTGCAAAGGGGACGCTGGCAGATTTATCCTGCCCGGGATGTGTCCCTGAAGCAGACTGCTGCTGCCAGTTTCCCCTCCTTTCTCTTGAAGGTTACCATCCCTGGGACATCCTCGTGTCCCCGCATCCGCTATTCTCATTCACAGGCAAACAGATCAGCTTAAACTCTTTGTAAGGGCAGCTGACGTTACAGGGGGGCAAGGCCACCCTTCTGCTGGAGCAGGAATAACAAGAAATGCCTGAAAGCATTGCAATTGCTCATTCAATGAACACGTAATAGAGCCTAGATGCTCACCTCTGAAAGCAACTGTCACGTTCAGTGTCCTATGAAGAGCGGCATGAACGTGCTTTTCTGCAAAATACTGTCACTTTTTATAGTTTGTTTTCCTTTTTATGACTTTTTATACTTTGGTTTCATGACTGGCTGCGATATCTGAAAAATTTGTAGTGAGATCCTAGTGTGAGGTCTGTCTGAAAAAGGCCACAACTGAAACAGGACATCTCTTTCTGCGTCCTGTGAAGTGAGCAAGAAGTGTTTTCACAGTGGAAGGTTCTCATTTGAAATCTTGCGATAAAAGGGAGAACCACTGAAGTCGCCTTGCATGCCCTGAACTCAGGCTGTGGTTTCAGTGAGGCACACTGGGAACGCTAACACCTGGCAAGTTAACTTACCGTTGGCCTATGAGACATATCCTCGTCATATCTAACCTGCTAACTTGTCCAAGCATTATTTCTATAAAGATTGAGAGGCATTCAGCTGAAATCAGTGTAAATCAGCTGAATGCAACGCCTTGAGCTGCATCTCAAATTTACCATGTATCTGTGGAATCAGATTACAGTGTAAAACTGTTGTTTGAGCTAGTTAGAGGGCTATTACAGTTTAATTAAATTGTTACTTTTTTCAGCATAGAGCTCTTGGCCAGCACTGCCATCCAACAACACGGAAGCTGACAGTGTGCTTAATGGCTGTGTTTATCAGTCAGAACACCAAGATGAAAGCGCTAGCGTGAGGACTGGGAGATCCGGATTCTCTTTCCAGCCTTTCCACAAGCTTCTCATGTGATTTACAACTGCCAGGAATGTGGTGCCAGACAAGCTCTTCCAGCTGCAGCTTTTTTAACCTTAACATATTACAGCTTCTGGTTCTTCTTCACATCCACTGGTGGAAATGACCTGAGGGAGGAGATGACAGCCCTGTCAGATCTGCTGGTGTCTTTCCAGCTGTACCTGTTTCCTATCCTGCTTATATTTTCAGAGTGAGGTGGTGAGCAGCTAGGCGCAGTATCTTTTTAACCCTGACTGGCTGTAGCGGTTCTTGACTATACCCTTAAACTGGTGATGAATGCAGGTATGGCAAAAATGGGTCACAAAAAATTAATAAATAGGAAACCATAAATAGGTACAGTGCCATAAATCTTTCTGTGGGAAAGCTTTGGAAAAAGAGCAACAGTGTTCCTCGTCTCCAAATAAGCTACTGTCCTTTATTTCAAAGAGCTCGATTTACAGTTGAAAGCAATGAAGTGCTATTTCGACGAATTATTTTTGGCAGAGCAAAGGTTTAGGCATTGATTCCTGTTGAACCTCAAGAAAACTGTGTTTTGATTTCAGAGAGCTACAGCAAACTGCCCGTCCAGCTTTGCTCCTAGGTGTGCACTGGCAATCACTCCTGCTCCAGGGTGTAAGACTGGGGCACAGGCGTAAATCTCAGTTTCCACAAGTGACTGACATTTCCACAAGTCTTGAACACCTGCAGGAGCCTACCGTGCAACTTGTATCACAGTTGGGCTTTGTTGTAGGATTGATACTCAACAACACCAGGCAAAACCACAGATCCTCAGGTCACAGACCTTTTCTTCTTGCATTGACAGGCTCAGGTCCTTGCTATTTCTCTACTTAGGACATGAAAGTTTGAAATAAAACCAGAATCTCAATAGGGGGAATGTGAAAGAAGTGGTACATTGTATTTTTTTTTTTCCCCCACAGCTGTGGGGAAAACTGAAAATCTCTGTGTGTGGGAGGGAGGGGAGATTTAAAAGAAACTTTTAAAATGAAGTAGGATTTCTTAGAATTAACAGTGAAACTCTTCACAGCAATGTTCTGAGCACTACCCTAACAAACAGTTGAACTAAAGTTGTTTTCCCCAGAGCTAAGTGCTAGGTGTTTCCAAACCATCCGCATTATAAATTCAAGCTCCACAGGCTGAACCACACTTACCGATAATATCGTGGTGTATGAGAAATATATTGACTATGACACCTCTTGCTCATAGCTAAGCTTTTTCCCTCAAAATGTTTCTTTTGGAACTGCATTATATCAGTCTCTATTGATGCTATTTCTGAGCCACAGTGGCAACACCTTCCCTTTTGTAGTCAGCAGAAATGATGATTTCTATTTCTCTTCACTCCCCCATGTCAGTGGTTAATAACACATTGAAGTACTATGATATATATACAGGTTCTCTGAGTGTTAATCAAAACTCTGAAGTCTGTGGTCTTACATTCATTTGACTTCATGTGCAAATGAAGTCCGTGCCTCGAGAGCACGATGGGAGGAGCTGTGGGGGCTTTCTGCATCAGCTCGGTTCTTTCCTACCCTGCCTTCAGCCTTTCTGAAATCTCTCTCTTGTGCTTAAAAAAAAAAAAAAATCACTCTGCCTTGCTCAGCTTCACCCCAGTAAAGCTCCCTCTCTTGCTTTGCACTCCCCATGTTGCTGCAACACCAGGAAACCGGTTGTGTCTCTGTCTGGTCAAATGAGTCACCCGGGCAAGGTGTTGTGTGACCACTGAAATGTGAGACTTCTCAGCAGCTTGCAAGATTTGGCTCTTTTGCCTACTTCTTAGAGGTCAATAGAAGTTTTGGTGCGGTAGCTTCATGCAAGTCCAGATCAAGGGACCATGCAGGACGCACTCAGCTCACATGGGTTTCTCTCAGACAGCACCTGGGCTTGCCTTCAGCAACAACATCTGTGCATGCACCAAGGTTCCTTGGCCAAGTAGCTCACGTCAGTGGTGCCCGTGATGCAGAGGCCTCAGGGCCCCTTGGGAAGGCACCTTTTGCACCTGTATTGCGTGTAGCGTTCAAATTTGAATGTGCATCAGCAATTCCTTCACACGTGAGCTCCTTCCCTGCTCCATGCTGTCATGCTCAGGGTGGAAGAGGATACCTGGGAAGCCAATGTGGAGTCAAGACCATGATAGCAGAGTTGCATCCTCAAAGCAACATCAGACATAAAACCTACCCCATCAGACTTGATACGAAGTCTGGAGTTTGGGACCCTCTCTGAATGGTCAGCAGTTAGCGTTGCTGGCATTTGTGTCTGTTCAAGCGCTTACAGATCTGTGATATTTTTTGAAAACTCTTGGGATGAGTGTCTCTTCCCTGCTAAATTATTTCATGTCACTCTGTGAGGGTATCTGTACTCACAGCCTAAGCAAACAGATGTACTCGTTTCTTTAGAATTGCCCTCAAAATGAGAGGATTGTATGGAAGGGGCTTTGTTTTAAGAAAAACTCTCAAATCTGACAGAGAAGGTGATGCCAGCTGCTTCACTGCCTGCCTTCCAGTTTGTTTACATCTCTTTCTATTCTTCTTTTTTCTAGCTCAGTAAATGAAGAAATCAGACCGCACACACCAGCCACACTCGTTCAGGAGTGCTGGTGTGCCGACCCCGGTGCTGTGCCTGTGGTGAAGGTGTTGTGTCGCCCAGCCTGAGCAGAGCCAGCATGCTCCGTGCCCCACAGCTGCAAATAGGGGCTCACTGGGTGCGGAGTACGTACGCCAGTACACAGCTTGCCTTTCATCTTTTCACTCCACGCTCAAAACAGCAAGAAGCACCAGTTGGTGAAGAAAAGGAGGCTGAGACAATACCCGCAAGCTGGCGTCCATCTTGACCTCCACTGTGTAGCCTTATCCGCTCTCCAACGCTCATCTCATAGCTACGTCATCTTTCATTATGATTTTACTGCTCCGTGTTAGCCCTGGCAACTAACTGGGTTAAGATTATCGGTCAGGTTTATGAACAAGCATGAAGGAAGTGAAGACAGATATAACACCACTGTTGTGACAGTACTTTCTTGTTCATTGGTGGATGTGCTGTTGAGGCAAATAAGTCTTTGGTTTTTTTCTTTTTTTAGCAATGTTTTATAGAGTATTCTGATGCTGTTTGCTTAGGCAAACACAGGCAAGCAGGCATCTTTGTAGCACTACTGCAACATGCTAATGGAGAGCAAGGATAATGCAATGGGAGCCCTGCAGTGAGGTGTAGTGTTTATGCTTCAGAATGTGCTCATGTAGCATTTGACAAATACAAGAGACTTCAGAGGAGATCAGCAAATGGAAGCCTAGGCTGGTGTTGTCTAAGCAGTCTTGAAACTGTTAATAAATAAGCATCTATATCCCCTTGTAGGCACCTCAAAAAGGGGTTTAGTTTCGAGAACAGCTGACTACCTGCTGCTCAGTAGCACTAAAAACCAAAGACAGTCCAATGAACTGCCTAAAAAGAGATTTGGGTGCCTTGTGTTAGGCCTCCAGGTTTGAAACTTCTGATCTTTAATCAATTTAAGGGTGGCTCTGGAAATGCTGCAGTCATTAAACTATCTAATGGCACTTACTGTTTGTTTACCTCCTCAGGGAATCTGTAAAGGTTGGTGTCTACCCTCTCTCCCTTGGGAGCAGTTGCTGCATAAGCCATGGGGGCTTGTCTCTCTCCCCACTGAACAACACTTGGCTCTGACAGTGAGGTGAGTCTGTCTTTGCTGCTCTCCTCTGTCCCCAGTAATGCCTGACCATATCTGGGTTTCTGAAAATATTTGTGTCAGTCCTGTATACACAGTCAAAACACGTTTGTCTTACAGAAAATACACTAAGTGCAGAGAATATTGCCATGCAAGCCTGCCTGTGTCCTTTGAATGCATTTAGAAGGATGATACTAGAATAATTTGCTGGAATTGCATGAAAAAGCTAAACAAAGAGTTGTATTAAAGAACTGACTGTATATTGCCAATGATAGGGAATTTTACTCCCATTTTCCTTTCTTACTGTGCTTACTGTGCTGGTATCAGCCAGATCATCATTATCATACTGGACAAGCCTTCATCTCTTTGACGGGTGGAAAGGGGGAGATACATACAATGCAGGTGGCTCCAGCCGTGACTTTTATCCATACACTGTTGGTGACCGTGCATGGACCAGTGCAGCATCCATGGGCATACAGGGGACAGAGCCCATCTGGGCAGATGAGGTGGGAGGGCCAGGCCTGTAAATCTGTGTCCAGCTGCACAAACAAGTTATCAGGAGACAAAATAGGGCATGGATTTGCCAGCCAAACTTGTGCTCTTGTCCCAGGACCGGTATGAGTAACGTACTTCAGTTTGATCGAGGGAGAAGTCACTCTGTGCACACCCTGCGTACAACCCTGGAGAGAGCAGTTTCCATGGAGCAGCTGATGCGCTGTAAATTCACACCATCGCTCACCTCGTAGAGCTATGCCCTACAGCTGCTTCCTTCTCTCAGATCAGGTCAAATGGCATATCCACTGTCACTCGTGCAGATATCACCAACTTCCCATGCCTCTCGATGGAATAAAGCCTTGCATTACTTCTAGAGATGCTGGGAAGAAAGGGAAATGTAGTTGAAAGTTTCAGGGGGATGTTTTTTCCCATATCTTCTAGCCTGCACTATTGCAAGTAACCTCGTGTCTTTCTGTTCTCTTTCCAGATACCTGTGACTCTCATCCACTGGCGAAACTGCTGAGAGCAGCTGGAGGAATGAGGGCATTTTGATTGCCCCATGCTGTAGAAGGCCTAATTCTTAATTACACTGTCTTGTGTTAGCGTTGCCAAACTCAACGGTCGTGCCAATGATAGATCTCTCTCAAAATTGGAAATTGTTTCTATTGTGTTTTATTTTTCGAGAAAATGAGTGAACCCATAAGAATTCCCTGCATTTCCCTCTGCGGGATATAACTTCAGTCATTTCACCGCTCCTAAGAGTAAACTAACTCCCTACTGAGTTATTCATGACCCCTTCTCAGCCAGGCTGATGTATATCTGATCGCTTCCTGAGTCTGCTGTGAGGAATAAATCAAGCATCTCCCTTCATGCTGAGTGCTGGCACATCACAGAATTTCTCTGGGACTCTAACAAAGCAGAAAAAAATCAACACAAGCCAGAATCTGTCCCGCATCCCAGATGAGCTACCCAGCTTTTTAGCTCTCAAACCAACTCTCCTCATTGTGCCTCTGAGCCCTGATGCTCTTCTTTATTCCGCCTCCTAAAACTCATTTCTTCCATCCTGCCCATACATAATACATCATGATCAGCCAGGATATAGCACGCTGCGCTACATCGCCCTGCGATTGCATCACTCGCCTCCTAAAACTCATCTCTTCCATCCTGCCCATACATAATACATCATGATCAGCCAGGATATAGCACGCTGCGCTACCGCCCTGCGATTGCATCACTCTGTCCCTGGGGCTTTCTCGCTCTTCCCTTACTGCTCTGCTATACCGGGTCGTGTCTACAGTAAATTTACAGATTGAAATAGTTGGGGCTAGTATCCAGCTTCTCTGTGAATCACCTGGTGTGCTCTGGGGTGGAGTAAAATGCTTGGGAGCAAAAGGAGCTGGGGGACGGCTTGCCTAGCCACTAAGCAGGCCTGATAGGAGTAAAATGTTTGTTCTCAACCATAAAGGTATCTTATGGAGGTGTCACAACCAGAGCACTGCAACAGACAGTCCAGTGCCGTATTGAGATGGAACCCTCCGGGGTATGAATCTGCCTGCTACTACTTGTGCTTTTATAGGATTCCTTTGATGCGCAGTGGCATACAAAATGCATGAGGCTTGAAGGACATCAGCACCGAGAGATTCTAAGCCAGATGTATCCCCTCTCTGTGAATGTGCAGGCACCTTGTAGGTGCTGGGTGAAGGAGAGAGCTTTGCAACGTCCTGCTCAAAGCAGGGAGTCCTGAAGGACGATCCTGAGTGACAGTCGCACTCAAGAAGCAAGAAAACTGGTGTTAAGGAAGGTGGAAAGCACCTGGTGGAGGAAGGGGATAAAAGTTAGAGGTGGGGAAGAGGGAAGAGAGAGAGGGAAAGAGGAGAAAAAGGAGAGCCGTGGCCAAGCCTTGAGTCTGAAAGGCAAAGTTCACGCTGGTGAGTGACGTTGGTCAAAATGCTGATGATGGGTTTAGGGAGGCAGCTCCGACAGAGAGCTCTGACGGACAGACAGAAATCTGCCAGCTTCTGCCTGGCCCTGCCCGAGGAGGTACGAAATGAACCTTGACAGTCTTCAGGGCTTCAGAGGCAGAACCCCCCCAAAAATTCCAAGCTCTTTTGAATGTTTTCATGAACATACAACGAAGTTAACCTGTTTGGGGCTGGGAAATTAAAGTCTGAGTTTTTTCTGAGCAACACGCTCAAGTACAAGCCTAGCCAGGGGAAAACCCAGGCTCAAATTCCTTCTGCATTTGATTTGAGCCAACGTGGGATGTAGAGGCTCAGGGTAGCCATTAGGTCTTTACCCCAGGACTGGCTCTGGAGGTGGTCCCATGCAGTCACGATCTGGATACCTCCACGTAGCCTCTCACCTTTGCTTCGGAGGAGAGAGAGACTCTCTGTGTCTGCTCACATGGAGCAAGGACCTGCTGTGGCACCTCCACGTGGCTTCAGGGCATGTCCCAAAACTGGCAGGATCCTCTGCAGCAGCAGGAAAGGTCCATCACGCCAGGTACCCAAGAGAAATAATAAAGTATCCCTGCAGTTCCATGAGACATATCCAGAGATAAGCAGGTGCTCTGCGTGGAGAACAGGCTCCTTGGGTTAAGTTACGTGTTTGGTACCTTCCTGTCCCTTGTGGGCTCTTTTTAGACTCTCCAGAGGACCCCAGCGTGTCTGGGGTTCCACCAAGGCTTATTTTTACATCACTTGTTCCATTTCAGTCAAAACTGCTTCACAGCAGCATCTTAGCCCCTAGTTTTTCAAAAGTTAATCTGAATTACTGTCACAGGACTAGACCAGTGGGGCGTGATCTGCCCGCATCGATCTTCGCAGCCTAAAGCGGAGGCAGCCAGGGCTAGCTCTGAAAACTGCCTCTTCGATCTACCTAGCTGGAGCCGAGGAAAGCTGGTCTGTTGCAGACGGGTTGGGGGTTTCCATGGGCCACAGCTTGCATGCCCTGCACAGGCAGACTCCCCTCCGCTCCAGAGCGCAGAGGACAGGAACAAAAATACCAGGGAATAAATACGATTGTATTACCCATTTGGGTGGGAAAAGCAGGCAAGTTTGGGTAAAATCTTTTATGGGATCTACTGAAACCAGTGGAAAAGCAGACAAAAACTCTGGCTCAAGGTCCTGCCCCCAGGCTGCACCCGAAGTCTATCGCAGCCGCAGCGATACTGCTGCTTCCGTGAAAACAGCCCTCCTCGGTTTGCGGTGATAAACAAATGACACTAAAATGGGGGGGAACTTCATGGTTTTGCAAACTTACCAAACCTACGTGCACCGTGTGCCGGCTCTGCAGAGGGCAGCAGCTCGTTGCAGCTGCAGAGGATGCTGCTGCCGCATGCAGCGGCCGTGCAGGGGTCTGCATTCAGCTAAAACCTGCGTGTAGATGTAGGAACCCCTTTCCCTGTGGCTATACCAGCATCCCGGGGCTAACCCCTGCTGTGCCACACTGTCCCAGTGCAAGTTTGGGACTGAAGAGCGGATAATGTGAATTTTCTGTGGTTCCTTTTTCCCCTACAGGCTCCCAAAACGGGTTAGAGGGGCTTTGTGTAAAAGGGTAATTATTCACAGGGAAATTAATTCTCATGAAACATTTAAGGTGTTAGCAAGAAAGGTGCTTTAACCAAAATAACCGGGTGGTTTTTGTGAGGCTTTGTTATGGGTAAGATGGGGGGGAGCAGCAGAGCATAGAGGGGACCCGGCACCGGCCCTTTCCCAGGCAGGTTGGAGGGCTGGGGGGGAGAGTTCAACCTCCCGTCCCAAGGGTGAAGGAGGTGTTTTCATGGTGCTTGGAGGGGGGAAAAAGGATTTCTGTGTTTTTAGACAGTGACTTATTTATTCACATTTTCATGAGCTCAGTTATAATGTGTGCTTCTTAAGGAGAAGGGTCTTTATCAAACCCATATATTGAAGTTTCACTTTTCTTTAAAAAAAGTATGCTGTGGCAATATGCTGTTTCTTTGTGCTTCTCAGCCCCGTGTTTGTGAAAAGTGGGGTTTTAAACTCATTTCTCGAGCTAGCCCAGCAGTTGCCTGCTGGGTTAAAGGCCAGTTCTTTAGTCTTTTTATTTCAGCCTGGATTGCAAAGGGCTTTTTGTCTGCGTTAACCCCCCCCACCATTCTCAGAGAGAGCAGCACCTCCGAATGAGATCAGACACATGGGCTGGAAATGAGGTGGTTAATCTAGTTTTTGAAATTGCCAATGTTTTTAAATTGTTTGAGACCCCCTATGTATATTTTAAGGCTCCTTCTGAATTCAGAGGCAGGGGAGTGATACAGGTTGGGAGAGGCAGAATGAAAGAGGGGAGCGGGTTTGTGCATCAGCTCAGAGCCCCACTCTTCAGCCCAAGGCAGGAATCTTTGTGTTTCAGTGAATATTCCGCAAACAAAAAGCAAGTGAGGGATTTTGGCCTATAAAAGGGAAAAAAACCACACATCTTTTCTTTTTACCAGAATTTCTTTTTACCAGTGTAGCCAAAGTTACAAGCCTGGGTAGTGATCAGCTGAGCAGGCAGCGATTGAATAGACAGTCCATCCTCTAACAGACAAATTTTATTGAGTACATGCACAACTCGGCAAAGCAAAGCGGTGATGTCCAGGCTCCAATAAGAAGATCTCACCAATCCGTTGGCCAGACGTCCTGGGAGTCTCAGGAACCCGGAGATAGTTGCTGCAAAGGTCCATGTGGATTCAGCTCCTTTAAGTTCAAGGTGATTACAGGGTCTTTCATTCTGCTCGTCTTTTATCGTCCTTCCAAGTCTTGGAGGCTGGTAACACCTCTGCCATCTTCAGTGGGTGGTTTTCCACGCTCAGGCATTACGTTGACTTCTCTTTCCTTCCAAAGACACTGTCCTTGGCTTTCCTTATCCCCTTCTGCTCTGCTTAAGGAGTCTTAAATCACACAAGAGCAGCTTCTTCACATTAGGATTTGGGGATGGGAGGTTCAAAGACAAGTTACTTATGCTAACTCTTGCTTTTTTACTGTGAGGGTGGTCAAACACTGGAACAGATTTGCCCAGAGAGGTTGTAGAGTCTCCATCTGTGGAGATAGTCAAAACCCAGCTGAACACAGTCCTGGGCAATCTGCTCTAGGTGACCCTGCTTAAGCCGGGTGGGGTGGGGGTAGACTAGATCGTCTCAAGAGGTCCCTTCCAACCTCAACCATTCTGTGATTCATGCCAACCGCAGGCTGCTTGGCCTGCCCTCCCCTCCTGGATGGCCCTCTTATAACAGAGGAGGCCATCCCTCACATCAAGGTCTGGTATGGCGTGTGTCCCCACCGCTCAACGCCTACTGGGTTGCAGCCAACAGCGGAGCTAGAAGTTCTTCTTGGTGGCAAACACAGAGGCCAACCCAGTCTTGCCCTTGACTATGGTAGGAGGCGCTTGGCCAGCCCCAGTCCTTTCACCTGGTTGTCAATGCAGAGCTTCATCTGCCTCATCCAATAACAAGTCGCTACCATGGCAAAGGACACGCAGATTTGCGTTAGCAGTATAACTACAATGGGGTGCAGCAGCATGTTGAAGATGCCGGTGGCCGTGGGGGACCAGCCGAAAAAAATTTCCCACCAGTGGTGGTCTCCCACCCTCTTAATTCGTTCCATTACCTGTTTTATAACATTACCATCATGATGTACAGTTATTAGGATCTTTTTAGCTTCTGCTTTAGCATTTTCTAACAGCTGCTGTAAATTTGCATGCTCTAACATTTCTTTTACAAGTGACAAATCCATACCGATGGGGGTCGGGGTTATACTACGATACAAGGTATAGTTTCTGATTAGCAACTGGCTGTAAACACAGGGCGGGGTCTTATAAAATTTTTTCGGTTTATACACAAAACCCCAGCCTCTAATAATAGCTACATTGCAAGCACACATATTCGAGTCATTAAACACGGTCTGATTATAAACTTCATTAATTTGCACGTATTTACACATCGTTCTAAAACACACGCACCCTTTCCCTACATACGCTAACACGGTTTTATTACTGCTCTGGGGATTGATCTCAAAATGACATACCCCTTCTTTGGTGTCAAAGCAAACATCACTCGCCTTAAGGGCATCATCTTCGCATATGAATCCCAGCCCCCTTTCCAAAATGCAGGCTTCCAAATCTACCGATTGCCATTTCCCATCAGACACCCTTGCCCACATGCGGTGGTCCAGGGGGTAGACCACGGACCCGTTCGTGTTAACCCCCAGGGCCACGATGGGGTAGACCTTTTCGATGCGGGCCTCTGCCACGGTCAGGACGTGGGCGATGACTGCGTTGAGGACCTGGTCGTGAGTGAAGTTGACGAGCCTCCACCAGGCTTGGAGCTGCCGCTCCTTCTCTGTGGCCGCGTCCCACACAATCTTTCGGATCTCAGTGGGGAGGACGCCGTTGTCGCCGTCTCTCAGGATACCTGCAACGACACTCTGCACCCACATCTGGGCCTGGATGCAACTAAGAGCAAGAGAGACGTTATTTTGTTCGATGCCCAGTGCTCGCAACAACACCTGATGGTCTTTCTCACTTATTTGTTCCCAGGTGGGCAACACCTCTGACACGAGCCACTGCCCCATCCCAAGGCTGGCCAGGGATGAATTCAGGGGGTTGAGGAGGCCCTGCATGCCCGAGGTGACAGCCTCCAACTTGTTGGCCAAGACCTCAACGTTCATGCTGTTGAGGACTCCCAGCCCAGCGCCTCCTCCTCCCAGTGCCGTGGCCAGCAGGTCTCTCCTGGCCCGGGTCCCCTGGATGGAGCGGCTGTGGAGCCAG
>NW_008794416.1:901626-904510 GCF_000699145.1 Aptenodytes forsteri | reverse complement strand
GGAGCGTGTGTGGACCCGGGCCAGCCAGCCGGTGTTGAGGGTGGATAGGAAGGGGGTACAGTGCGGTCTGACAGATGAAATATTAACAGTGGACAGAGATAACACCACCTTCTTCAGTGACCGGACAGGCCCGGTCAACAGCTCTTGAATGTGATTTTGCTTGACTACATAAGGGCCTATTTTGGAAACAAAAGGGCGCAAGACAGCAATGATGGTAAACTCTT
The DNA here is from genome assembly GCF_000699145.1 of Aptenodytes forsteri. Taxonomy (NCBI): domain Eukaryota; kingdom Metazoa; phylum Chordata; class Aves; order Sphenisciformes; family Spheniscidae; genus Aptenodytes; species Aptenodytes forsteri. The sequence continues at coordinate 904,286 of NW_008794416.1, read as the reverse complement.
TTTTAAATCCTTCGGGGCCTCCTATCCACCACTTTCCTCCAAGCTCGGGGGACATTTCTACGCTCAGGTTTCCTCGACACCACACCTGGAGGTTTATGACCAGGTGTGGGCAGCGTCCATAATCCTGATTATACCATGAAGCCTCCATGCCTAATTCAGATCTATTAAGCGTTTTGCTCTCGCGGAGGCAGTTTACTGACACGACCCACTGGCGGCCGTTAGGGGCAGCGATAGTCACGGTGGTGCCATCGATTTGCATCGGGTCAGTTATACTTTCTTGGGAGTATTTAATTTCCAATTTTACTTGGTTGCCAACTTCAGCGTATTGTGCTGCATGCCAGGCCAAAAAATGGCACTTTGAGATCTTGACAGCAGCAAAGGAGTGCATCGTGGTGCTAATCTTGAATTTAAAGGACAGCCCCACACTGTTGTGTGCCCAGAGGCAGATCACAAAGACTGGCTGGACCAAAGTAAAATTGCACCAACAGTCCAATTTTTCCACAGCACAGGTTTTTTTCTGATTCTTCTTACTTTTTACTTCGGTTACGGAGATCTGAGTTACTCGCTGGTGAGTGGATCCATTAATTACCCTGCACCCTACCTTTATTTCTTGTCCCACCTTCCCCAGCAGCTGTGGAAGTCTGTTTGTGCTATCCCAGCTCCACTCGTTTTCCAAGTACACCTCCGTCCCGTGCATAACCACCGTTGACAAATTTAAGCCTTTGTTAGAATTTAATCCCATGCTTCCTGTATATTTTATGTGAGCTTGAGACCAGGGCCAATCAGTCCCAATTTTTGTGTACCTCCTAACCCTGTGCGGGGCTGTGGCCCATGTGTCAGGGTGCCTTTCTAAGTGGGAACGACTGACTTTTTGTCTGAGATGCTGATGGGTTGGTTGGGCATGTTGGGTGCTCAGCGCTATGCACATACCAGAAAGCAAAGCAAATACTGCAACCAGAAATTTGAAAGCATTTTCCCCACAGCGCAAACAGGGCTGGTGATGCCACGAAGTTCGCCCTTCCAGCCGGTCACAATCGCCTTCCATTTTCCTTTATCTGCAAAACATAAGCAAGACGGGCTCTCCAGCCCCGTTAATTTCCCTTCCATGCTTTTAATTGTGAAGAATGGAGCCATTTTTCCTGCCTTTTCGCCCCCTTTCTGATTTCTACCTGGTACATGGAGGGGCTGGCCTTGTTCACAACCCTAACGGGCCCCATCCATTGGGGTCCCAGCACCTGGTTCTTCTCTCTAACCCCCCGATACGTTACCAGGTCCCCTGTGTTCCACTCTGCGGGGCGCAGCAGCACTCCCAGCTGCTTATCCATCTTGGGGATGTTGGTCTCCTGCACCAAGGCGAGCTGGTGGTACGTAGCCGACACGGTCCTCAGCATGTCCCGGACCCATCTGTCCGTCAGCACACGGGGCTGCAGTTCATCCGGCGGCTCCCCTCTTTGCCACCAGTGTCCTGGCAGCTTCGAATCTGTTGCAGGAGGCAGCTTTTGGGGAGAAGGCACGTGAGATGCCATGGCCCCCCGTAATGCCAGCAGGACCAGTGGGAGCTTCTGATCCCAGTCTTTCCTTTGCTGGTTCACGAGCTTCCTTAGCGCTGTCTTAAGTGGTTGGTTGGGCCCCTCTGCCGAGCCGGGCTTCTGGAAATGCCCCGTGATGTGAAGCTTTTGCTTGATGCCGAGCGCTTGGCACACCCCTTTCGTGACTTCTCCGACAAAGCGTTGGCCATGGTCCGAGTCGATCTCCTTTGGGACGCCCCACTGCGAGAAGACGTGCTCTACCAGGATCTTTGCGGTTGCGCTGGCCGTGTTGTTTCGAGCTGGAAACGCTTCCACCCACTTGGTGAAGTTATCGCTGATCACCAGGCAATACCTGTTCCCTTGGGCTGTTTGGGGCAAAGGGCCGATAAACTCCATCTGCAACTTGCTCCACGGGCCAGAAATCCTCTGGTGACCCAGGAGGGCTTTGGCCGTTTTGGCATCGGGATTGTTGGCCGCGCATGTCAGGCAGTTGTTGACATACCTCTCCACGTCCTCTCTCATTTCAGGCCACCACCCAGCACCCTGCAGCCTCACCATGGTCTTGTCCGTCCCCAGATGCCCCTGCTCATGAGCCAGGGCCACCAGCTCCGTCCGGATGAGTTCAGGCACCACCCAGACCGGGAAGTCTGCACCTTCCCTCCGCGCCAGGACCAGCCCCGAGACATCCTTCCATACCTTGCACCCTTTATACTCCCTGCTCTGCGCTAATTCCCAGACGCTGGGGTCTTGCGCCTGCAAGCCCAGCAGGTCCACGCTCTCCCAGTGTCTGCTGGGAGCCGCTGACATGGGGCTGTTCTCCGAGGGCTTGCCAGCCTTCCACATCAGCCCTTCCTTTGCGCCTTGCTTGGCTTTGGCGTCTGCCTCCTTGTTCCACTTGGCCTCCTCCGTTCCCTTCTTGTGGGCCTTGACCTTAATGATCTGGGCCGGGCGTGCTCTCTGCTCCGCTAGCCTCGCGAGGTACAGCAGCTTTTTGGCGTAGGTGACGGGCTTGCCGTCAGCAGACTGCATGTCCCTCTCCCTCCAGAGCGGCAGCCACTCCAGCGCTGCTCGCACCACCCAACCCGAGTCTGAAAACATGGCCAGCCGTGGGCCCGCGCAGGGCGGTTAGCA
>NW_008794416.1:830030-900884 GCF_000699145.1 Aptenodytes forsteri | reverse complement strand
TGATGAAAATTTGGCCAGCGGCTGGTCTGCCGGCGTGTTTTCCAGGGCGGCCGTCACAGCCACCAGCTCAGCAGCCTGGATGGAGTGCGGCAGGCACTTCCCCTTCACCACCTCCCCAGTGCCCCGGTTGACGGCAGCATAGCCCGTGTAGGGCACCCCTTCCTCGTGGTAGTTGGACCCGTCTACGAACCACACGACATAGCCTCTCTCCTTGGCCTCTGCCAGGCTGAGGCCACTCTCAAACAGGGGCGCCCGCCGTGTCTTGGGCTCGGCCAGGGGACCCCCCAGCTCCTCCCCATCCCTCTCTCCACTGATTACCACCCTGTAAGCACCGGACAAGGGCTCCCCCTCGTCCCTGGGGACCTCCTTGTTGGTCAACGCCAACACCCAGTTGGCCATCCTGGGGCAGCGTAGGGGACCCTTGTCCCCCTTCCCCGACAAGAGATACCTCACCGGGGCATGGGAGGTCCTCAGCAGCACCGGGGCTGACCCCACCAGGTACTCCCAGTGCTGCAGGGCCCAGGTCAAGGCTAAAACCTCCCTCTCGTAGTCAGTGAACTGCTGCTCCGCCAGCGTCAGAAGGCGTGAGGCATGGGCGACGGGGAGGAGGTGGGCACCGTGCTGCTGGCCCAGGGTGGCCCGCAGCCCCCTCCCCGCGCAGGCCAGCTGCAGGACATAGGGTCTGTCCCTCCGAGGACGCACCAGCATGGGGGCTCGCGCCACACTCTCCTTTAAGGTCTTCACTGCCTCGTCCTGCTCTGGCCCCCATTCCCAGGGGGTGTCCTTCTTCAGGAGGTGGCAGAGGGGGGCAGCTTTCTCTGCATAGCCCTCGACGAACTCCCGGGAGAACCTCAGGAGAGCCAGGAAGGACCTCAGGGTGGTGGCATCAGCCGGCGCTGACACCTTCTGTATTAGCTCAACCCTCTGCTTCTCCAGCAAGCGCCCTTCCTCCCCCAGGGTCACCCCTAGGTAGGAGACCTCCTTCCAGCACAGCTGGGCCTTCATGGGGCTGACCCTGAAGCCCGTCTTCTGGACAGCCTCCAGCACCTCCGCCAGCACCTCCAGGTTCTCCTCCTTCGTCCGGGTGTGGATGAGGATGTCACCGGCACAGGACAGCACGCTCTCCCGATGGCCGAGCTTCTCCCACATCCTTGCCACATGCGCGTGGCAGATGGCGGGGGCGTTGTGGAAGCCCGGGGGTACTCTGGCGAAGGCAAATTGCTGTCCTCGAAGGGTGAAGGCAAACTTGTGCCAGGACTCAGGGTGCAAGGGGATAGCGAAGGATGGGCTGGTCAGGCTGAGCACCGAGAACCACTTGGATCCCCGGGAGATGGCCACCATGATGTCAGGGTACTTGGCCACCGCAGAGGTCCGCAGTGGGGTGACACGGTTCAGGGCGCCAAAGTCGACTGTCAGCCTCCACGTTTTCCCATCAGCTTTCCGCAGGGGCCACACCGGCGCATTGCTGGTGCTCTGCTGCTCCACCAGCACCCCCTGCTCCAGCAAGGTTTTGACTGTGTCCCACAAGCCAGCCTCAGCCTCAGCCGGGTACCGGGGCTGCGGCTGAGGAGGGGGATCTGGCCCTTTGACTGCCACAACAGCATCAATCTGTCCACAGTCCAGCTTGCTCCTTGCCCAGACCTGGGGGAACTGCTCCGTGACCCGTTTTACTCCGGGCTCCCACTCAGGGTGGACTAGGAGCTCGGGGGCTTTCATTGACATCACCCTGTGGCTCGCCGGGATGACAAGCGCATCACTTTGGGGGCAGTGTAACAGCACTCGGTTTGCCAGGTCCACCACCACCCCCATCTTTGTCAGCGCGGAGATGGCTAAAATTCCCGGCTTTCCCTTCATTTCCATTTTCCCAAATTTTTCAGACCCTTTGGCAGTCCCAATTTCAAAGTGTACGAGCCCTGTGAATGGCACTGAGGATTTTTGGCCGTTTGGCCCTGTCAGTTCAATAATTTCACAGGTTTGGAAGAGCCCGGCTTTGCCAGGGGCCATATTCAGAATTGAATAAGAGGCACCAGTATCAATTAACATCACTTGTCCAAGCACCCCTCCTCCAATAGTTATATCAACTATTAGGCGCCCCCACGAATCGGTCTTAATCGGTGCCACAAAAAGGGGCGATGCAGGTGCCTGGCAGCCCTATTGCTGAGCCTTAGACCCCGGGTCAATCGGGTTGGAGCTGCTGTGCTTTTTGGCCTCGTGCAGGGCCAGTTTTCGGAAGAGCTCCGCATCCGGCAAGCCGTCAATATCCTCCTGCTTCTCGTATTTTATCAAGCGCTTCCTCAGCTCAGCCCGCCAGGGGTTGGACTTCTGAAACCTCAGCCCTTGCTGGTTCTCCTTCCCTGAACCACCCTTGCTGTCAGGATCTTTTCGGTTGTCTCCTTGCATTTTTCTCACCCCCGCATTTTGGAAGGACATGGCTGAGGTTTTCCCTTTCTTCCCCCCCAGCATGTACCCTGGGAACGCCTGCTTTTGCAGCTCAAAATTCTGGGTCAGGATCTGCTCCAGCTCTGACAGCGGCTTTCTGGCCGCGTCCCCACCGGCGATCACCCGCAATGGGGGGGTCAGCCCCACCACCAGCGGCTCCTTGAATTCAGGCCTGTCAAAATCGAGGGGGGAGTCCTTTGAGCCGGGCAGCCCGGCCATCTGGTAGAGCATCTTCTTACGGTTAACGTAGGCGTCCGGCCGCTCCTCGGGGTTTTGCTTCTCCTGGTGGAAGAGCACTAAGGGGTTGACCTCTGGGAAGAACACTTTCAGCACGGCCAACTGGACGTCCCCGATGTCCTGGACGTTGCCCATCTGCACATCCCCCGGCAGCGCCGCAAAATCATCTGGTTTCATGCACTTTCTCACCACATCTATCAGGTCACTCGCCGAGTTGCCGCTCTGGCACCTGGGCAGCCGCTGGGCCCTGGACAGCCAGTTGACTGCTGTCTCCTTCGTCAACGGCCCCAGCATCTTTCCCACCGTTTTGAGTTGCTCAGGGGTAAACCAGAGCACAGGCCTGTTGCTGTCTATGGCCTGGAGTGGGCCATGGCCGGCTGGCTCATCGTGGGGGTTCTTTTTAATTTTGGAAGCCTCCACCTCCCCTCCCTGCAGCTGGCACACCTCTTCCCGCAGGGGAGCATAGGGGGATGGCCTGGTGGGGCCGTTGGCACCCCACACATCATCCTCGTAGTCGTAGTGGGGCGGGTGCGGGTCCAGGGTTTCCTCCCCTTCGCCATTCCCAAACCGGTTCCTCTTGCCTTGGATGGCAGCCACGATGCCCCTCGACACCCCCAGCTCTGCCTGCAGCTCCTGGATCTTGGCGTGGCATACCTTGTGATCGGGGCCGGTGGCCCGATCCCGCTGGACGTCCTGCAGGACCGCCCGCACCGCGCTCTGGGCATCGTGGGTCTCCCCGATCCACTTGCCGACCTCCTTCTCCAGCTCCTCCGTTTTCAACTTCTCGTAGCCCAGCTTGCTCTCCAGCCGGGTGATCTCCACCGCACTCCGCAGAGAGTCCCCGCACAAACCCTGCACCTCTGCCCGCAGGTTGTCCACCTGCATTTTGAGCTCGCCCTTGGCCTGTTCCAGCATCTGCACGCTCTCAAGAGCCTCTTTCAGCAATTTGGACAACTCCCTGCCCACCATCAGCAAACCCTGCAAAGCCGCTCGCTTCTTGCACTTGTTTGTGGGTTTGGGCTTTTTGGACTCCTCTGACCAGCTCTCCCACTGCTGGCACAGCTGCTGGTACGCCTCCGGGCCCTGGAAGGCCCCTGGGGACCAAACTGGGGGGAGACATTTCTGGAGCACAAACTGCTCCAGCTTCCAGTTGCTAACGATATCGGTCATCATAGTGCGGGGAACGAGATCCGAGACGGCTCTGTCTCAGGGCAAAGCTACCATAACACCAGCACCACTGACCCACCCGCAGAGGAAGGCTGCGACCCCGCGACCCACCCCTCCAAAAAGCCCCCCCGGGGCGATGCCGAACCTGGTAGCAAGGGAAGGGGAAGGTGGGGATGGGTGGCCGCGGCTGAGCGGGCAGCTGCCGCGACCTGCCAGCTCCCGGGGAGGGGACGGGGAAGGGACGCGGGAACAGGCGAAGCGAAGCAGAGGCGTAGTAGGACCCCGATAATAAGATCTCACCAATCCTCGGCTGGATGTCCTGGCAGTCCCGGGGACCTGGAGACAGTCACTGCAGAGCTCCGGTGGATTCGGCACCTTTAAAGTCAAGGTGTTCGCGAGGTCTCACCCGGGTGGCTTTTTATAGCCATGGCAGGTCGTTGTTTGGGGCTCATAATGCTTCTGTTTACTTCCTTGGTGGCAGGTGCTGCATCCCTCCCCCTGTCTTCCCAAGGACACTTTCCTTGTCTTTCTTTATCCTCTTTGGCACTGATTAGGGAGGCTGAAATCGCATGGGAGCAGCTGCTCTGCCCCTTATCTATTTTGGGGGGGCCAAGGATTGATTAGTCACCACCCGCTCATGCTAACCTCTGCTTGCACCAAGTGCCCTGAAGAGGGAGAGCTGGAGCCTGTCCCCTCAGCATCCATCCTCCCAAAGTCCCCTAATGGCCTCCTCACTTGCTGCACACACCATTAGCACCTGGGTTTTGGGGGGAGATCACACATGGGGCTCACACTTGACACCTGTAACACACGCAGTCCCCCCAAACTCCCCCTCCAAACATGAATTGCTTGCTGGGGGGAGACAAGATGGCAGGGAAATGAATACAATTTGTAGTTTAGATCCATTTTGGCTTCTGGACTTCAAAAGCAGCATTTTTCCATGCCACAAACCAGCCAGCCGCACGCTGGCGTATACCTTGGGGGTACCCCACGATGTGTCAGGAGCCTTGACTGTGATATTGCATCAGCTGAAGTACAGCTGTAAATCTGCACCTGCAAAGGCAGACAGACACACACCCCCAACCTCGTCCTACAAACCACGTCTTAGCTTGGAGCAGTTTAGAAAAGAAAACTCGACCCACTTGATTTTTTTTCTGCCATTACACTAAGAAAAAGTCATCTTACTCAGTGAAAATGCTATCATTTTCATCGCTGCTTTTCCCCCTAATGAAATACTCCAGAAGCTACACCCTTCCCTGGAATAAAATCATGTAAAAAAATTTAAAAAGCAAAAAACAGTTCACCCATGGCTGCTTGAGTCCTGGGGAGTTTCCATCCAGCAGCCCATTATCCCCAACGGGCCCTTATTTCCAGGTCCTGCGGTACTGGCCGTGTTGGACCAGGCTTGAGGCTGAGTCCAATCCCAAAAGTCAGCCCCGATCCCAAAAGTCAGCCCTTGTATCCCAGAAAGCACAAAGGGGACGGATTTTTCCTTATTTTTATGGCAACTGTTCCTCCAGCTTGGCATTTACAGCCCAGCTGCAATTACCTCTGCTGCAACGTGGGAGTTTAGCGGAGATGAAACCCCAGACAGGTCCTGCTTCATGTCTGTAGACCCCTTTCTTCTACCCTGATGCTTTGCTCCAACCCCCCGAGAGCAAACACTTTGCTGGAAGAAACCCATCATAGGGAGAAAATAAAAAGTTGAAAATGTAACAACGAAGCTGGTGAAAGCGCAGGGAATTAGTGTCGGCGTGGTGAGATACATGGGATATGGGCTGAGAAAATGAAGAGAGGATGTTTCCCCCTGGGATGGGCGATGAGGAGACCCACAGGGTGAGCACTGAGATGGGGCAGGGAGTTGGCTGGGCTGGGGACTGGGGTGGTTGTCTTTCATTTCAGAAAAAGAATAAATTCCCCCTAGAAATCGTGCAGCCGAATAACGCAATGACACCAAAATTCAGCGATCCCCCCCATCTTGGCCCAGCCGTGAGACAAACACTCGCGATTAGGAGCCGCTGTGCCCCAGCAAGGTCACCAAAGAATTTTGCTTGTGTTAACAGATCAGTTCAACCTCCACCATTTTTTCCTCCCCTATTTTCTTCCCAGGACAGCAGCCCCAAACAACGTGGGGATGTTATAAACAGCAGCTGCTCTCCTGCACGTTCCCAGAGTGCTTTTATTTTTGTTGGCGATGAGCTGCCAGACAAAGGCATCCCACCTCCAAAATGTTTTCTCGTAGGATCAACACCCAGTCCTGAGAACAGCTTGGCTGCCGGTAAATAGCTCAACTGCGTATAAACAGCAGCTTCAAAAAAAAATTAAAAATTAATCCCTGTTCCAACACACACACTGTGCTTTTACGTTGCAAATACTCCTTTTTCTTTCCATAGGAGACACCCTATAGGTAAAAGCACTGCAGGGAAGCATCTCTAAAGCTGCTATAATGGCCTGGGGAATCATCCCGAGCCAAAATATCTGCTTAGACAACCCAGTGTCACCAGCCTTGCAGCAGCATTTGGTGCCCAGTGTAACATGCCCTATGTCCAAGATTGTAACGGTGACAAAAGGCACCTCTGGGAGCACTTTGGTCCTGGCCAGGAGGCCAGAAGATGCTCCAGGTGACAGCAGCAGTGAGAAAAGGGGGACGCAGCCATTGCAGCATCCAGGGACGTTGGGCTCAGCTCACTGACTTCACCGTGGAGATAAAGGAAAAATTCACTTGCAGTGGCATTTCTCGTATTAAACAAACCCCCCGAGGTGCCTACACCCCATCCTGGGGAGGTCCCAATTTGGGAGTGATGTGAAATAAAAGGGGAAAGGTGAGCAGGAGGTAAAGAGGGGAAAAGCAAGGGTTGCTGCACCCTCCATCGGGGGCTTAGCTCTGAAAACAAGAGCTTAAAAGCACTGAAATGACTTTCTCCTGCCAGGAAAGAGTTAAGGAGCAATTCAGCCGACCCTAAATTTTAGCAGCTGAGCCCTTCGTGGCAAGGCTTTTGGTGGTTAGCAACCTGCTTCAAGCAGGAAATTATTTTAAACAGAAATGGGGAGGGGATGTGTTACAGCAGCATGGAAAAATCTGGTACAAAATATACCAAAAAATTGCACCGCACAAGATGCAAAATCGTTTTTCCTATTCGTCCGCCAACCCAAACCCCAGGGTGCCCCCACGTGAGACCTCCCCGGGAAATCCCCCCTCGCTGGGGAGCCAGCCCAGGGGAGATGCTGAGGCTTTGTAAGGGCCATGAACATCTGCATGACGTGGGCATAAAAGAAAACCGAACCTTGCTCAGCAGCCAAAGGGGCAGTGAATAAATAAAATCAATAATTTTTTCTTTTTCCCCAAACATGGAAATATTGAAAGCTGCTGACACCACCCCTGTAATTTCACATCACGTATTTCACTCTTCGAATCCTAAACCCCGAGTGCTCCAAATATCTCCCTCCCAAAGACATTTCAAAGCCCCTCTGATATTTTATCTATCACTTAAATATTTCTGCGTATGAGCTGCGCAGTGTCACAGCTACCAAAGCAGCACCTGCTGCAAGGTGGGGAGCCCCAGCAGAATTTCCGTATTTTTGTGGGTTTTCAGCTGCTAAATTTGTTTAAGGTTTCTTGCTCTTGGCTTCAGAGTTTGCTGTGATGCCTTGCGCCTCTGCTTTATGGCGAGCTTGTTTGGCGTTCGGCATTTTCCAGGCCTGGAGAAAAACACCTCCCACTAAAGATTCTGCTGAAGAAAACAACCTCACGGCTCAGATTGCATCTTCTCCTTTTTTTGAATGCTTTTTGATTTCAATGGATGATAAACCAGCCAAAATTCATCCTTTCCTGCTTTTATTTTTAATGCCAATTTCCTACATTTGTCATTTTTTAATTGCATGGAGCTAGATCAAAAGAAGGAGGAAAAACTAGGTGATGAACTATGAAGAAATCATAATTAAAAATCAATGACTTTTCATTTTTTTTCTTCCTAAAGGCGATTTCAGGGGACCCTGTGCAGTGCTGGAGAAGCGCATGGGGCTGCTGCCCTGATGCACACCTGGATTTGGGGCCCGGCGCAGAAGAAGCTGCCAGCCTGAGGCTCCAGATGCTGCCGCAGCAGATGCTCTTTGGCAGCTGTCGGCAAGACATCTGTGCCGAGACGGGGAGGAACCTCCTGGGGTGAAGCCAGCCCTACCACCAAGAGGTGACCGTGCGTGGAAAGGGGGAGCTAGCACAAAACCACTCCATCGCTGACTCCACCACCATGGCCCGGCTGTGGCTCCATCTCTGCATCTGCCTCCAGATCGCAGGTAAGAGGGACACGTCTCTTAAGGGTTGAGGGCACCTAAAATCGTGCTGGAGCCTCTCCTCCACCCCGCTCCAGCACGTGGGATGCGTTGCACAGCATCTGGATGATGGAAGTTTAAATATACAGGCATAGTATAGATCTACAGGATATTATTACCTATCACCACATAATTTTGGACAGTGCCATTAATAACATGCTTTAGCTTTTGGTCAGCCCTGAAGTGGTCAGGCAGTTGGACTAGATGATCATTGTAGGTCCCTTCCAACTGAAATATTCTATTCTATTCTATTCTATTCTATTCTATTCTATTCTACTCATAGTGCAGTATATAATGGTGTAGACACCGCAGAGTTTGTTTTTACTGCACCCTCTCAGTGCAGACAGACTGTGGGAAGCTGTCTTTTAGCCTGCAGAAAAGGAGGCTGAGGGGAGACCTCATCGCTCTCTACAACTCCCTGAAAGGAGGTTGTAGCGAGGTGGGTGTCGGTCTCTTCTCCCAAGTAACAAGCGACAGGACGAGAGGAAATGGCCTCAAGTTGCGCCAGGGGAGGTTTAGATTGGATGTGAGGAAAAATGTCTTTACTGAAAGAGTGGTGAAACATTGGAAGAGGCTGCCCAGGGAAGTGGTGGAGTCCCCATCCCTGGAGGTATTTAAAAGACGAGTAGATGAGGCACTTAGGGACATGGTTTAGTGGGCATGGTGGTGTTGGGTTGACGGTTGGACTCGATGATCTTAGAGGTCTTTTCCAACCTCAATGATTCTATGATTCTATGATTCTATAAGCTGCTGATGGAGAAGTTAAAGTAGCATCTATCTACACTGCCTGTGTAACGCAAAGACGATAAACATTCCATCAGTTTTTCTTCTAAATCTATCCAAGGACTGAATGTTTCCCAAGGGCCACAGCTGGAATCAGTGTGTTATAAAACCATGCTGCCTTCTGCTTATCGCAGACAAGTTGCAGGAGATCTGGACCGAATATATACAGTCGATGTTGTGGCAAAGTGGTAGAATTACGCTTTACAGGACAAACTGTGCCATCAGTTCTTAGGTGAAAAGTGTTGAGAGCTTTAAACACCCGTTAAATGTATATATTAGGGTGGTGGCTCAAGTTGGTCCGCCGAGGCATTGCCCAACCCAGGTCCACAGCTGCCCAGCATCCTTGCTAGAGGCTGTCAGGACTGCAGGGTGTTTTCTTTGTGTTGTGTAATGGTCATCCAGCCACAGCGTAACACAGCTGATCTGGCAGCAAACAGCCCAAGGCGCTTTATTGACACCTATATACAGGTAGTAATATCCTACAGGTCTATACAGTGGGGTCCCCGCTGAGAAAACCCCAATAAATTAGAGTTTGCTCCGCATGTGCAAAGGAAAAAGGGACCATTTTCAAGCTGCTGCAGGCTTGTCTGGCCAAGCACGTGGAAACAAACCCATCCCACCCCGATTCCCCGTGGTCCCCTGCAGAATATACACCAGGAAAGGGAACAGGGAGCTTTTGGAGGATGAAAGTGTGGCAGACGATGAGTTTTTCTGCTCTGGCTCCATCCCAGCTCACCCCACTGGAGCTGTACCACTGGCTCAGAGCCGAGCTGAGCATTTTCCAGGATCCCTTCTCATCCCTTCCGACTCATCTAATAATGTCTCTAACAGCTCGAGGAAAAGGTTTTCATGGGAGGTTAAGTTTCCCATGCCCAGCAGAGCCAGACCTCAGGGCAGCCAAGGAGACCCTGAAGCCACCATGCCCCACGGCCATACACATTTCAGCTCCTAAAAAACCACACAGGTGTTTGCCAGAGCAAAGTTTGGGAGGATTGCATTCCAAAACCTGAAAAGTATGTATTTTAATAGTAAGGAGACATTTATATTGTCGCAGCGCCAGAGGATGTGGTGAAATGCTGCAGCTGCTGCGCAACACCTGAATTTCGGCATTGCAATATTAGGGCTGAAGCCTGCTCGTCTCTGCAGCGATGGGCTCATCGGTGCAGGGACGGAGGAAGGCTCTGGGCCTGTGTCAGTCACCAGAGCCCTCTCCTCTGCCTGGGGGACATCAGGGCCACGGGCCGCGGGGATGGCTTCAGGTGTTCTTGTGGTCATGCAAACCCATTCCCACACCACTGGGTTTGCAGGGCTGCACAAGGCTGTTTGCAACAACTACTGTAAGCAGCTTTGGGATTTTGAAGGAATAGGGACATTTTAACGTAAAATAAGCCAAAACCCATGCTTTGTTGAGCTTTTTGCACAGCTTTAAAACATGCCTGGGAAACAGACGGGGGAAGAGAGCATCCTTATCTTCAGAGGGATGTTTTTCACTCGGTCTCGGAGTATCTGCAGCTTTGTAGGACTGTTTGCCGAACAGAAAGGATCACAAGTCACCTGTTATCCACAGACACCACTCATATCTGTCCGGGCCAAACACAACTCAGATAATTTCCACAAAAGCTGCAAAGCCCAAACAAGGCGATGCGATGCCAAACCAAAGCTTTCAACCCTGCCGCTAACCCTCACTCCTTCTCCTTCCCCAGGTCTCGAAATTCATACAAAAATAATGTCGTCTGAAAACTGATATCAAATTGGCTCATTTTGAGATGTTTTGCACATTTTTTGGTCTTTTTCTGCACCTGAGATGAAGTTTATCAGTGTTGCATGTGTTAGAACAAAAATCTGGCAGATAAGTTAAGAGGCTCAAAAAAAATCTGTTGAAAGAGAGGTGAAGCCTCTCCGAAAAACAAGAGAGAAAAGGAGGGCAGGAGAGGGGCATCCACAGGAGCAGGTGGGGATGCCCTTTCCTGCACATACAGCCCCAAGGACACCCTCAAAATCATCCTTCCATTGCTCTCTCTGCCACTGAGCCTCCTCCCTAAACGAGTGCTTTACAGGGCAAACTCTACCTGTATAACTGGGCTTGACCAAAAAATAGCTGGGGAACCCAAAAAGGCCTCTGAGGGAATACGGGAGCATCCTGATAAAGATGCTCCTGTTTCTCGCTCGTGTGATCCCCTGGTCTGTGACAGCTTGATCATATTAAGCCTACAAAGAAAATCTGTACTTAGCATGGAAGAAAAATAATGAAAAAAAATGCTAACTATGTATTCCTGTCTCTTTTTTCTTAGGTTTCTGTACAAATCTCCTTTTAGCCCAGACTCCAAAGCATATTTTAGCCCAAACTAACAATAATACAGAAATCCGCTGTGAGCTGAGCAAGGAGCATGCCGGGGTGTACTGGTTCCGCTGGAGCCAGGAAAGGCAAAATTTCGAGTTCTTGATATTTTCCAACCTGTTGGGCAAAGCCACGTACGGCACAAACATCATGCAGGACAAGTTTAGTGTCCATGGAGTGAGTTCCCACACCTCCTCCAGCCTGCACATCCGCCACCTCCACGCCTCGGACAACGGCACCTATTACTGCTCCGTCTCCCAGTCCTCCCAGCTCCTCCTGGGCAGCGGGACACAGCTCGGTGTGGGTAAGCACCTCCCCCAGGGCTCCAAAATGTGCCACCTGCAGGCTGTGATGAAGTCCCCTGGGTAAGGGGTGATGCGTGTTGGTAGACCCTTCCCAATTTTGAGACGCAAGGTTGGGGCTCTGGGGTTTTTCCAACGAGATCTATGAGACCAGACAAGTCAGAAATTACAGAAAATAGCTATATTTTAGGTCAGCTGCATGTGATAGTCCTTTTGCTATGAGCGGTTGCTCTGCCGTGGTCATGCCTTGAGCACCGCGTTGGTCCTAGCATCTTAGGATTTCCATGGGAAGACGCTCAGCCCCCAGTATTGCCACGCCTGCGTTTTTCTCGTCCCCCGTGGTACTTTGGACGAGAGGCTGGATATGTGCCCTGCTCAGCTCCCGGGTCCTCCTGCACCCCGGTTCTTCCTTACCCTTCCTCCAAGTGCAAAGAGCAGCATCAAGGCCAGAGGACATCACCCCTCGCATCGCTGGGGTGGGTCTGACTGCAGGTTTCAAGCCTGTCCTTCACGTAAAGGATTGAATTGGGATTTATTCCTCAAAGTTCACAACCCACCATCACTGGGGAGCTCCAACCAGAAATCAGAGCTATCTGCGGGTGGCACTGGGGGAGTGATGCTTTACAGACCCTGGGTCATACAACAGCTCTTTTCAGCCCATTTTCCCCTTGACCACCGAGCAGGAGATGGTGTAGAAAAACTGATGTGTTTGAAGTAGGATTCAGCCCTTTCTTTGCAGGCTTTTAGGAAGACAAATAACTTATTTAACCAAGATGCAGCTATGGCTGCTGGCTCTAAATCATCCCCCATGTCCAAGCCTTTCTGGTTTTGTTGCAAATATGCCCTGCACCTTGAGCTGGCTGAGAAATCCCTTTTGGATTCTTGCTGGCTCGAAGAAAAGCTGGTTCGAGATAAAAGAGAACTGGTTTTTATCAACTGGGCACATATCTATGTGCAAAGCAAAGCATGAAAAACAGGGCTGAAATTCAGCATGATCAAGGACACTCCAATTTAAAACTAAACACCAGCAGGTGCTCTGGGATGACTCAGGCCTTGATGGATATTTTCTTTTTTTCCTTTAGTACCCATGATAAAACAAATTGTCTTTAAGTTCCTTCTCTTTAAGTCTATCATAATGTAAGGGAGAAGCTGTCCAGATAAGTCCCAGGCACCTGATGTCTCACCTTTCCATGTAAAAGAACGGTGGTTTCCATAGGAATTTCAGTCCTGGATAGAAGCAGAAAAAAACAGTTTTGAATCACCCAAAATTTTGCATAAGTGGAGTTTGAGCGGTCAGATGTACAGCTATTTAATGACATTACTGGGATATTTTCCTGACCAACTTTACAGAGAGATGAATGTGCTCCATTGTAATTCAGATACACCATAATAAATCCTGCCCTCATTTTATCAGAATAAAAAAAAATATGTCCAATTTTGAGCAAAGATTAGAGCAATCTGAATATGGAAAAGATCCAGGGATCCCTTAAAAGCTCCCAGTGCTACTGAAATCTCCCACTACCTGTGATTTCATGCAACGCTGATGAGATTGTGCCTGGCAGTAAATGTAGCTCAAGGAAGTTTCCTTTTTCCCTGCCTTAGCCTTCTGCGCTTGTTTGCCTGGTACATTGTTTTATTAATGCTTTTACAAGCTCTTGGTAATTTGTGTGGCCACCGAGAGGTTCAGGTCAAGTTCCCAGCCCCTCTGGATGACCCAGCCCTTTGTGGGGGTCCCTGGATGGGACTAGTTTTAAAATCCAAAATTTCCAGCCCTTCCTGCCGGCTCTTTGAGACCTCCACTGCACTTGGTGCCATATTAACCATCCTCTTCTCCTCCTTATCCACCAGTTGATGTTTTGCCTCTGCCTTTGAAGACCACTCAGGCACCGCGCTCCAAAAAGCCCGTGCGGTGCGTAACCAAAAGCAAAGCTGCTGGCAAGAAAGGTATGGCAGAGGGTCGGCTCAGGCTGCCTTGCAAAAGGGGTTTGCTGAGCTCCTGGGGATCCCCAGGGTTCAGCTGGAGTTTGTCTTGGGGTGGGGGCAACCACAACGTGACCCTGCAGGGGTGGGCATCTGGGTCCACCTAGACCCATCACTCTGGGTGGAGCTGACCTCTGCCTTTTGGAGCGGTTCCCTGGGATATACAAGGGTTTAGGGGCCAGGATGTACTTCCATTTAGCTCTGCCTAAGCTCTGGTGTCCCTTGGGTGTGCAGCCCCTGCGGGTGCAGCGTCAGTCCTGCAGGCATGGTGAAATCCCATGCCAGAGAGGACACCACAAAAAAGGTTATCGTGACTCATAGCTAAGTTCTCTGCAATGCCTTCGGGGTGTAATCCCATCCTCCAAGGGATACCCCAGGGTGATGGTCATGTCCTCCACCCCTCCTGAGGGGCAAGGCAAACCTGCCTTGCTTTTCTCCTCTCCCCACCCCACCCTTCATCCCCCAAAGCTGCCGGGGCAGGATGATGCTGGGTGCTGAGCTGGGGGGGCAGCTCCACACCATGTCCCCTCCTGTTCTCCAGGTGCCTGCAGCCCCCTGGTCTGGGTCCCCCTGGCCGCCAGCGTCCTGGTCCTCCTGCTGAGCCTGGTCCCCATTGCCCACCGCCTCCACCGTAAGCATCCCATCAGCCCTGGGGGACAATGAGGGGTGTCAGGCCCCGGAACAGCCCGGGACTGGGATGGGAAGCTGGGAGGGTGTCCCCAGGCTGACGGACGCCGTCTCTCCCCAGGTCTGCGCCGGAGGCTGTGGCTTCGCGCCCACAGACAGTAAACCCCACTGGCTCCCCCCACCTCGGGAAGGCAGAGGGAAGCTACGGACCGTCCCCTGCACAGTGCTGAGCCCTGCCTGGACGTGACCCAGGAAGGACGTTACAGGGGATAGACATGGGCTTGCACTGCAAGACAGACTTTTCTTTCCTCCGATGGACCACAACTTTAACATTTTTCCTTGACACGACAGCTGACAAAAGGACCAGGCCGGATTCTGCAGCGTGCTGAGCATTTCTCAAAGGGCACTGAGCAGGGCGAACACCACAGCTGGCTCTGCACTGGGGGCACCGGGGCTGGTGTACCGAAGGGATTCAGATGGGCTGGAAAGATGCTGTGAGCTCCTTGGCTCTCCTCTGTGTTCGTCTGTAGGACAGCACGAAGGTGCTTTTGGTTTGCTCCTGCTAATGCTGGTTGATAAGACTTTGTTAACACTTTGAGAGCAACCGGCAGATGCAGGGGCCGATCACTGCACAGCTTGTAAAGGGCCTGTACAGACACGTTCATTAGCAATAGTGAATATATCGCTCAGTCATTTTGCTCTGCAGGCTGGTGTCTTGTGGCCCTGCTCAGTGAGGGACACGGTTGTGTGGCAAGCAAGGGACCATGGCCTCTGCGCAAGCAAGAGTGAAAACAGAGCAAAAGCTCCGGGGAGAGCAGGTCTGGGAGGGTGTCTTCTCCCATGGGAGACTGCAAACAGCCAGAAGTGGGAGAGGAAAGCCAGACAAAGCGATGTACGCAAGGCCAAACACCTGGCACAGCCTGAAGGCCAACACCGCCTCTGAGAGCAAACAGAGGCGGCCGGGGGCTGGCCCTGAGCCCAGCGGCACGGCACAGCCAGCGAGAATTGCCCTGAGTGATGCCCGTATGTGCTGAGCTCCGAGCATGCTGAGCCCCGAGCAATATCCACGTGTGCTGAGCCCCAGTCGTGCTGAGCCCTGGAGAAATACCCGTGTGCGCTGAGCCCCGAGCGACGCTCGCGTGTGCTGAGCTGCAGGTGAAGCCCGTGTGTGCTGAGCCCTGAGTGACACCTGTGTGTGCTGAAACCTGAGCAATGCCTGTGTGTGCTGAGCCCCCAGCAATGCCAGAAGCAGAGTAGGTCTCCCCAGGGATGCTAACAAGGCTCGGACCCTGCCCGGGGCTGCAAGGCTGACGTGTGGCTGGAAATTCGGTGTCTTGCTGAGCGCAGGCAGTGGGCGCTCACCCTTGGATGCATCCCCAGCCCTACATCTCTGCTCAAACACGGGCACCTGTGCAAGGCTGTATCACCGGCAGTGAGTGCAAGGGAAAGGTGGTCCAGACACCTCCTGTCTCCGGCGTGGGTGGGAAGGCCAGCAGCTATTTTTACTTCTGGGGAAGCAGCGGGGATCTCCTGTCCTGCACATTGTATGGGTCCTTACAGCTGCCCGCAAACCAGGGGCTGATGTGGCTCCAGAGTCCCCAGGGTAGGGGCAAACGCAGGCGTGGGAAGAGCTTGTGCAGGTGTAAAGCATCACAGTGGCACAGCAGCATCCCTCTGGCCTTACCCTCCCTCCCCTCCCAGCTGCAGGGAGCTGCCACTCTCCACTTTAATATAGATTTTTATGGAGGGCTTGGTCTCAAACCCGGCCGTGGGTGCTCCTTGCGATGGATGTTTCCCCTAAATGATGCAGTGATAAAGCCGTCGGTGGACCATGCTGAGCCAGCTTTCCCAGGCTGCGATGCTCACCCAGGCTCTCAGGCCACCCAGCTGATGGCTGCAGGGGACACCGACCCCAGATCCCATCCCACCAGGGGTGCTGCAGGGAGGGGTCCCTGAGCATCTCTGCCTCCAACACATCACACCCGCAGCATATTTTAGCCTCTGTGAAAGCTCAGATGAACTAAACCCACCGTTTTTCTACCCTGCAAGCACTCGGTGCGCAGATCTTTGCCCCAGGAGCAGATGATTTTTATGATATGTATTTTTTACAGGACAGCTATAAGGAAACACCTTTGAAACTTCCCGTGGGCAAAGGTTTATTCTTTCAAAAACAGGGTTTTTCCCTCTGCCTGCAGCTGCTTTTGAAATCTGAGCTCCATTTCCCATGCTTGAGGCATCCCGACCTTAATGTCCACCCCTGCTTCACCTCTCCCACCTCTCGCCCAGCACAGGAGATGGCCTCCCATGGGCAAGAAGCCAGGGCCAGGTCTGAGCAGCGAAAGGCAGGCAGCGACAGCCCAGTCCTCCTCTCCCACAGGAATGTGAGCGGTCTCGGAGGTAACCCTGCCCCGTCTGCTCCTCCTCCCTCCATCCCATGCTTACGCCATCCCCACAGTGTCCGACCCTCACTGAAACCACCCGGGACAGCACCATCTTGTCTTGATAGACTTCAGCCACCGGATTATCCCAACTCCAATAACACCCGTTCAAAGGATGGGGATGTGAGAGCCCCTTGGCTCTCTGCCCACCAGTGAATAATTGTAACAAGCAGCAAAGAATTTGCTCAGTGTCTGATTCCCCAATTTGGCTTCGTTGTTCCATTGTAATTTGAAAAAAAAAAAACTAAAAAAGAAACAACCTCCACATCATCTGTGTGCAATGAAATCGGGAGAGGACGGCAACAGTCAAGGATGCTATGTGTGCTGTTGAAACACAAGTTTGGGCAGTTTACCAATGGGAATTATGAAAAGATCGTAGTAATTCCTATAATCATCAATAGGGTATTTTAAGACAGTAAACCTCGGAGAGATTTTAGCAGCAGATTTCACAAATGCAAGAGAGAGTGGAAAAAATCACCTCCCGTTTCATAGACTGTTTTCCCAGAGCATATGTAAGAGAGAAACAGAAGCACTAATAAAAAGATGCTTTTATGTCTGAGAAAATTAGCCCGGTCCCCTGGTATCTGCAACTTCTTCGGTTTTCTTTCCTACCTCGTCACTGTGCTGAGAGCACGATGACGAGACCAGCCAAGGGTCAGGGACGCCGTGTTGCAGCACGTGGGGGGAAAAGGGGAGCTTCCATCATGAATACTGATGAGAAAATATTTCTGTGCATCTCTGCTGATAGCACAGTGCCCGGATCCATGGAGGGAGAGATACGGGTAACAGCATCACCCACAATGTCCTGGCAAATGAGAGTCCCTAATTTATTCCTCGTTTCCTTCTGAGGATGGACCAGCCTTCGCCCATCTCCCACCGTCACCCTCCTCCCCGCAGCAAAGAACATCCATACCTAGAAGGGAAAATAATGGGGGTTTATGTATAACCCCAAACCCTCACGTGAGCAGTTAATACATGATGTCACCTTAAATGACAAAAGGAGATGCCGCAAAAAACTGAACAAAGACAAGAGGCCTTTGAATAGGACAAGGAGGGGTTTGCAGATCTATGGGTTTAAGTACAAGCTGTTACCTATCTTGTGCCCAGCGCCCGAATCATCAGGCAAGGAACTGTAAAAGAGGTCCAAAATTACATGTTGCAATAACCCATTATTATTTTTTTATATAGAATATATATATAGAATATATATTCTGTATTATAAAAAAAGACTACAGTTATTTGTTCAATAAATAGTGCATGCGTGTCTTGAAAGCATTAAAATATTCAAGGGACGGAGAGCAGAGCAGAAATACAGGTATTTCAGGCATTGCAGTAAATAGTCTTCACGTTTTTGTAAAACTTCTGTAAATGCATTAAAAAAAATATTGTCAGTCTTTCCAGAATATCTCAGCTGCTGATCTAATATTGGCAGTGCCCAATTTTTCTTTATTCTTTTAACCTGCCCAGTCATTTCTATGTGGCGGGCCTGTGTTTTTATAATACAAACGATATAAATCGGGTGCCGTTGAAACATTCAGCTGAAAACAAGCTAGTGACACGAGATCGGAAGTTATATCGGATTTTAAAGCTCCTAAATACATAAAAAAAGAACTTTGCAGAGTCATAAACACAGCTGAGTTGGGCACGCTAACGGAGAAAGGATGAGTGACAGCTCTATTGAATGATTAAACTCGAATTCCGTGCAAAGGGAAAGGAGAGACATATATCCATGGGTGCTCCTTAAATTCCTTCCGATTTATCCTTGGCCAGAACGGCTCCGTGCACGGTAGCTGCTTATTAAATATCTCCTCCTGGCAGGAAAAACAGATTCACAGCAGGACTTCTAGGCATCCAGACCAGACTTATTAAATGGGAATTTCTAAATGTCTTTTTCTGCCGCCGTATAAAACCAGATACGTCCCAGAAGCTGCAAAAAAAAATCCCAATTTTTACTTGCCTCTCCTGAATCCCATTAGTGCACAGACACGGCCCTGTACACGCACGTCCGAGCAGGGGCACGGGCAATTCTCTTCCCCGTCTTTCAGAAGCATCCCACGCACAAAAGCCCTCCTCCACCCACAGCACGCACCAGCTCACCTGGCTACTCTGCTATTTCATATATCAAACAATTTTCAGGAACCTTAAAGATAGAAATACTGTGTCATATACATTGACAGTTATTTATACTGAAAATTTTCTAACTATATATTATTATATATAGTTATACAATTTTTATATCATGTGTTATATATTATATATATATATATATATGTGTTATTTTATATATATTGACAGTTATATAGATTGACAGATACCTATAGAAAAAAACCACTGGTTATATATATAGCTATATATGTGTTATTTTATATATATTGACAGTTATATAGATTGACAGATACCTATAGAAAAAAAAACCACTGGGGAACAAAAAACTACCTTCAAGCAGCATAAGAACTTCTTGCCCTTATTTCCCTGGATTTCCTGACATTTCATTCAGTAAACCAGAAATAGTAATATATTAAATTTCTCATTTATATAAACCAGAAATGGTTTCTTTAATATGCTTATAATTTTTATTTAATATTATTTCCGGTTATTAAATTAAATATTATTTGCTGAAATAACAAATATTCGTGTATATCAATATGTCTCTATTGCGTGCGCTCAGGGTGAGATCTGCAGCTTCTGTGGAACTATATACAAATATTTGTTATTCCAGCATTCATTTAACTGCAACACGTATCAGACCAAGCGAAAAATAAATCTGTACAAGCTATGTATTTCGCTTCTCAACCACCTTGCTCTAGGAAAGATTACTTCGCGTTTATACACCAGCGGTTCTTTCACATGAAACCAAACTCTCCCCGTGCTTTAAATATTTGCAACAGGACAGGAGGCTTAATATTCCTCCCCTAGCCATTCATTTTTTCTGCTAAAGTTCGACTTCTCATTTAGCCTTTAAGATATACAACTGTGTGCAAGGGGACTGCATCATGCTTTTAAGCAGGGGAATATCATTATTACTATTTGCACTTTCTGATCTAGTTAATAAATTAAAACCAGATGTGAAACACTCCAGAAAAATCCCAGTGATGGCGTCAGCGCAGAATTGTTTCTCTGCCGGGTACAACATATCTATGTGCTGTTGCAACGGGGATCTCACACAACCAACTTGTTTAGTTCATTTCACATAAAACCCCAAAAAACCTTAAGATGAGTCATTCACAGAAAGCAACTGGCAGTCAATATTGAAAGGAAACCGGCTCAAATGGCAAAGCCCTCTCCATCCTCTCCGAAAAGCTCCTTGGAGGGGTCGGGAGCCCCAGGCAGCCAGGCTGACGCAGGCGCCCATGAGCTCGTCTCTTGGCTTTTTTTGGGTCAGGCAGTGAGTAAGGGCTAAATTTTGTCTTGCCCAAACCGGACTGAGCCTCTGCATCACGCAGCAGAAAACCCGATCCTGCAGAAATCATGGGTGTCTGCAGGTGAGGTTTTGCAACATTTAGTTTTTCAAAGGCTTGAGCTTTGCCGGGGAACACCAAAAAATGCCTGATTTCCCCATGTAGACCATGGGGAGCGATGGATGCCTCCAAAGCAAAGCGATGAGCCCACAAGCCTGTGCCAACCACCAGCACCCTGCCTGCTGCAGTCAGCCCCGTACCAGCACCCTGCCTGCTGCAGTCAGCCCCATGTCCCGTCCCACCCCACCCCACCCCTTCCTCCACTCTGCAAGCGTGCCGGAGCAAGCCTTACCCAGCCCCAGGTGCAAGCCACCTTGTGTTTTTTCTGCCCTTCTCTGCTCGTGGTTAAAACACCCAGACGGGAGGTTGGGCACCAAAATATGGGGTGCAACCAACCTCCCTCCCCAGGAAAACCGCCCTCCCTGCGAGGCTGGGCAGGGAGGAGGGCTGTGGCTTAAGGAGACATCTCCGTCCCCAGAGCTACGCGTGTGATCTCACCCACCACGTTTCCTGTTGCTCCCTCCCAGCGCGGCGAGCCGGGGCTGCAGGCCGTGCAGGCAGCATGCAGCTGCCTCCGGGGACAAGCAGGGCATCCTTGGACAAGCTGGGTGCACGCTGCTCTTCCACATTGCAGCATGGCCCACAGTAGAAACCACAGCCGAGTCCCACCATACCTGACGTCTCTTCAGGTACCACCACGGGAGGAGATGCTGGGCTGCTGGGGGCCCTGCAGCCGGCTTGCAGGCAGGGTCACAGGCAGAACCGCTGCCGTTGCTCAGTAAAGCTCAAGGTGCAATCACTGTCCAGCATAAGCACGAGGTAAACTCACTGGCTGATGTCTCAGGGAGAGGTGCTGGGCTGTGCTGACACCCAGCTACAGGGCTTCAAAACATTAAGCCTTAACATCAGCACAGAATGCAAAATTCAAGTTGGGATATTTCCTATCAGTCTCTTCAAAAAAAACTGAGACAAAATATTTCTGGGGGCTGGAATTGTATATTCTTGCCCTGAGCAACAAGCTGCAAATGACACTGCTGTTATTAAAATATATGTCTCAAGTCTTCTTGATGCAGGAGGAAACGAGTCAGAGCAGCAGTGGAACAGCCATTACTAAAATATACGCCTTTCCTCAGGTCGTTTCATTTTAATCTGACTCACCCATCGCTACCATAGCCAGGATAATTTTGATGTAATTTAGAAACGTGGGTCACATCCCACTGCGCAGAGCCCAAGCTGTCATCCCCAAGGAGATGCTGGGGGAAGGCAGCTGCCGCCGTGCAAATTCCCGTGGTGTCCAAACCTGGGTCCCTCCTCTCCTCCCCAAAGCTGGGACACAAACTGAGCTAGTTGGCCAGGGTCAAACATCTTTCCTGGCCATTATCCCTCTTCCAAGAGGCATCCAGGGTACCCTGAACTGTAAAATAGAGAAAGGAAAAACTCACCTGCGTTCTCTGCCCTCTCCCAGCACCAAAGGTGTCTTGCTCGAGGTCCCAGGTAACCGCAGAATTGCTCCGACAGGCTCTGCTGTTGAGATGAAGGGGTGTGATGTACCAAAGATGGCCATAGCTTCCTCAGTGGTGTCATTTATGGGTGGGCACACCATGGAGAAGCCGGCGATATAGCCCCTTCTCCCTTCCCTGTGCTGCTCATGGCTGCAAAACGAGCAAGGGAGAGTCCCAAAGGGCTGTGGAAAGAGTCCTGACCCACCACGAGCAGGCAGGGACACGGACACAGGGCCTGCTGGGATGAACGCTGCTGCCCTGAAGGGCAGGAGCCGTGTGAAGCTCAAACTGTCTCCAACCCATCACCTTCCAACTCACACAACTGGAGAGACAGGTCGGAAAGCCACGGGCAGTTCATGTGTATGTATCTCCTATGTCCTGAATACACACCCAGAAAACAGTTTCTTTCTCTATATGACGGTAATTACATGAAAGAGTTGGACCCTGCCCTTTTCTCTCACTACCTGCTGTCCAGAGGACAGAGATGTTCGGAGAGCTATGGAGAACCGCAGGATTCATTCTTGGGGATAAACGTCCTTGTGCGGGGCCAACAGCTAAGTAAGATTTAAGTGTTCTGCATTAAAGAATGAGACAACTGGAAAATTAATAGTGTTTCAGAGGAAATGGATGTGGAGTTTTGTAGCAAATGGCTTCCTTAAAATGACACATTGTAATGAGATCTCATCATTAAGAATATAAAAATGACTGGTTTGGTTCAGAGCAAAGGTCTGTCCAGACCACTATTTTGTCTCCAACACTGATTACGAGCAGATGGCTAAGGAATAATAAGGACAGGACAATCATATATGATACTCCCCCTTAATATTCAGACTATTTTTAACTAAAAAGATTTCCTGAGTCTGTTGCTATCTATTGAGGAACCCACAATGGACCTCTCTTCCAAGCACTTGTCCAGGCTCCGCATCCTCAATGTCCTTTGGCGGGGACATCCGTGGGTGAAGGATGACTTCATTTGCTTTCAGCCTGACCCACAGCAGCTTCATCTGCTGCCCTTTACTTTCTGTATTGGAAAAGGCAGTGAATAATCAATCCCTCTCCATTCCCTCCCAGCTACTCACGATTCTGGAGACCTTTAGTGTATATCCACTTAAACCATGTTTTCAGGCTGAAGAAGTCTAGCCTGCCTACATGAAATCCATCTCAGACCTCCGAACCTCTGTTTTGCCCTTCTCTGAACCTTTCCTGGTCCTACTACATCTTCTTTGAGAGGAGGGGGTGAGACCAACACACAGCATTCAAGGATTTATACAACGCATTGGACCATGGATTGTCCATGGGTTGGATTGACCATGGATTGGAGCACTGGACCATAAAATGACACAGCTGTGTTCTCTGTTTTATACCCAATTTCTTTCCTACCTGCTAACATCTGATTTGCTTTTCCTGCTGGCCACTGAATTGATGTTTCCATGGTAGTACCTGTCTTAACCCAAATTTTCACCCCTCAATGGCAATATTTGGCTCCTCACTTCATAGCAAAGCCAGGACTGGTTTTCTTTGCATGCATCACTTCACATTCATCTACTCCAAATTTCACCTGCCCCTGTATTGCCCAGTCTCTGAAAGACCCTTCTGCAGTTCTATATTTACAATGCATAAATGCAATTAATTAATGTGCATAAAAATAAAGCTTGCAGGATAGGTTTTGAACATGAATTGTTATATGGCTACGGAGTCCAACACTCACAAACAGGATGAGAATGGTACATCTGGTAGAACAGATATGGAAAGAGTAATCGAACACGATCTCTTCACAGCAATGGTGGGGATCAGGCTGTTAAACGTGAAACTCTTAACACCAAATTCAGTTTGTTTTGTTGATGATGGGAGAGCATTAAACCAGCTGCTGCTTTTTGATGCAGCCATCTATCCTCCCCTCTGCCTCTTTGAACACGGTATCACAGCTTAGGGTTCTGTCTTACAGGTCTAATTCTACAGCGAGGTTTGTTTTTCAAGAAAATGCAAAATCGGGAAGAAATAAGAAGTTGTACAAGCCAGCCAACTAATAGGACCACAAAACAGATGAAGCAAGTAATCTCAAGTAAGCCACGGGTTTCCATACAGCCAGCACTGTCAGCAGGAGGGGTGGATAATCAGAAATGGAAACACTTCCTTCCCACTAGTTGTAATCAAATTAAAGTTCCCTCTCAAAAATGTTAACAGTAAAGATGTGCAGCAGTGGAGATTTTCGACCCATTGGTCAGGTTAAATGTCCACACCACGGAGAGGTGGAAGTGCAGGAGTGTTTGTGGTTTGCATACTGTATTTTAAGGTATGTGATGTTTACACTAAGAGTACCCAGAAGAGAGTGCAGTGTTGGCCACTGAATTGGAAACATGCAGTGGAAAGGTGGTTTGTGAGTATCTGGTGCGTGACAGCTGCACTTGACATTCTCCAAACCCCTTCAATGCTGCAGCTTTACAAAGAAAAGGGGGGCAGCAAGTTGCTCATAAACCACAGCTTTATTTCACACCGGAAAAGTTGTGTGCTATAGTCTCAACATTTTTTTTTTTCCTCCATTTGAAAGAAAAGTTTGTGATTTGCGACTAAATTTTGAAATCTTCTTTAAGAGTTTCCATTCCTCCTTACAAAAGAGATCCTTCAAAGGTTAACAACAGGAAGAATCAGCAGTGCTCAAGCAAATACAATCCGCTGTCACTCCCTGAGTTACCACTAACTGATCACTTGCAGGGTTCAGGCAGCATCTGCTCATCACCAGCAAGGCTGCATCATTACTGAGCGATGGGAAGTCCTTCTGAAGCCCTACGAGGAGGAGACACCATGGGCAACAAAAACAACGGACCCAACAGAGCACAGTCATTCTGGTGCTCCTTTTGTGTCGACCAACCATCACAGCATAACTCCCATGTCCTGAGATGTGCTCCTGCTGCCAGTCACACCAATCTGTGAGACATCCACGCGATGTCTGATATTACTGATACTAAGAAGCTGAAGAGTTTCTTACCACTATGCAAAAGTCACTGAGATCCTTTCTCAAAATAACTAAGAAATCAGTCATATCCGAAATTCAGCACCTCCTCCAGCTCTGATGCCCCAAGCTCCCTCTCATTTCCCATGTCTTCTTTGTTAAATGGATGTACGTAAGCACAAGGAAAATTAATCCTAAACTCACCTCCTGCCAAGCCCCATTCCAAAAATGCGGATCATTGTCGTCTCAAAGGAAGACAATTAACTCTATCCCAGCCGAAACCAGGACAGTCTCTTCCCTGTGTGGTTTTGTCTCTTCTCTCCTTGCTCCTGTCTCCTGTTTAACTGTTAGACATTAATCAAATTCAGACCTAGGCTTGCCTTAGTATATAAAGATAAGCCTCGGTCATAAGCAACTTAGGTTGGTAGTTCACCAGCAATCAGAGCCCTGCAACCTTAGCTACGAGTAAAATGAAGCTTGTTGGTAGGTTTGGGAGAAAAAAGAAATTACCTTCTACTGTCTAACCAACCTGCCTGGTCTCCTGACATCTCTTATACAATGCTCTGCAGAAGTAGCTGGTTGTCTGAATTTTTTCTTCTTCCTTAGTCATGTCATCACTGTGGCACTACAATAGAAATTACTAATAAAACATGTTATTAATGCTAGTGTTTCACTGATTTGACTTAGGTCCTCAGTCTAATAATGACAAGTCTACTGCAAAATATCATCTAGAGGACAAACTGCCAAACCAGAGTATGCTAAAGTCAAAGGGATTTCTTAATTAACCTCATTAACCACCTACACCTCCCAGTTTTGGAGTAGGTCACCAGTGTAAAACATACATATACTGATCTAAATTATTTACACAAGTGTTGATTTTAAATTAGAGCTTTTCCTGGAGGTCCTGTTTATGCCTGGAGCTTTTCGTAATCAACTAATTGCAACTGTTTCAGTTGTTTTACTATGCAAAATGGAACCAGCACTGTGCTAAGCGATACCTAAACACAGAACCCAGAAGACGACGATCCCTGCCCCAGCTAATTTGTTATTTAGGAGGCATGAGATGGGGGCACAGGATCTCCGTCGGAGCTACATTTCCCTGGTGCCCTCTCTGACCAACGAAGGGTGCCCATGCTGAAAAGAGATGCACAACAGCCCGCTTACAGCTGTATCACTCCAGACAATAAGCTTTTGTCTTGCCTTAAAAGGATATATTCATTAGCAGTTTATTGCAGGCAGCAGAAAGAAATAGCTCCCCCTGAAGCCACCTCCTGTGACTCCCCGACATTGCCCTTGCCCCGCGCAATGGGCAAGCATCAGAAGAGACAGGGGCTGGTGGTATCTTTCGTGTAGTGGTGAGTCATAAAGCGCTTCAGCAGGTAAGAGTGTGAAGAGGAAAAGGAGCCTTCTGAACAGTGATGCAGAGTCTGAACGTAACACTGGAAATGGTGGTCTCGCACGGAAACCAGCCTAATCTGTGAGCTACAAGGACCAAGATCAAGGACACCTCTACATCCAGGAGAGGAACCTCTGGGCTCCAGTTTGGCACCCAGGACTGATTCATAATAAAATTTACCATTAATCAGAGACAAGAGAGAAGTCAGATGTCCCTACTAAGAAAGGCAATAGCCGTTCCTGGATGATCCCTTAATTGTATAGGTTCTCCCAGCACATCCATCACCCCATCTCTGAGGACATGCACTACGTGCTGTAGGTAAGCATCCACGCTCTACAACAGAGTGAGAACCTAGTCCTGACAAACATTTGATCCATCCTGATTTGCCAGCGTGTTCACTTCCATTCGAATCATACTGAAAAATGGGAATCGGGAATTTTCCTACTTTGGTCTCAAGAGGGTTGTGCTTTTTAAAATGCCTTTGAAATTTCCTTTTCTGACACTGAGTTGTGATAGTGGTGGGACTCGGGGGGCACTCACACAACAATCCCAATGGATGGCAGGAACCAGCTCACTTCAGCATCTCAGAAAACATGAGACTCAGCTGTAGTCATCTACAAGGCAGGCCCATGGTTTCAGTTCCTTGCCCATGTTCCTCCATCAGCCCGTGAAGACAGGCATTTCCCAAGAGCAGCTTATCCCATTATAAAGGGAGGATGAATTCTACTTAGGATAAGGAAAATAAACTGCCCACTGAAACCAGAAGGAGCCTACACAAGTAGCATCACTTAGATGTCTCATCTGGAGATGACTAAAGAACCCTGGAAGAACCTCAAGCCTGATGTTCACATTTGCTTGATGGGATGTTTGTTTGTTTTTTAATTGTAATGTTGTTTAATTGACAAAACCTATTTTCTCTTTATTTTGCCAAGATCTGCTCTATTTCAGGTAGACATCACAAATATCACAGCCTCACGAAAGTGTGAATTTCACACACGTCAGCAGGCCTAACAGCAGCTTTCCTCATTCACCAACATGCTTTGATGCCCAGTGAAATAAACCCAGTTCCGGAACCATTTTCTATAACTCATCTCTAAGTAGCAGCCACAATAGCAATGGCATCAAACTCAGCAGCACCTGGTTTCTGACATACCCAGGAAAAGGGGGCTTTCTTTGCAAAGGAGTAATAGAAAAACACCTCACACAGAAAAATAATCAGCAAGAAACCCAGGAGTTGCCAACTGAAGAAATAAATAAAACACCAGCCCACCGCTTCGCGGTCTGGTGAAACTGTTGCTATTGTATGTGCAAAGCTCCAGGAAGCATCACCCACGTTGACCATGTGCAAGTGGTCACCTGGAGGCAGCAGCAAGGGCCCTCTCCGTTGAAGCATGCAAGGGTTTTTTGGCAGGGTGGAAGCCCCTATGGTTAGAGATGAAAACCACAAGATGTTAAAAAAAAAAAAAAAAGCATACTCCTGGGGCATGGGGCTTTCTCGATGGGTTTCAGATCACAGACCACCTGCCTTGCACAAAGCAGCTTTTGCAGAGCAATTGCAAAGAAGAATTGCAAAGAGAACGATCGAGCACCTGAAGAACTCAGCTGCGTGTCAGCAATGCACGTGCTTGTAGATAAAAAATACGGATGGATATATGCCATGAAACACCCATCGTCCTTGCTGGGTAATAAAATACGGTGTGCTCTGCCATCCACATGAGACCCCTTGAGTGCATGCAGGTGAAGGCAGCAGAATCCCTGCCAAGAAACGCAACCTGGGGCCTGCAGCCAAAGCACGGGGCTTGTCCGTGACTTCTGCGGAGCTGGAGCTGCTGTGAACCCCCGGATGGCTGGGAGACAGCAGGCTGCAGTGGCTGATCCTACCTCAGGCACGAACATCATCAGTCTGAATCTCTAGGGAAGTCATCGAGGCAAAATCCTTGAGGCACTGTTAAGAACTGATAACAATCAGTGAGCCCAGATTCTGGATTAGAACTGAATTTCTTCAGAAAAAAAATTTTTTCCCTTAATTTTGCTACAGATGCCGAACACCATCTTTTTACCCAAGAGGGTCCTGATGACATCACATCCTCTCCAAAGAGCGACGCAGCCTCCCAGCTCAAGCGAGAAAGATCATCTCTGCTCCGCCACACCATCCCCAAAGACGGCCACCCCAGGAGAAGATGGCCGGGTCTCCTGCATGGCTACTTCTGCTTGCTCTGGGGCTCTGTGAGTATGGACACAGGGTTGTGCATCACCTTCACTGGGAGGGGCAAGTAAACCCTTTCCACTGAATCCAAGAAATTGGGCTAAATAGTTACAGGGAAAATAAAAAGCAAACGAAAAAGGCTGACTTTGAGGTTTGCTCGGTAATTGTGGAGGTAAAGGTGGCATCATCTCAGCCAGCGTAGGGCAGCTGGAGGGGTGGCTGCAGCTTCATACACACTGGGAAGGGAGCCCGGTTGGAGAAGTGGTTCTGGAGGGGAGAGGGAAGGGGAAAAAAGGGGATTTAGCAGTCAGTGTTTTTAGGGAGTCACTTCAGATAAGCTGGGAAGGGGTACCATCCCTGAGAAGGTAGCTGAAAGGCTTTGCTGAAGGGCAGCACCCATCTTTAAAGCCCAGGTGGCTGATTGCTGAGCACCCTCCACACACGATCCCAGCAAGAACTCCAATAAAACCTTCAAGTCATCTAGATGGCACGGTCATCCTTTGCATTTGACCTCGCACCCCATGGACAGAGAACAAGGTTTGCCTGGAGGGGACGTGGCTCTTCCCAAGCGGTTCCCATGAGGATTTCTCTCCCGCAGGCTGCCTTGGGATCCAGGGCCAGGAGTACAAGATGACGGCCAGGTTTAGTGACAGCAGCATCACACACCCCCGGCTGGGACAGCGGCTGGTGCTGGAGTGTCTGACCACCAACGATGACAGCGGTGTATTCTGGGTCCGCCTGGACAAGGATGGGACCCTTCACTTCATCGTCTTCATTTCTTCCCTGCCCCGGGCCACCTTCGAGGGGAACAAGAAGACATCCACACGCTTCGAGGCGACGAAAAGCAGGGATTTCTACCAGCTGGTAGTGAAGTCTTTCATGCCACAGGACGAGGGGAACTATTTCTGCCTCATGAACAGCAACCGAATGCTGTACTTCAGCCCTGGCCAGCCTGCCTTCTTCCCAGGTCAGCAACACCTCCACCCAACCTTGCTTAGCTCTGCCAAAATGTCCAGCACCCCCTGCCCATGCCTTTTTTAATCAGTTGCCTCTCCCACAAACCCCATTTCCCTGCTTGCTTGCCCAAGGCATCTTGTGACCAATGCACCCGTCCTCCTGCCAGAGGCTCCCTGCTTGCCGTTCCTTCTCATGGTATCACCCCTGCCCAAAGGCAAAGACGAACGGGCAGACCCAGCATCACCTCCCCATCCCCACTTCTCCTTCCCATTCGTGGCTCTGAAGGGACGAGACTAAAGCAAAGCCCACCACCACCCCATCCTTCCTCACCTCATGTAGGTCCCAAAAGTCCTACCAGCCTGAGGGTACTCAGGCTTTCTGAGGGTGGTGGCAGAAAGCAAGAAATAAGGAGCCTGCAGCTCCTTACTGGGTCTTGGGAGACCCTCCTTGGGGGAGTCACTATCCAAAATGGGCTCCATGAAGTCCCCCCGAACCTGAGCCCTACACTGGCCACAGGAGCAGCTGTGGCCTGGCAGGGATGGGAGAGCAGAAGGGCAGGAGAGAGCTATTTTATTTTATTTTCCTATATGCCATATTCATCCATTTTCACTTATAGTCACCACCACAGCAGCACCCACCACTCCAGCACCCACCACCCAGCGTGGCATCACCGAAAAGGACCCCTGCCTGAAGACCCCGAATCCAGGTAGCCCAGCTGCAGGGAGGGAGAGGGGAAGAGCTGGGCTCTGGTCCACTGCTACTGAGGGGGATCCTGCAGGCATTTTGGGATGGGAGGGGGAGGGAAAAATCTTTAGAGCTTTATCAGAGTTGGATACCTGGGTATGTGCAGCTGGGAGGGTTAAACCGCAACGTTTCATCCCACTTAGGAAAGGCTAAGGATGACTTAAAAAGCACGAGCATGTCTCCTGGCTGGGCACACTGGGAAGAGGCGGAGGGAGGGCAGAGCCTTGGGGGCTGGGGCTGGTTTTAGCCTTGGCAGGGGACATGAGACAACTTTTGGCTACGTGTCCTCCCTTCAAGTCCCCAGGAAAACGCCTAGAGCAGCAGCCCTAACAAATGCTCACCACCAGGGATGACACCCCTGCTGTGCTTGTGGACATCCCTGGTGCCCACCTCTGCCTTTGAGGGCCAGGGGAAGCCCTCTGCCTTACCACCAGCCTCGCTGAATGCCAGGCGGGTCACTTGGCTCCACCAGAGCTGGCCGTAACACCAGCCGTGAGCACCTGGTGGACCTTTCCTCTTCCCTATTCCTGCAGAGACCATCAAGGAGAAAGAGCTGAATTTCTTCTGTGACATCTTCATCTGGGTTCCCTTGGCAGGTGCCTGCCTCCTGCTCATCGCCGCCCTGGCAGTCACCATCAGGCTGTGTCAACGTAAGGCTTACCCGGAACCCCCTGTAGATATTCCTCTAGCCCAAGGACAGCAGCCCTGTCCTTCAGGGGAATGGATCTTCTAGCTATCCCCTTTACATAGGCATCAGATAACCAGGACACAGTCAACCCAAGAGAAGGGCCACTGTTAAAAAAAAAAAATAGTGTCCATACCTTTACATAGGCATCAGATAACCAGGACACAGTCAACCCAAGAGAAGGGCCACTGTTAAAAAAAAAAAATCAGTGTCCATATTTTCCTCATCAGTAGGCTTAGCCTGAGAAATAATTATCAGTTTCTACACTACAAGGAAGAAAAACAGATTATAAATAGACAAAACTTACTCTATCAAACTGTATTGCCTCTACCATCCTTAAATTGGTGCATCGGGGGTAGAAGTACCAGAACCTGAAACACTTTGACAAAATAGGGTAAACATGCTCCAGCACAGGGCTTGCAAATTCAAATGCCAAGACTCCCATTAGCAGCTCGAGCTGTATCCAAGCAAGCAACTTAATCACACAGGTTCAGAGACTGCTACGGTTAAAGCAGTAATGCAAAATCTCTGGGTAGACAAAAGTCCTTGGTGAAAGTTCATGTTTGAAATATCTTTAAATTACCCTGAGCAAGCAGTGAGTGCAAATGTATTTAAAACAATTTAACGCTCACTGAAATCAGTTTAACTTTCCTTCAGGGAGTTTCCCGATACCCCCAGAAGTTACACTGATTTCATTAAACTGGCTCAGCTTGTTTCCCTTGAACACCAAAGTGTTTTGCTGCTGAATTAACCTAACTAGATCCTCACTGACCCCGCAGCCTGGAGCTGATGTGAGATGAATTTGCCAGCTGACCCAGTTAAAAAAAATACAATTTTTCAGCATCCTTCAGCCCTGAAAAATACTGATCCCCACGGTCTGCAGCGATAGGAAGGAATAAATGAAAAAACACCGATAAGCCACAGCCAAAAATCGTTCTTGTCGAGGGAAATAGCTGATGATGCAGCAGAGCACCCAGAGTTGGTCCAAATTCCCTCTGAAGTCACCAGGGGCCCTCCACGTGCACTAGGATTCCCTGATAACCTGCAACATCTATTAACCTACAAACGCCACTCAGTGATTTATTTCTGCCTTTTAATGCTGATGTGAATGATCAGTGAAAAGCCATTAGCCGCAGTTAATTTCTGCAGCAGGCAGCCCGAACCCTCAAGGACAGGTTTTTACCTTGTGCTAAAATCAATGGCTCGACGCTGTATTTCACCGAATATACAATGACATAGATGCTAAAATGGGGAAGAGTATCGTTCAACTCGGTTGCATGCTGCGTGGCATCATTGCTACTCATCTGTTGTAGAAATTAATTGCTGCCAATGGATTTTCAGCAACGTGCCAAAGTTGCTGGAGACAGGAAAAAAAAAAAAATATCACTGTCAGTGTTCGCGGGCTGACCCTGCTACTGTTACTCACATGAAAATTTAATTCATGAAAATACTTAAGTGGACCGCCAGGGAAACATGAGCTGCAGCACCGCTCACTGGCATGGCTTTCCTCAAAAATAAGCTCGGTTTATCCGTTGTTAGTCTTAAAGATAGCAAGCTGCTAGGGAACGCCAGCCCTACCTTGCTGCAGCGTTTCTTTACTGAGCCGTGACTCGGTGTCTTCAACCTAAAACATTTTCTTTTCTATTTCAGAAACCAGAAGACGAAGATGCCGATGTAAGAGGTTAGTGACAGGTGTTTTTTCTCTTAGTGACATTTTTCTCTTAAACTTGGCAGCATCTCACCCTCAAGCGATAAAGCAGGCAGGTGCCAAAAAGCGACCTAAAAATTCTTCATCCGATATACGGTGGATGGGAGGGGACTCTAATGAATTAAGGGCAAAAAAGAGAGGTAAGATTCTCTTCTCCTGTGTTTGTTTTTTTAATATGAAGTCATTCAAATCACTGAGCACTGACACTGCAGTAGGTACTAAACAGAAAGACAGAGGGTGTTTGTGGCAGCCTAAAAACTTTGCGCATCTCCTCATGCTTATAACTAACATCACATTTGCAAACTTTGCGCATCTCCTCATGCTTATAACATCACATTTGTGTGCTCCCAATGCACTACTCCAACTCGAGCCCGGGGGTGACCGTATTTCACCCCTTGCCCTCCCCAAACTGTTCATTTGATTTCATCACCGGACTTTCAGGTTGTGCCCATGGATTAGATGCAAGTTATTGCATCCCAAGTCCCCCTCCGCACAATTTTGGACCAACACCACCATGGCTTTACGCCTCTATTTCCCCGAACAGGCACTAAGTAACGGTAGCGGAGAGGCTGATGCAGCCCTAGATGACTTTCCTGAGAAACAGCAATGCAGATACGTATAGCTTCAGAGTTAACCTATTTTCCCGGGCAGACAGGAATCCTTTTTTTATGCTTTCCCTCCTGCCTCCCCAACCCACTCATCATCCTGAGTCACCAGGAAAACACTATCGGGATAAGAATTGCAATTTGCCAGTTTTGAACAAGAAATCCTTTTGCCAGCAAGTAGCACGCATTTTGCTTCTGCAAATCGACCTCCCTGCGGCCGGTTTCTTCACCTCGCCTGCTCTGCAGAAACCCACTTCTGCAGTTTCGCAAGCCTCGTGCCGAGAGTCCACCCCACCCCAGGGCTTGCGGCAAGAGAGTGCTCTAGCACCGAAATCCCCGCTACTGCTCCGGCCAGGCCAGCGCTGGGCTAGCGCTTGGAAAAGCTGGGTTGCAAGAAAGTTTGGAACAGCATTGTCACACCTCTGGAGCCTTATTCTTTGCAAATCAAGCATCTTTTAAATCAGGTAATTTCATATGCCTTGTTATACATCCATGGGTTTCATAGTAAAAAAGTTAATAGTTTTTTTTAGTTGTCCAAATTAATACGATCACTCAGAAAGAACCTCCCTCCTCCTACATTAACAGAAAATGAATCCCTACAATTTTTTTTTCTTTTTTTAAGGCAGAATGCATCAGGAATCATTGCCTGAATAATAATAGTGTTTAAGGGAAGAGGCACTGAGTGGCAATGCCTTCTGCCCTTTGGGTGCAATCTTTGTATGTATGTATCGGAACACAGCTCTACCCACAGACCTGCATTTTCTTTTAACCTGTCTGAAAAAGGGAACAGCCTGTCATTCTTATGATGGATATTTATTCTACCCAGCGCTCTTCTGATCCTCGCCTGGCTTTCCAAGGGCGAAGTGATAACGAAGAGCTCTTCTTGCAGCCTTGATGAGGACAATGCTTGCATTCTTCACTTATCTCAATTCCTGTTGCCAGCCCCGTGCAAAGATGTTCTGTCCCCAAGGAGAAAAAAACACACTGCAGAGCTCTTCAGTTTTGCACTGATGGAGCAGTTGGGTTACAAGTGCCTCAGGAAATCACCTCATCAAGGACAGCTTTCCTCCGGCAGCGCTAACGTGACAGGGTCCTGGTTTAAGCAACTGTAGCACATTTAAGCTTTTATTTAAGAGAGGAAATTCCTGCTGCTCTGAGCTGTTCCCGCTTATTGAAATGAAGCTCGCTGGAAGTTAATAGTGCAATTCACTCAATTAAAGAGCGCCTCGGGATCTGGCCTGGGATTCTTGCTGGCAGCTGAAGGATTCATTTTCCACCACCAATTAATCTTCAGTGAAAACGGGTGCCAAATCTCCAACTCATTAAATCAGCATAAAACTATCAGTTGCTGGAGACCAGTAATTTCTATCATTTTGGGAGCACGCTGGTTGTCTAGGAAGCCTCCTTTTAAGCTCCTCTGCAGGAAACTGGTTTGCAACAAGAAAAAGTCTTTATGAATTGATAACAGCTTCCCCAACTCCAAAAAAAGTCATGAGTTCTTTCTTCATTCATTTCTGAATGAGGAGAAAGGCTTGACGAGAGGACAGGAGTGTGCAAAAGTCAGAGGCAAATTAAAAAAGCCTTTTTTTTATTTTTAATTAGTGTAACAATTGATTAGCAGTGTATCTTAAGAAAGTCGTCCTACTGGCTGTCACTAGTTGAAATGTTGGCGGATCCTTCACTAGCACGAAGAGGATTTAGAAACACTTTGCAGCCTGCTCTCGGAGGTCCCCGGCTGCAGACCAAGGCTAAACGAGCTGATCGGCAGCCGTACATTAATTGCCTTCTTGTTCCTTTTACATCAAAGTAAATCAAAACCTTCCCTCTCTCTCTAGACCTGTGAATGGGAAGCCCAATGCGAAACCTAGCATGCCAAGCTGACACGTATGAACATCTGCACCTTTTGGCTTCTGGATCGTCTTCTGGGAGCTGTCACCACGAAAGCCCATCACCTACATTACCTAGAATGCTACCACTTCTCATGCACTCTGCAAATTTGAAGAGACAAGATGGAGCAGAGACACACGGACAGCAAGCAGGCACTTTTTCTGTGAACTGCACGCTAAAGCACAGCTCCTTCCAAAACCTGAGGTTTTCAAATTAATTCCCGAGGCCAAACGCCATCTCTATTCCCAGCATTCTCAGCTCTGCGGTTCAGGGAAAAGAAACAGGTCAGTCCTGATGCTGACATGTGTCAGTGATAAGCTGATGAGAAATAAGGATATTAGCTGGACCTTTGCTCAAGGGTGTGTGATACTTCTTTTTAAAATGCAGCCAAAATTTGTACTTACTACAAAACGACTTAGAAATAAAACGCCCTCACTTAACGCACCCTCTTGTTGTGGTGCCACGTCTCTCCTAGGAGTTTTACTGTTTCATCTAATGTAACACAAGGCTGCACTGAGAAGGTAAATATGGATTAAAGGGCCTTATTTTTTAGGTTCTTAGAGTCCTGGGGGCTAAGGTTTACTGTTTCCCTCTTGCTGTCCTTGTTCTGCTGCTAGCCCCACTTCCACCGGTTTCAGCAGGGGCTTTGCCTGAGCAAGGAAGGTGGGATTTTCTTTCTTTCTTTCTGGAAGAAGTAATTCAAGTGGTAAAAAAAAAAAAAAAGTCTTTGTCACTTGCTTTGGTTAAGCAGGACTTTTAGCATACCGACCTGGGACATGTTGATTGACTACAATGAGTTCTGTTTTTTCAGCTCTGTATTTGATATAAATATTTCCTTACTACGCTTGCAAATCAAGAACTGAGAAAAAAAAATAAAACAATGTTTCTAGTTTGACTTGCTAATGTTTATTTCTTTAGTCAGTTCCTAGCCCCAGAACAGCTAAAATCCTTCGTGAAGATAATAAATGAGGGTTTGAGGAAGTCTTGGGTAAGGGAAAAGGCAATAAATTACCTATCAGCCTGAGCTTTAGGATGCCAGAATCCAGCTCCAGCTTACCACAGCCTAAAATGATCTAAAATTATTTTCCCAGGCACTTGTAAGATGGGCCCCGTAACACTCCTCCATCCCAGGGGGGTGCTATGAAGGTGGATGAGATAAAGACTCTGGAAGTGCTCAGGTATTCTTGCCAAGGAGCTGATAAAAACCTGGGGGAAAAAAAGAATGAAAGAAACCCTTTGCTAGTCTCCTCCTCTGCAAACAAGCTGGGAAGGAGAGAAATTCAGAGAGAAACAAAGTTCTTCCAAGCTTAGTTTTTTGTAATACTTAATAAAATAAACAGGGACTAGATAAGTGTATCTAAACACTAGCTGGCAAATACTGAACGACAACTACATGTATCTACACACACTATAAAGAAAAAATTAACAGAAAAGCCTTAACATTGAAATGTCTATGAATTCAGAGACATTAAGAAACACCAAGACACATTCAGTGTACTGAGGGTGACCTCATTCAAACCCCAGGTGCTAAGCTGGGGAGAAGCGAGGCTCTCGCTGCACCTGCAGTGCCAGGCTCTGCCCCATCGCAGAGTCAGCCTCATCACCAACGTGCAGCTGCATTTTCACAACACGAAGCAGATCGACTTAACAACCTGTTTCTAGGCAGACTAGGTCCAACCTTTAGCCCTGTTTTAATACATTATGTTTACCTAAACCAGTCCGATCTCATCCTACGGTCAGCTCTAACCATGCAAATGAAAAGCTCATACCTTTTCTCTCTCTCCTGTGAGCATCGATTTTGTTATTAGGTTGTCCCAGAATCTCTTGTTGACTTAGTTTGAGCTAAAAGTTTTTACTTATAAAGCCTTAACTCATGAAGGATTTCTGCAGAACAGTTTACAAAAGGTAGGAACATCACTACCTCACTGGTAGCATCCTCTACAGCTGTTTCCTTGTCGTTCTCAACCATTTTTTCCTGGGTTTTCACATTATACTGGAGCTTTGGTCTACACCATGCCACATTCCTGTAACCCAGGCTGTCGGGCAGTGCTCCTCCTGACCCGGCACTATCCCCCGAACCAAAATCCTCTTCCAACAACTCAGATTGTCTCCCCACTTCCACAGTGGCCTTCCCCTCCCACTCCAGCTCTTTTAAATGGTTTTGTAGAAAGAAGGTGAAGTGATCTGGCTGCACGCATCTGTTGTAGTTTCCCCACAAAAGGCCACGTATTACGCATGGGGAGCATTTCCTTGAAAATGCATTTTCTCTAGCGCAGTAGTTGAGTGTGGCATGTGACACGCACCAAGATTAAATGCATAGTGTTAAACATTGAACAGAAAACCTAGCAGAAGTGTTTTTCTATATTTTACTCCCTGTAAGCTATGCTATTCTTTCAAATGAAGTTGTTATTTCATGATCCACGGGTTAAACATTTATTGCTAGTTCTACTGCTATGAGAGCCTACAGGGGTCAATCCTGTAGTGAAAAACAGGATGCGGGTATTTAAAAGCAAAAAGTCTTTCAATAAGATGAACATGTGTACAACAAATTCCTCACTATAGAAACTGCATGGAATCCTAGTGCAGGATAAACAGAGCAAAGTAATACCCTAAGCAATGTAAAATACATGTATTTGGGCACTACTAAATACTGACGTTACTAATAGCAATGCTCCACTAAGACCCTGGTCCTGCAGCGAGATCAATACAGCCAAAGCCCTCCTGACACCACAGATGAATGTAGCGAAGAACTAGAAGCAGCACGGTTGGTTTTTCGTTTGGTTTATTTTTTTAGTAGTCTTCATTTGCACAGGAAATCAATATCTAGGAAAAAAAAAAAATACAACACTGACAGTTGTAATTACCCTTCTGAACACAGCACAAAATCCACTGCACAGTGGGGGCTACCGATTTTTGACCTCTAGTTCAGAATCACAGAACATACTTGATGTCTTTTAACCCCAATGCCAAACTCGGGAAGCTTCGGGATGCCTCCCGTCTCCCTCTACGCACTCTTCGTGCTGAACCTCCAACCTGCACTCTGCAGGCCATGGTTCTCATAGCGCCCCGGGGTGCGCCCTGCTCAGCACAATCCTCAGGACCCAGCGTGCACCCAGGTATCGCAAACCCAGAATAAATACTGACCATCACACAACTGCCTGCGGCAACTAGTTTCTACCAGTTCAAGCTCTGGTTGCTTTCTTTTAAGGCGTCTGGCTCTGCAAAGAGGAAGCGTGTCATCTTTGAAGGTAATTGGAGCCTTTGTTCATAAATTCATGAAGCTAGCAAGTTCCCAGCAGTTTCAGCACTGCAAGGAAAGGTCCGTCATCGCAATATTGCTGCCTATATAGCACGTTCCCTCTTTAGAGGATATGTTTCACGTAAAAGAAAGACCGGCTAACGGACACATTACAAATTCTCCGGCCTGCCAATTTCTGGACAATGTCATCACAGCTGTAAGCTATGAGGGCATGGCTTTTTACTGGATATAATCAAGCTATTAAAAATACATGACTGTTCACTGAACTCTATTAGCAGCTTCCAGCTTCTAACTAACTATCAGCTGGGCGTCATCTTCAATTCTTTCTCTTCGTTCGTGTCTTTGCATCTCTTTAAAACACAGATCTTGGTGGTCTCCGATTATGGTTCT
The DNA here is from genome assembly GCF_000699145.1 of Aptenodytes forsteri. Classification (NCBI taxonomy): domain Eukaryota; kingdom Metazoa; phylum Chordata; class Aves; order Sphenisciformes; family Spheniscidae; genus Aptenodytes; species Aptenodytes forsteri. The sequence continues at coordinate 862,497 of NW_008794416.1, read as the reverse complement.
TAGATCTGTAGGCGACCAAAGGGATGTATCACCCAAACTGCATATTAAGCTTGGCTGCAAACTGCATATAAAGTTAGCAGTAGAAATATTATCCCTCTGTACCATTGTAACAGATATCATGAGTTAGCATAAACCTATTAAGGAATTAATTTTAAAAGCATATCCAGCTCTCCACCTGCGGACTTTCTGTGAGATATTACAAGTACATGTTCATGGACTGCTGTCCATCCCAAGATACCCAGGGGTAAAAGTTGTTCATCCGTCTCTTCTTACATGGGTTCTTCTATTTGTGAACCACTGCAATTTAAATATGTTTTAGAAATACACCAAATACACTGGACTGAACTGCTGTGATTCAGCATTTGCTACGCAACCAGCAAAACCATCTCTGCAGAAGGTCAGAAGGCCGAGGGAACCAGAAGAGGCAGCTTGGGGCATGCACCAGAATAAGCACTTACTCTTCTTTAGTCACTGCCCCGAGTTGCATGCAGAATACCCTCAAAATGAAGAACACCTTACAGGCAGACACATCCATGAGAAGTTTGCTTCAAACCACCAGACTGGCTTCACCAAGGAACCCTCCAGCAGAGGCGGTGACACAGCACAGCTCTCCAAAGCAAGACTGAGTTCCCTTCGCCAGCTCTTCCTTCCATGCAGTCCCACGATCGATTCATCTTCCAGTTCAGGTCAGCTGTAGCCAGCATCGCATCTCGGATTTAAACCTATAGCTCAAGAAGGCCTGTTAAGTTTTCCATTTACACATAGAGCTGAGGAACAATGTTCTTTATAATCAGCTTAGCAAGACCTGGATTTTCTTCACAAGACAAACATTTACCTTTGCACCCCTACAGATAAAAGGCAAAAACCGAACCACATCTTTTGCACCAGAACCTTAATAACCAGATGCAAGTATCGGTGCAGCAGTGAGAAGGGAAGGAGCCGAGAGCAACTCCAGCCCTGCTGTAGAGGTGAATGACTAACACAGCATCAAGCAAGAAGGCATGTAGATGCCCCTAGCAAATCAAACAAGTTCGGAGCAAACCGGCTGAGTTCGTGGTTGAGTAGCAACGTCTGGGCAAGAAGCCCGGACTGCTGCTTGCACCGATGAAAAGGGAAGGACTGGCTGAGCTGGAGTCTAGCGAAGGTGCTCAAGGGTGCTTGTTTCTCCACGCAGGAAGCTGTTGTTGGACAGGCCCTACAGATCTGACGGCCTTTTGCTAATAGCATGTGGAGGAGGTTCTAGGTTACACGGTGAGGCAACTGCACTGGGTGCAGAGGCAAAGGCTGGGAGCCCTTCCGGGTTAATACAAGGCAAACAAGAGTGAGGTATAGAATGACTTTCAAAGAGGTGGAAGGAATAGATTTGTTCAGAGTTTGAGGGTTACCTAATTGCGGAGTTGCTCAAAACTTATAGTGGAGTAGCTCAAAACTCTCAGAAACTGATGGGCTAAAGGCAAGCAACCTAGGAGTTAATGCTTAATGGTGGAAAGAGTAAGAGCTAATTTACAATTTAAGCATAACCTCAACTAATAAAGAAAAAAGGGTACAAGATGGTCACTGAAAGCCCTGTGAAGCTGAGGGAGGCATCAGATGCCCCCACAACATAAAGCATCCAGAATTTGCTGCCTTTGTTAGACACCTGCTTCTCCCCCCTCCGGTGCTTCACTTACTCTGAAATATTTCAGAGCGACAAAGGATTTTGATGAGTTCAATAAGCTCCAGATAAATAATACAGCCAAGATGACCCCAGAAGAGCCAATAACTGGACCGGTCAGTTAAAGCCGCTTTGTCTGTCCAAGCCTGTATTTGACAGATGACCTGTCACAGTGAAGGCGCCTAAGCTCAACCCAGACTCCTCAGGCTAATGCTGTGGTGCATGTTGTGCAAGTGCTTGGAAGCCACCCCACAGAAACCATAACCGTGCTGCTGCTTCTGCAGCATTCAAGACAGAAAAGCAGAATAAGGTGGGGAAAGAATTACAGAAATCTCTGGAAAAACAGTAAAGAGGCAGTGAAATATGACCTTCCTGTAGCTAGGTTTCTTCCTTCTCATCCATCTGAAATCAAATCTATTTGACATGCAGGGTCAGCATGACCTATCCATCACTGGATTCCCATCCTGAGCTCTGCTGAATAAATTGAATACAGACAATTTTTGTCGTGGGAGACCTATCACATCTGCTTGTGCTCCATGTTCTTGGAAACCTCCTGTGTAATTTAGAAACCCTGGAAAATACTGGAATTTACTCTCAGTTCTGAGGGGGGAAAAATTGTCAGACAAAATAGCTGTGTTCGTATATTTAGTTCCTCCCCCCACATGCAAATGTCTTATGGATGATGCTTAAAACTTGCACCGAGACACTATTTGCATCTTCCCCATCCCTTTGTTTCTTTAGCCAAAGTAAAGGAAAACCCACAGCGATAACTTGACAGTAAGAAGGAAGAAACCAACAGCAGCGTCACTAAGTCTGAAAATAAACACGAGGCAGAGGAAATGCAGGAGAAAAGGGGATATCCATTTCAAAGGCTGAATTCAGGAAAGCTTTGCTCACCCCAGTCCAGGTCACAGCACCCACCAGCTTCAGCACTGAGTCTTTGTTCCAGTCTGCACTGAAACTGTGCTGTCTGGCTACATTCAAAATAACCCTCTGGAATGGGAAAAATTCTTAGTTCTAAAGTGGCACAGGAACCAGGCCACACTACCAGGGCTTTTGCATTTGAACACACAGATACAGCTGTCCTGTAAAAAACTACTACAAGTCAGTGTGATCTGAAAACACCAGTTCCTGCATAGAGGCCCAGCAGGATTCAGTAAGAGCTTAGAGTAGGCTGTAAACAACTCCCGTTTCATATTTCCCTCTGCATAGAGGCCCAGCAGGATTCAGTAAGAGCTTAGAGTAGGCTGTAAACAACTCCCGTTTCCATATTTCCCTACAGGACTGCTAATTTAATGCAAACATGAAGTCATAAAGGAATATTAAGTCACTCTTCTCTCACAGATACACATTTTTGTAAACCACTCCTTTATACGTATTAGGGCTTGAATTAAATTCAGAACAGTAATGTAACACTACATTACAGCTTTACTCACTACAGATCATTGCTGCCACTCTTTTTTTTTCTTGTTCTCAAAATGCCTTTCCCTACACTGCAGTCTCCTATTCACAAAAGGAAAAGCGCAAGAGTTGGGATGGATTAAGGAGCATGAATTTTTTACTCCCCAGAGACAAATCAACCTCTGCAGCGATAAGCACAGAAAGGAAAACAGTATCTTGCAGTAGGCAAACAAACCTTGCATGGAAAAATCTAACTCAAACTTGCTGTGTTAAACCTGGCGAGTTGGCTCTGAGTAGTCATACATAACTTCAACCTTAAATTTTAGCAGCAGCCATCCTGTAAAATGTTAAGAAGATGGAGACAGGTTTAAGTTAACAGGGATCAGAAGCTCTAACTCATTACTTGTAACACACAGCTTTCACTGCAGCTTCTACACACGTTAATTAACCTGACTTAGAGATAGAAGACCAAAAACAATATAGTATTTCAGTAGAGAAACACTGATTTTTAGCAAGGGAGATTGGTTGTTCAGCCATGTCTACTTGCAATGTGTAGTGCTGAAGTCACTGCAGGAAAAGGCTTAATTCAAAAATACTTCACAGAGCAGCCGATCATCGAGAGTACTAACGGGAGGTGAAGACATGAGCTTGTGTTAATGACAGTCACAGTACTACAAAAGTGATCAATACCTTTTGAGATCAAAAAGGCTATGTACTATTTTCGTTTCCTACATTTGATTACGTTTTATACCCGAAGTCAGACTTGAAACCCCACAAGAACATATCACAATAGATTTCCTGTTTAAGACATTTACAAAAATTAAAACTCAGTCTATTAACAGACATAGAACTAACATTTCTGTAACAGCAGCTTGTTGGTAATCATATTTATAAACATCCATTACTTTTGGAGCACCCATAAGTTAAACTAAACCTTTTATATATGCGTGGTCAAAAAAAATCGTGGCTTAAGGCCCATCTACATTACTAGCTGGTGCACTTGTTGCCACAGAGCTGCTCTTCTGACACATTTTGCAAAGGAGGGGGGAAGCACCAGTTGCAAGCCCAGAGTAGTATGCAGGAGTGACGCAGCGGTCTCGACACAGATACAAATGTGCTGAGTCTCTTTACTCTCATTATGCAGCAGCCTCATTAAAAGGCACTCGCTGCGCAAAGGGACTAGTTAAAGGCTTCACAATCTGGTCCAAAAGTGTAATAGAGGAATAGGCTCTATATGTAATAGCGGAACAGGCTGCCCAGGGAAGTGGTGGAGTCCCCATCCCTGGAGGTATTTAAAAGACGTGTAGATGAGGCGCTTAGGGACATGGTTTAGTGGGCATGGTGGTGTTGGGATGACGGTTGGACTCGATCTTAGAGGTCTTTTCCAACCTTAATAATGATTCTAATTACAACAGGCTTTGATTAAAGAGACAGACCTCAGATACCACCGCAGCTTTAAATCAAATGCCTTTTTTTTTTTTTTTTAAACACACATTATGGATATTCCCAAACCCTGTTAGAGAAAAATGTATGTGCATCAGGTGCTAACTATATTTTAAGTGTGAAAACATCAGAGTATTATTCACTCTTCCCTGTGCAAGCACTTTCCCCAGTTACCAGAAGCATATCAGGCAGTAGTAGGTGACAACTTGCACCACCTCAAAGGGCAAACTGGATAGCTGTAACAACCAAAACGTAGACGTGTTTCACAAACGCCCAGCACAAGATCCCACTACCGTAAGCACATCAGCATTCTGTACTAAACTGCTAGCATCATCTGTTGGTGGAGCTTCAAAACTGCAAGCAATTATTTTTAGGTAAACATACAGACGGCTAGGAAAAGAATTGCAATTATCTGGTGAAAACAGCTGAGTTTTTGAATTAGCTATGGATCTATAATATGCACTATTTAAAAGGGAAAATAGGACCACTTTGTATTAAAAACATTCTAATATATAAGTTGAATTTGTACCCTATCGCCATTTAATAACTGTGCCATTTTTGTACTCTAAGCAATTGCATTAGAGGCACTATCAACACTAACCGGCGTTCACACCAACGCCAAAATACCAGCAGTGTAACAGAGAAAGAGATGCAGCACTTACACTTCAGGGTGTTTTGGGGTTGTTTTGTTATTATTGTTTGTTGGGTTTTTTGTTTTGTTTTTTTTTTTTTTTTTAAAAATACTTCATATGCCATTTCATATAAATCCAAAGCATTAAGCAATTCCACTCAAAAGAAAAGATTAAAAGCAATTTCAGCAAGACTAGGAAACCTACATGGAAAATAATATCCTCACCCGTTTATTGTTGATTTTACCACTTGATAATGCGGTTGTTTTGAACTCAGTGTGAATACAATTTAAGTTTTGCAGAAAATGACAAACCTGTATTTTTCACATGTATCAAACACATTTAAAGTTTAAAATTTGTGTGCCTTGACTTGCTCCTCTTAATGTCTCTTTAGGGATGTCCATTGTCACTGATCCGATAGAGTCCAACTCAGTCTCTCAAGTCAGGCGACATACAAATTCAAAAGGTGTAGATTTCTCAAAGACGGTCTTCTCTGTAGTGCATTGTGCTAGTGCATTCAACCAGTGTGTCAGTATTCAGCCATATAAGCCTGGGCTTTTTTTTTTTAACTACACAATACAGAAATATAATTTTACATGTAGCTTCGCATGCCGTATGGCTGCTTGCCCTACTATAGGACAGTGCAATAAATACAAATATATGCACACTAGAAAAGATTTAACTGCCATGATCTACATCTCGTTTATGAGTACAAATTTACCTAGTCAACAATATGACAAATTTAGCAGAAAAAGTGGCAATGGCAGTAATACTCTACTACAAAAACAAGGCTAGAAGCAAAGTGTTCTCAAGCTACAGAAAACTTGCTACCTCCTAATATATGATGTAGGGCCCAGTTCTGCCAAGTGCAGAGTCGTGATCAGTAGATTGCATCAGAACATGCTTTTCCCCCATTTAACAATGAATACTTCTACAATTGATTTGGTTTTGATAACTGTTTATAAATAGCACACTATAATGACTATTAAACTATACAGCAACATGACATTTATAGCCTAATCCTGAATACAAAGTTCAAAGAACATGACTACAAAGGCCAGAGAGCAAATGTCATCGACTAAAAGCATTTCCACTTCAGAATTTATTGAATGTTCTCTTACACAAACAATTCTCGATCGTGAAACCAAAAGGAACAGGATTTCCTATTCCCTCTCTGCTCCAGTAGTAATTTAGCCACACATCACCCTTATAAATTAGTGATGGATTTTAACAGGTAGCCCCTTGGGGCTATATATTTTATATACTTTATATATATGAACATTTACTTTGAATTCTATGTAAAAGTTGAAAAAATGTTTGAAAGAAAAACTCAGAATATATCACAGCTTTGTCAGCGAAAAAAATACAAATTAGTTTATAACTACTATTCAATTTATCAAACTTTTTTTTCCTGAAGTATTTACCTTTAATTATGTACACATTACAGGAAATAAAACTTTTTCCACAAACATTCTCTAAGGTGACAGTTATCAATAGAATGATAGAATAATAGCAGGAAGAATATTAAACAAATGAGGGTGATCAATTTCTGCTTTTAAAAAGTCACCATATAATTAAGTACAAAAACCTGCATTGAATGACAACTGCTGGTGTAGTAACTTGATCAGGTATGGAGACCAAGAGTATAGTAAAGCCCTATGGTAATAATATTTCTGTAGCATTTCCACTTGGTATGTATATACTAAATGTTGGCAAAGTTTCTGTAGCATTAGCTTATACAAACATAGGAGTCCTCAGTCTGCTGCATAAAATGGAACAAGTGTGTTTTAATTCTCCTGAAATGCACCTGAAATCCAGAGTGTCACTTACAAACTGCATAATGAAACTTTTCTTCAGAAAAATATCTGTTTGGCATCTCCAGGGCTCTGTTCCATCGGACAATAGGGGCATTTTAATCTGGAGACAAAGACAACGCGTTAGAATCGCAGCAATGTGTGACAGACGAGCATTTTGCTTTTTCATCCGTTACAAAGGTATCGAGTTTGCAGTGATAGTCCTTCCTCTTTTTTTCCCTGGCTCCATTGAAAGTCACCTTTAGCCGAGAGAGACCTTATCATGCTTTTTCTTCTAATTATATTCTTTCTCACCTTTCACCCACGCACCCCTGAATTATTAAATACCAAGAAATTACTCTTCATGATTAACCTATTATTTCTACTTCTGGATTAGTTTGTTGCATTTTAGTAATTTTAAATAGGCTGGTAGCTTTCACTTTGACTTCCTCAGCATCCAGGGCATTTTACTCTCTGGTTCCCAAAATGCTGCAATTTTACAACCTGTGTAGATCAGCTCCTGCAGGCTATGACTGAGGAGGTCAGCCTGGCCTCCCTGCTGAGGTCTCTACTGATACAATTCCACCTGCTTACAATATTTCTTCTAGCATTGATCCATTTCTCCCCATCTCTAAGGTTGGGCCTTTCACACGCACCACACCACCCCCCATACCACCCCCCCCAAGTTAATATTGTCAGAGCTGTGCTGTCACTAAAGCTGATCAATGAAAGCATCAGAAATGAGTGATCAGGGACAGGAATAGTGTAGCAGCAAGTTTACTGGCTTAAAATGGCTAAAGTCACCCATGAAGGCGTACCTTTAGGCTTTTCTAGCAGGGCAAAGAATGCGAACATCACTCAACATTTTCATTCATAGCATCACTTATTTTCACACTGGATTTCGCAAAACAACTTAGGGCTCTACATTAAGCTGACAGCCTCCACGGAAGCTGCATATATTCAATCCAAATTACCACTGGTTCTTCCTCAAGGAAATCTGTATAGCTCTCTCCCTCCCATTTCCTCCTTCCCAAAAGCCTGTAGGCACCCCGCTGATATCTAAGGAGGAGTATTTCCACAGTAATAATTCAACTACCTGCTCAATTACTAACCCATATTTCCCCAGAGGTTTAATTTTATTTTTTAAGGGACATTTCATGCATTACTAACCTTGCTCCCAATGAAAAACTGTGTGTGTAAAAGTCTCCATTTTGAATTTAAGACAACACGATGGTATTTACAACTTGGAAAATTACCCTGAACATTACATTCCTTCACGTAATCTCACTTTCTAAAACATCAGAGGGTTTATTATATTTTTCTCCAGTGCATCAACCTGGCTTATCTGGTTTCTAAGTCATTCTCTAAGATTAACAAGCTTCCACGAATTATGTAATTATGGACTCTGTTTTCCCAAAACACAGTATTCCATTCTTAAGATTTGTCCTTGTCTATACGTTGCTTGAAATAAAAGAATGGTACTTACTTGCTGCCATTAAACATTTTATTCAAAGCATCTCTTGATATAATATGACCACAGACTAATTTCATAGGTGGATTATTATCTGTTGTTTGCTGACGAAGAATGGGACAGGCAAATATTGAATGATACCAGCACTTTTTACCGAGGTCCACTTCAATCTGTGAAAGAAATTAACATAACGATTTATCTTGGGAAACTACATTTCCAGACAATTATGCCTTTTAGGTCATAGCCCTTACTTAACAGACTTCACAATTCAGCTGTGAAGGCAGCAAAATCCATTGTGTGGATGCCTGACAATTTCCCAGCCAAAAATACTTAAATCACTAATTTAAGATCACAATTATGTTGCTTCTTCCCATCCCCAACAAAGCAAAGTATTCTGCCAAAGGACAAGTGCATATTTTAGTGCAGATCTATTGGCCTGGCAGGAAAACTGAGCTGATGACCCAACAACACTTTATTTCCTAGCCAGTGATTTCCAAAGCAGTTTAGATGATAGATCTCATTTGGGGAGGGGGGGGGGAGGGAGGAGAAAAACCCTTGGATTTATTTTGTTAACGTTCTACAGCTTCTTGAAAGACTCTCCCAACACCTACATGTCACGTCAATAACGAAGTGTATCAGAATCATTTCTTTTCAGTACCAACACAGAAGACACTGGTACAGCACAACTCTTGCCATCAGGACCAAATGATTTCAGAAAGGGCCATCTCACAGAGAAGAACGGGTCTGTGACTTCAGGAATCGATTGAGAACTGCAAAAAATCACAGCTTCTGTACCTGAAGCTCCTGGCTCTGACCAGTCCTCAGTTCTGACAGGTTTCACCTTCAACAAAACCTGACAATATAACCTTTTCATACTACTTAACCTCGGTCTTTGCACGATGAAAATAAGGCTTCCCATCCCCATACTGCCTTAGCGGTACACATTAGAGACCCTTAAGTTTAGAATATGCAAGGAGGCATATAAATACTATTAACTGATCTGCATCTGACAGCAATCGTTTCCCAAATGCTCCCTAGCTAATCATTCCTGTCTGGACAGCAGGGCATGAATCTGTCACACTTAGAGGTTACACTCTCAGTGCTACAGAAAACATAGCTGGGAGAAACTCGGCACACGTACTTACACTATAAATGAATCTCTTACAGCTACAATCAAAGAGGCTAACTCAATTCGTGCCCAGTTTACACAAAATAGGCTTTCTTTCCAAATCAGGAGCAGGCCACTGGAGAGCTGCACACACCTGGTAAGAGCTATAAAGGGAAACTGGGGTTTCATAACAACTGAACTTCATTTCAGCTGATACAAATGAGCTGTGCTGGAAGCATAATGCACTGGATCCCAATTCAGTTCTTGTGTCCCCAGGTGTAGCACTAACTCTTTCATCTCCTATCTGCCTGATAAAGAGTTAGTGCAAAGCAACTCGTGGACAGAGCTCAAGCATAGCTGGGAGAAGTTAATGTTTCTTAGTGGGATGCATTTCCTTTCCAGTTATATAGAAACATCTCATACGTTCAGCGTAAGGCTAAGTGGAAGGTGAGAGCATCTGTTTTGTTAAGGTCATCTGATCAGAGACCTTTTCAATGTGAAAGGGGATAACAAGTAAACGGGGGAGCAACGAACAAAACCGAGAAATATAAACCTGACAGACAAACGTAACGGAGACAGTAACAAGAAACAACCTTGTCAGTCACACTAATTGATAGGTCATCAAGAAACTGCAACCAAACCTGGACTTTGCCACAGGTAAGAATGGAAACCTGAGGGTCTTAGAGGAAAGGGGGTTAGTAGAACTATACAAACTGCAGGAGCAATGTGCAGGGGAAGGGGATTGGGGAGGAACGGCCAGAAAGGGGTATAAAAGGGGCCAGAAGGGCCATGCCAGTATTTGAGGGTCCACGAACATGCATTTGCTTGTGAATCTAGAGTGGTGCGTGCGTGCTTTCACCAGTGAATTTCAATCTTTACCAGCCAAAGAGGAGGAAGGGATCTTGGCTGTCTACACTTATGTTTTATGCAAGCCCTGTACGTGGGTGCTGCTGAAGACAGCGCCTCGTCTGTGCCAGCCTGTGTAGCCGGTTTTATCAGTGTCCTTCATGTGCGTGGGTGGGTGGTTGTCTGCGATTCATGCTCAGCTTCACTACTGGTTGAACCTACAAACAGGAAACCAGCAGCCACATCCACCGGCCTGGGATGAGACCCCGAGGTCTCTATACAGTAGGAAGTCCCAAGCCCAGGATCTGCTGGAGGTGGCAGCCATGTGTAACATCCCTTAATATTCAGCACAGAAGAAACCTGAAAACAGCATTCAACATCAGAAATCTGGCCTGGGATAGCTTAGCATCAACTCACCGGTAGTTCATCCTTCTGGTTCCAAACACCCGTGCACTGCCTTTGTTCAATAACTGCCTTGATATTAATTAGAGCTGGTAATGCTACACAACCTGCTGAAAAACTGCAGAAAAAGGAAACTGTTAACATATGGTGCCTGTTAGGAAACCAGCATTTTTCATATTTCTACTGTAAAGGTTAACTGGGACACAAGAGCATTGTACTACTTCATCCAGTTATTGTCTGTATTTCTAAGCTCCCTTCAAGTATAACAAACAAGAGTTTTGGGGCAGGTTATCAGTTACCCTGCACCTTAGGCTAGGGCCCTCGTACTACATTCTGGACTGAAAACAACAGTTAATCCCTGCTCTGAGTCTTATAATGAATTGATTTTCCATACCACCTGCTTTGATTTTGAACTGTACAGGAAGACGACATCATGTTAGCTTATATAGGTAGTTGCTCTCAACTATGAAAGAGTACACGCAGCCTAAGAGTTTCCGCGTAACCCACATGTACACACAACCTATAATCCTTTAATTATATGTAATTACCATGTAAGAAACATGTCTTTTCACCTTCCCCTGAAATCAAGAAAACAAATGTAGAAAAAACACAGGAAGGCAAGTGAAGGAAGGAAACCACAGCCTGTAACAAGAGTGGCAGTATACAACTGACCAAAGTCAGTGTCCCAACAGTTCATCCTGCTCTGGGAGTTACCCATTACTAGAACTTACCACAGTATTTTGAAATATTTCACTACGTTACAAAAGAAAGTATGACACTGAGTTTCCACAAATTAACAGATGTTTTGATGCATTTAAGTTTAATGACAGTACTATAGGCCCAGAAATCAGCAGCAACAGAAACAGGATTTGACCTTGGTATCAGCCTGCTCTGTTTCTTTGGCAGATTATTTTACTATTTGTGCAAGTTTTATCGTCTACAGAAGTCACGACCTTCCTCTCCACTCTGCCCCTCCAGATACTTGTTTTTATGTTTCTGCAGCAACATTCTGGCTAGTTTACTTGGAAGGGATGTGCCTGAAACATATGCATCTCTTGCCTAAGCTTAAAACAAGAAAACAAAAAATCATATCCCTCACCTCCGACCGGCTATTTTAATCCTTACACTTTGCTTTTTGGTTATTTCAGCCCTGAGTGTAACTTGTGTTAACCCTATGGAAAGTTTAGACAAGTAGTATTTGTAGAAATAAAAGCATTACTGCTTTAATGGTTCTGTATGAAAACATCTTTGGAAGACCCCTTTAAGAGTATAACAACTCAAGTAAATAGTAAATTCAAACGGTGCCCTGTAGTCCTTCAAGACCCTGAACCATGACCTCCTTAGCACAACGAGCGTTTTCCCACTGTCGCCACGCAGTAACTCAGACCATGAGGCCTGTACAGGATTAGATACACACTGGAGAAACCAAATCAGCCTTAAAAAAAAAAAGTGACTGCTACCCATGTTCTAGAAAGCAATATATTTTATAGCAGGGATTTAACTTCAAGCTGGTTTAATTTCTACAGGATTTGCAGCGCTCATAGGTCACGCCAGTTTAGCACAGTCTTGTTTATGACAAGAGTATTGATACCACCTATACAGTAAATACATTTCAGTGCAATCGATTTCACACCAGGTGCAAAGCAAGCATCCAAGCAATCCAAACATCAATAACAGGGAATTTCCACTTCAACGAAAATCTCTTGGCCATTTGCACTGAAAACCATATTACAGCATCAGTGCATGAGCAATTAAAATGTAAAGGACTGCTGTTAATTTGACTGAAACAGGAAAAAGGTGAAAACCAAAAACCAGAGATAGAAGTTTTAGATATCTATAAAACCCTCAAACAAACTCGTAACGTTTATTGTAAAAAGACAATTAATCTGAAAGTGCTCCCTTTGTTGCTTCTGTTGTATTTTGCAACAGAGGTGCAAGCAGGACAAGCAGAAGGCCTGACAATTTTAAGAGCTCTAAACTAAGCACAGAACTCTAATAATAGTAACATGCAAACAATAAAAAAAAGCCAAATTAATTAAAAAAAAAAAAAAGAAGAGGTAGTAAAGCTTCTGCTAAGTACCAAATTTAGGCCAGAAAGATACATACAAATTATTTTCTATTTAATGTCTGAAATGAAAATGAGAACATCGGGCGAGTATATTGGGGGAACTGGAATCCAAAAGCTAAATAGCAGCTAATCTGTTTCATCTTCAGATAAGCTAGAAGGAGATTAGGTTGGGTTTTCTTCACATTTCCAACAGCCTCCTACAGATCTGCATTTTGTCAGATTAGCTACTGAGCTTGAAAGTGCCTCTTCTTTGCAAATGAGGTCCAGCAAACGATTTGGAAATTTTAGCAGCTGAAATCACAACATAACTCTTGAGCATTCTTCTAAGGAGAAGACAGGTAAAGTAATATGTGGCTTAAAAACCAAGATCATCAAGTGCTGACAGAATCATGTCCAGAGTTTTGGGGTTTTTTGCAGTTAAACGGCAGGGACAGTTTTCACACATTTGCTGTGGGAATAACTGGCTCATTGCCATCCTCATCTTTGTCTAAACTACGGAAGCCAAATTCCATCCACAAATGCTTCCTCTTGAGCTGCAAAGGTGCAGGGTAAAGCACAGCACATGGGAACCTCTGATTTCTAATCTCTGCAAATCTTGTTACAGCTAATTGTAACCATACTCTTTATTTAATACAAGCTAGATGAGACTACTTCTCAAAAGCTGTTTCTTTTGTCCTCAACAAGAAATAGAAACCAAACCACTATGTACCTGGTCTTAAAAGCAAGTGAAAGCCAGCATACCTAACACTGAGAGGTGATTCAACGGAGAGACCCAGAAGAGCACAGGCATCTCTTGTAAAGATGTCACAGATGTCCGCCCACTGGTTTGCATCTAATAGATGAACGTACGGAGAGTTCTCTATACCTTGCCGCAAATATACCAGGCTGCCCATCAAAACCTGAATATCTGTGAGGGACCAGGAACAGTTAGTTATTTTATACTACTAATAAAAGCTAGTGTCCACAGTTTTAGCTTTGACATGGAAAACAGGCAGATACACCAAATCAATAATACACATCCTCACCTCTACAAAATACAATTACAGCCATCACAGAACAGACGTCTACAGCTATGAGAGCTCCAGTCCACTATGGATAGACTGCAGGGTCGTCTGCCCCTCTACAAGCACGGCATGCTGCCTATTAATTTGCTTCAAACAGGTTTACTTTTTTGTAAGCTTTCTGACACACAGAGTACCCTAAAAATCAGGCTTTACTGGATTCAGTTTGAGATGGTTCACTTAACTCACATATTCCCCATTTTTCAAAAGTTTCATTTCTCTTTGTATTACCCCACGCAGCAGAAAATAGCAGATGACTATTCCAAGAACATTTCTGTGCATTTTTAACACTTTACCCTGGCAGCAGGCCAATTCTAGATGTAATCTACATATTATTTAAAAAGTCAAAAACCTTAAATTTAAGCAAATGTGCAGACATATTAAAATAAAATTCTGTGCCCTCTTTAGAAAAAAAGAAAAAGAGGAGTTAATTCAAATTGTAAGGATTCAGGTTATACATGTTAAATACAAAAATAAGAAACCTCTAACAAAATGAAAATAATGGAGTAAGACACATTTGGATCATGATTTATATTTTACTACGAGGTGCCACGTCCAAGTGCTTTAAATCCCCTTAATGTGACCGAAAAACTTACCTTTCTGATGATTTAGGGCGAATGGCTGGAAGTTTTTCGCATACTGAAGTGCTTCTCTTTGATTTGCTGTTCCACCCATCAATAAACTAATGAAATATAATCTGTGTAGTTTAAATTCCAACGAACTGTTCTGTGCCATAAGCATTTCTCTGTTGGATACCGCCCACCTAGAAGAAACGAGGAGGTACAATGGGACACGACACAAAAGCAATTAAAGTCAGCCTACACCATATGAAATTACTACAATTATCAAACACCTATTTCAAGGAGAATACGACTGTTCCCTGAACTTCTATGAGTTTACACGGAGCACAGAAAATGGCAAGACTCTTTACAAGTAACAGAGCTACACGGGACACACAACACGTGAACGATGGTACTTCTGGTGCTGCTGCACAGGTTAACCTCTGCAAAATTCAACACTCACTGGTAGGAAGGCAAGACTGAATTAGGCACAATATAAGGTAGAAATAGCTAAAATCTACTGTATTTTGAGTAATACCACTCTGTCACTGAATCTTAACAATTAAAGATAGTCTTCAGCTGCATGTTGAAGAAGTTTGACCAAGCCTTTCAAGGACGTATTTTCCAACTTCCTCATTCCCCAAACATTTTTGCTAAGCCACTAGGTTTATACACGTGTGTATGTTGCCCTAGAGAGGGGGAAGTGCATCTATGAGGACCTCAAAGGTAGACATTACCAAGACCTTACAATGGGAGATAGGGGAAAGGGAATGGAAATCAGTTTAAATATCATAGCATCATTTAGGTTATACTTTACCCTGCTTCAACTTTGCTTTCTGTGTTATTTTCAACTTGGGCAATAAAAATACTTCTCATTTTCTGGGGTCTCACTCACCATGACAACACTAATGTTTGGCTCCCAAATAACAGGAAAGAATTCCTAAACATGCACTAAGTAAAATGAACCGAAATTCTTAAAGCATTTCATAAAAAGTTGTTTTATTATTTAGATTTTGTACATCCCTCTCAGTTTTTTGTGTTTTGTTTTTTTCTTAATTCAATTTAGTCAGGCCTAAATCAATCCAATCTTTCTCTTAAGAACTTCAAGTTTCAGTGTTCTTCAGTACATCTGTTTCTCATTAGTGTTAATTAGTTATACTATTTTCACTGTGGGGGCCCCATTAAGCAAAGAGCTTTTCACTTTTCAGCAAGGAAGTGAGGTAGTCTCTGTTCTTTAAAAAGAAGGGGTATGTGAGGCTTCTGTTCTTTTCAACCAGTACTAAAATAAGAAAATTAAGCATTCTTATAGTACTGGTAAAGCTTTCAATGCAAGTTAGCCTTCTGCATTAACATGTTGCGTCAGTGAGCAAGTATCTACTTTCAATTTGTTGTGGTGAAAGTGTCAGGAGTCTGACTTTACTGGCAAGGCTTTGTAATGACATTAGTAACCTTTCAGTAGGAAACAGTGAAAAATGTAGCCTTTGAACTAAGAACAAGCTCTACTGTCCCTAATTTCAAGCAGTTTCAGATAAGCAGCCTCAGAAGACTGTCAACACTGTGATCTCCACCAGGAAGGTGACTAACCATGGGTTGGTTGTTTTGGGTTTTTGGGGAGTTGATCTCCACCAGGAAGGTGACTAACCATGCGTTGGTTGTTTTGGGTTTTTGGGGGGTTTTTTGGTTTTGTTTTGGTTTTTTATGATCAGTGTCCATGGTTTAAACCGGGTATAGTGGCAATAAAGCTCACTCCCAACTAAGAAAACAAAAGCCTGAAGTTAACAACCATAGACCAATAAACAGCTGAAAGACAAAAACTGTTATCAATAAACAGTAAGACTAGCATCAGTCCACAGTCCCATTAACGAGATATTAATCTGTATTGCATCAAAAGGGAGGCATCCAAAGAGCCTCCTTCCTCTCCCTGCCAATATTCACAACCACATGACACGGTACTTCATCTTGCTGAGATTGAGTCTATTTTTCCAAATTAGCTTTTAGGCAGGCTTTCCATTTTTAGCTCTTTGAGTAGCAGCACAGATTTGTATTGGAAGAAAGCAGCCACAGAAACAAGGCCTGAGGTGTTTGGTCTAGGACATGCTGTTCTTATTTCTAATGGAAAGACAAAAAACCAAGTGAGGTTTAAAACATTCAACCCACATACTCTCTACCACCATCCAAAATCATTAGTAATCAAAACACCTGCCTTCCTACCTCCTCTCAAAATGATACTTTCAGAGTGCTTTCACTTCTGAGACTCAAATCCATCTGAATTTTTTAAAGTTTACAGTATACTATTCAAACCACAGGTACACAGAGCTCTCTTCTAGCTCCCACATGGGATTTAGTTAAAACGAATTTCACAAGGTCTAGCAAAGATTAAATTAAGTTTAAACCACACCCCAAAGGTCCCAGCAAATACCAGGACCTGTCCACCTTGCTGCTTTACAGACATCAGACAATATATCTTCCCAGGAAATTACAGTCAAAAGCTTTGAACCTGCAAGTCATTTCCACCAGACCTTTCCATGGAGACCCACCTGGGCTCAGAAGGGCCAGAATCCACCCAGAAAGAACCTATGGATTTCCCTCCCCCATCACCAAATTACAATGAGAAAAGTCACTGGAAATTAATGGGATCCTGCAGAGGTAGAGATCACACGGCTTAGGGTGCAGGGCCAGACTGGGCATCTACAAAGTCAAGTTGCACACCTCACAAAAAAAGAAAAATGTTATGACCAGTCATACTAAATTTAATTCTGAAGTGTAGTATTTGTAAATGTTGCAATTTGTATTAGTAACAAAATATGAAAAAACTACAATTAAGGTCTTTTTTTTTTTAAATCAGATACGAATACTAACTTCTCTCTATCACCACAGCAGGGCTTTGAAAGTCTTTTTGAAAAGTCATTAATCTGACAACTCCCTTTCAATGGCAGTGACCAGGAGCCACAGGTGTTTGCTTCGTTTCCAACACTGAGTTAAGCCGAGCACCAACTGCAGAGCACTGGCAGAGCCAAAGACTGGTTGTTGTTTTCATCCCAACCTTCCACAATTTTGCATGGGTAAACCCTGCTATACTCCCCTTCCTGGTTCATGATACTGTAATTAATTATCCTTGTGTAACACCTGCTTTCTGCTTCAACTCCACTGTCAGTAGCCTAGCCCTAGAACAGGCCAGTTTGGGACCGCTTTTATGCGCCCCCAAAGCTGTATTTACTGATGCCAATTTTAGCCATTTTCTAGCTTTTTGCCCAAAGAGCACAATGCCACCCCTCCAAGCTCCTCTCACATAGAGAGGCCGTCCCTCCAGGAGCGGTTTCTATCCCTCCTCCTGAACACCCACGTCTGCTGGGAAATAACATGGGAAATACATTCACTAGCATCAGCAGTTCTGCAGAATAACCGGGCATTCAAGATATCATTACCTCCTAAACTGTATAGTTTTGTCACATTTTGATCGTCCTCACTAACAACGATGTTTTTTACATAAGCATCACTATAAATAAGGACCCTCTGTGCCCAGCAGCAGGCAAAGAGAAGCAGATAGCTTTTGCACCGAGGAGTTTAAACAGAATAAACATTATAAACAAGACAGGGTGGGGGAGGGAGACCAGCATATGAACCGTGCTGACAATACACCCTATTCTCTGTTCATTCAGCTGTCTTTGGAATAAGAGTTCCTTTGAAGAAGGACCATGCCTTCTCCTTTGTTTGAAAAATACTTAACACATTGCAGGAACTACAAGTTATGGCTAAGTAGCAATGAGTAAGACATAAGGCCTAGCAAACTGGAGCTAAAATGAGTTTAGTGACTTCAAGTGGATGGACACAACAGCAAGTTACTGTTCCTCAGAGAGTATCCTTCACAACAGCTATGTTACTATTTGAACTACAAGAAATACGTGGTGTAGCTGACAGTAAATCCTGTTTCAGTTGTAACACCAGGCATTTCAGTGTTGCTTCCCTTCAATTAGCCAATTCAATAGCAATAAACCACCTGAGCTTTCCACCTGTGTAACTATATTCAAAGACCAACTATTTAGGTCAAACTCTGCATGACCCACAGGCATAGTCCAAGATTTAGTTTATGAACACCATGGTTTGAATATTAGAGTATCCCTGCACTTAGTCTAGATGCCAGTGACGTCTGAATTGACATACCCGTGTTGGATCATGTTAAAGGGAAGAGAAAACGTTTGTTGGTATGAAAATGTATTTAATTGAATAATGCAAAAAAGGTATTTTAAATGTATGAATTATACTCTGGAATGAAATAGAAACTTTGATTTTGCTTTGTTTCATTGTTTCTACTTTTAAAAAGGTCACTTCAAAGCTTTTTTTTTTTTAACTTACTTTTGAGACAACCTAAGCTTACCAAAGCTCTCGCAACCTAAAAAAAACAAAAAACAAAAAACCCCACACCCCCAGAAACACAGGCTGAGGGTTTGTTTGGGGTTTTCTTGTTTTTAAAATAAAAGCTGTTCTGAAATGGTACAGCACAGTTACATATACACTACTGGAAACCAAAACAGTAGCCCATGCAACATTTCATTACCTATCCCTCTTCACTGTCACTTTTAGCACCAGCTTACACATCTAATGGTTGTAAAGTCTACTAAGGTCAAGAAGATATCCTGGTCTAAGGTTGATTGATAGACCTCAGATACTCCCAGACTTGGTTTTCGTCCGAGCATTCAACATTATCCACTGACTTCTACGAACAGAATCATTTTGTTCAGAAGAAATCTCGCTAACAGATCTCGCTGTCAGTCCAGGCTCCCAGCCCACCTACCGCAGAGATGTTTCCTGCTGAGGAAAGGGACACACCTCTCACCCAGCGTTAATCAGCACCTACCTGGCAGCAGCAGCCTGCAAAGTACGCACCTATCTTTTCACTCCCTCTTCCCACCCTGTGGTCCCTTATCTGCAAAGGCAGAGTGACTTGAGGAAAAGTGAGAACTTTGATCCGAAGTCAAGTTCTGCTCACCCCAAGGGCTCGGTGAAGCCAAAAAGACTTGGTGATACCCAACACCTTTAATAAGTCCTGGTATCCTTCATAATTGAACCTTTTAAAATAAGGTTCACTAATGATTCACTATAAAGCTAAATACCATCACGGCAGACAACTGTTTCTCTAAGTGATGTTTCTTCCCAAAACCTTAAGTCAGCATCGCAAATGATTCAAGTTAATCTTTAATCTAAGAAAGAGACCCTTAGTTAAGTACTGCCCATGGGGAGGGACACAGAGGGGACAAAAGGAGAAGGTAGGGGTTCACTCAGTAACTAGACCTCTCAAAGGACAAATGGGGACACATCAAAATATACTAAAGACAATATTTAAAGTGAAAAACTAAGGATTTGTTAAAAGCATTCCAAAAAAAGGGAGAAAAAACCCTGAGTAGACTCACTCTAATGCAGGTCTCAGAACTCTAACTTTTAATGCTTCCAATATTCGATTCAACTCCACAAACGGTTCTTTTTGACTTTGATCTATTGATAGACCAGATTCCTGAAAAAGCAAAGGCAGTTTTTAGTTGAAGCATAAGAAAACATGGGATTAAATTGCTGTTTTTCTGACAGTTTAAATATTCACCTAGAACATTAACATTCAAATAAGGACGCTAACCCAAAGCATAATTTTCCGTGATCGATAACATCCAACATCCACACTTATCGTTACCTGACAAAGTTCCTCGGCTACATCCAACATCCCCTGCCGGAAGAAGTGCTCCACCATCACCTCGTTGAGGATTCGCTGGCTGTCAGCCTGCCAGCACCCATCTATCCCCACGCTGCTGATGTCAGAGTCAAAATTCTGAAATGTACAAATTAACAGTTAACAGGCTGGAACAAATCGCCCCACGTAATTTTTCTTTAATTACGCAGGACACCTATGTCTCCACCCCGATGCTTTCTGCCTATTACTCAGTTGGCCCTCAATGACCTCCTGTTCAAAGTGAAATATATCTGTCAGCTGCATCATTATCTCCTGTGTACAGAAGAAGAAACCCTTTGGCTTGCTTGTTTCAAGTCTGAATATTATCCACTATAAGGAATTACACTGACAAATTACAAATCTAGCTAGCAAATCAGAAATCTAGTTAACTAATAAAGGGGTTTCCAGACCATGATGTGTTTTTGAAGGAAGTATCTGCAGAAAAGGCTTTTTCCATATGTGAAAACTGAAAATGCATAGAGAACAGAAAACAAAATCGCCTACAATAGAATCAAAATAGTGTTATCAATTCATCACTGTCACTACAGCACACCAAATCAGAAGTAAAAGCTTTAACTCAAGAATTTCTGACATAGCTGGAAGGGTAGACAATGCTGAAAAAAGCAAATGTCACTTCTCCCCACCCCCAAACGACAATGAAATTCAAACCTCAACATCCCAGCAACAGGATGAGCTTTGAAGATCTGAGAGATCTTTTACAGATCTAACCCCGATGATCCTACTGCCGTGTATTTTTAGGCCAGTGGCCTACAGACATATTCCTGGAATAAGTAAAAATATTGTCACGGTGACTATGTAGTAACACTTGGCACTGTGCCTCTTGGCAGCAGGAGAGCAACACTTATTCTAACCCAAGATACAAAACAGGATTTTAACTGCTAACATGTTTTATGATCGGGACAGGCAGGTTAATTTGAATAAAAATCCTCACTCACTGTCTAAAACAAACCTCTTGCAAAAGAAACAATCTAGAAGTCAGTGCATTGCTTGCTGCCTGACCTGATGACCAGGTAACTACGGCTCTCTTCCAGGAAGGAACTTCAGAAATCAGAAGTTTGGTGAAAATGGCAGTGCTTCAGCTACAGCTCTGTGACAGTCGACAGTCCTGCACAATATGGAAACACCTACCTAGCACAAACGCACACTTCTGTCAAAGCAGGCAGAGCAAACAACACAAAACTGGTACGAGCTAACTGTCAACCACATATTATCGGTTCCCCATCAGCCAGCACAATGCTGGAGCAGCAGGTTAGCCGATACCCAACCTGCTGCAAGGTCTGCCAGCGCAAAGCTGGATAACCAACTTCAGAACAAATCTGAGCAGGCAACGTGGGTTTACGTTGGCACTTTGTATCCCAGGGATGCGACATCGCCGACCTGCAGTAGGAACCCAAAGAGTCATACGTTGTTTTGTCAAAACACATGCCAGGCAACAGACATTTGCAGAGCGACGCTGCCAAAAGCATTTGGGAGCCTACTATTAACCTGTTTCAGAAGTTAAATCGAGTTGGAAGGAGAGTCTTAAATTAAAAAAAGTAGAGAACAACATCATAGCAGCTTCAAACTTTCAGACCAAGGGGTCACTTTTGCCTTGCACACGTCTCTCCTGCACAGTTATGCCTCACTGCTTTTTACTTAGGAGGTGTCAAATACCTAACCACGATTCAGATGTCAACCTCAAAGACTGAAACTGCTGCCTTTATAGGCTGGCTAGAGAGGACCGGAGTGGCATGCAGTGATTAGCTACAGTAAAGATAGATGCATGGCGGCACCTCCCATACAGAGGGAATCAGCCCTTCAAAGGCAGCCTTACCAACAGTGAGCATGTCCACCTCTTAAATGGCAAGGGGAAAGTTAAAGGGGGCACAGTAGTATAAATCTGTAAAGCTTCTCATTCTTTCTTCCAGTACTCTGCAGAGCTCAGCTTCACACTGCATCTTCCTTTCATTCGCCACTTACTAATTTCCTTCATCAGCCACCTCCACATCTCCTTTGATGCTGCTCTGTGTCATCGTGAGAAAGGGGCAGCCTTCTCATTCCTGCACGCGTGGCTTCAAAACCACCACTCCCTTCAGGTCTCTTAGCAAACTTTCAGTAAAACATTAACCTTAGGCTAGCAAATTGTCTCTTCCGTCTTTCAGAGATGGTGGAGCAAGATGAGCATTTACATTACTGCCACTGATTCAAGTCTCACATTTAACAACATTTTCACTTGGGTGTCTTAACCTGTAAGCTCCTTGTCACGCTGCTCGTCTTTAAGCTGTATCTTGAAAAAAAAACCCCCCAAAACAAAACACTTAAGCATCTTGAAGACTAAATAATACTGTTCTTATTTGTGCCAACCCTTTGAAACCTTTAAGGTTCACCACCATTGCCAATTCTGGTATCACTGTCCAAACACCACTAGCAGGTAACACAAATCCATCAACAATGCATTAGAGAAATGCCAGAGGCAGTGGCAAGAACACACAGGCTTGCTTTTGTTACTTAAGTTTTGGGGGGGTATAGGGTGACGAATCATCAGTAATCTAAAAATAATCAACTAAATTGTTTTTCATGCAATTTCAAGTCATACTGAATGTATAATCCCGTAAGAAGAAACTGTATTCTTCTGGGCAGTTGCCAACCATTAGAGCCGAACCTATGCCTTAAACATCATCACATCCTTCTCATTACTTGGGGGCAGAGGTGGCAGAGCCACTTACCTCAGTTCCTTCACAAAATCCATATTTTGTTCTGAAACGACAAACCTATGAGCCTTGAGAACTTTTTCAAAACCCCATCGTAAATTAATTTTTTTAAGTCCCATAAAAGATGGTAACAATGACTCGTATTAACCTAGATGTGCTGTAGATTCAAGTCACATCATACAACCTGAGGACCTCAATTTTTTTTCTCCCCCTCATCCATTCTCTGATCAACTCAGTCTCAACTAGGTTCTCATTTCAATACCTTTTTTTTTTAAAACAATTTCTGAGGTCTTTATTATATGTGAGATTCTGCAGCTCTGCTTCCAGTGGGTCCTGAGGAGCTTCAAGAACTGACTGTGCATATTACAGTGAGTGACTGTCACATGTCAGAACAAATTACTGCTTGCTTTTGGCTTACATATTTCATAACTGTCATGCATGCATGATATGCTGGTGACTACACATCTCCCAGTTTTGTTTGCTAAATGCTAACGTTATGCTAATTGATAGCATGTGGGGTTTAGTAAGATTTCAAAAGCTGAAATAAATTCCGTAAGTCTCAAACTCCAGAAAGGTTATTTTGTGCTTTTCAGGTTTTAAGCTTAGAAGAGTGTCAGTTAATATTCCTGAGAAACAAGCCTTTTTTTAAGAGCCTAACTAGTAAGCCTAGGGCTAAAATGTAGAATATTATGTGCTAAATATACCAATGATACAATGTAAGGTACATTACTGATAATTGCTGAAATGTGAGAAGGACTTCAAGATGCGCACACACACAAGATGGACGATTTTAACCAACTAATTATGGAATTTACTAATTCCTTGTTATTAGTAACAACATGATATGAAGAAGGACAATGATTAAGGACAGTTTTATTCCTCAGTTTCTCAGTTGAGATTACTTTGTGCGTTCCTCCCTTCCTCTGAATTCTGACCCAAGATACAAGTAAAATACATTTGTTTACCTTGTCTGTTCAGTTTGTTGGTTCATAAGATAAAGCTTGACTTGCAAAGACTGTATTTATCTAGCCATGTTCTTCACAGCAAGAGAATTAAATGATACTCAGTAAAGGTTTTTAGTTTGTTTGTATACAAGTTTTTACATGAAACAAACACTAACTTTGGTAAAAGTTTGCTTTCCCAAGACAAAGACCGGATTAAAATGTTGGCCCTTTAAAATTCAGGGAAAAAAATGGAAGGAGCTACCATTTACTCCACTTACTTTCTTGAATGAAGGCATTTAACCACTACTCAGACAGATTGCTGCTAGAGGGAACACATTTACTACCCCCATCAAACATGCTGTGAGATGAATTCAAATCATTCCAGAAGAGTGATTGATTTACAGGGAGACTGATGAGTGAGCTACCTGACAACAATTTGCCGAACAACAGTGACATGACCAAGTTCTGGAAGCAGAGCAAATGCTAGTACAATAAAGAAAAAAACTGGATGCAAACGTTTCCTTTCAAAGGAGAAAATGCTCTTTGGAAGAAAGGGTAACCCTTCATGGATCAGAAGCATGTAATCCAGGTAGAACTACTATGAAAAAAGGTCTAGTTTATTAGATAAACTTTCCAGGAACTGCAACTAAAAAGCAACACACAAAGTTTTGGCATTTCAGACTTTAACATGGTTCATATTTGATGCCAGATTTGAACTTCATTTTTGAAACGCTTAGGAGCTTCTGTTCTCAGAGCAAACTCTGCAGGCAGATGAATCTAGGTCCCATCCAAGTTCATAAGCAATGACTACACTAACTTAAAAACCGACCAGATTAAACTCTACATATAGGTATAACCCTGCCTCAACGGTAGAAAAAAGAAATTTAACCTGAAATTTGCCACGAGCTGATAATTCAGCAAGTTCTTTCAAAATCCAAGCTTGTTAAGTAGGAAGTTTGTTGATTTTCTACGTGTAACAACAGCTGTCATTTGGATGCATCACGTAAAATTGGTACCAATATTAGCATGTTTCCCAATCTCAAATCAGGCAATAAAATAATGAGTTACATTTATCTGTGCCTAAGCATGTACAGCTAGAAGACCACAAGCAGCGTTCTAGAGATGTTAATCCGTCTATAAAATAAACGAGAAAAATGCTGGAATGAGAATTTATACATGACAGAAACAAAACTCAAATCTCATGAATCAAGGCAAGGGCTGTGCTTCTTTAAATTCTAACGAGCATTTTATTTAGGAAGCAGTAGTATTTTGCCCAGAATGTGTTGAGAATCAATTCACTACATCAATGACATTTAATTACTTCTATTGGTTTAAGCTTAAGTATATTATGGGGAAGAAATGGGGGGAGGGCAATTTCAACAGGTTATGGGACTCGGATGCCAACAAAGACTTTGCTGGCGCGTTTCAAGCATGTTTTCCAGCAGCACAGGGAAATCACATTAAGTACATATGGAAGATTTCCTTCAAAGTCACTGTCCAGGGAAGCATTAAATTCCACCTGGATTTAAACACTACACGTATTCATCTGACAAACAGGCCAAGACTTCAGGGTACATTTTAAAGTAGTTCCTTTAAGATACTACAGTCAGGGAAAACTAGTAAAATTCAAACTACTTGCATTAAAAAAAAAAAAAGAGTCCAACAAAGTTCACATTTAAGGAGACAATCCTAACTGATGCTCTAAACTTCATAAAAATACGTCCTTCATTACGAGCAGAACTGGGGACTCATGCAGTTCCCACTGCTTCTAGTCTTTTGATGTAAACACCACAGACACTAAGCAAGATTAAAAATCCAGAGGAATGAGCACACTGAATACAGCAAGTTGAGCTTGTTTTTTGAACACCTCACTGAAACAGCCCTTCTGACACTCAACGGGCACAGAGCAGGTTATTGGTATCCTTTCTACTATTTTACAAAACCACACACTTGAAATTTAAAAAATGCTTTTATATACAGCTATACTTTTTTAAATAAAGATAGTAGATAAACTTAAAACAGCCAGACAGAAACAACACTGGAAAAACTATGCACTTGACAACCGAAACAGCTATTTGGAGATTAGACTCAAGTCTAAACTTTATTAAGCTTGCAAGTGTTGTCTCCTTTGGCTTCTAAGAAATACTATCACCAATTTCCATTGAATATTCACACCCTCTATATATGACCTAGGGCTGCTCTACCTCAGAGTATTTCAATGAAAAAGGGATAGCCAAAGCTGAAAGCTTATTTGTACAAAGTCCACTTGCTAAAGCAGAATAGGAAAGTTTCAAACTTAGGACAAGATTACACAGATTTATTTCGGGCTTCAAGCCAGTAATAAGGATGGACTTCTACTCTAGTTAATTGGTTTAGATACAGCAGCAAGGATTAGAGACAGATGCGTCCTTAAGCTTTGGATAACAGTGACGCTTGGATTAAAGCTATCAGTACAAAGTTTGAGGTCTCCATGATAGTCAATCATAGATATAAGCAAAAAATATAACAGTTGCACAGACATTCTGCCCAATAATGCAGCATTACGTACTTTGTCTCTTCATTGCACTGCTGTAAAATTATGCTTTAACAGATTATCATTACTAACAAAGTTTAAATGAAATTCCCAAAGGATGAATGAGTATTCCATAATGCTGCAAATATCTTTGTCCAGATGAAAAGACTCATTTACTAGTGTCTTCCTTAGTAAGATTATAAGGTGCACCTCAAACCAAATGTTTAGACCCTATCAACATAAGCATGTTCTGATATGAAACTATCACATAAGAATGTCCAAAAACGCAAGTACAAGACTCCTTGCATACAGGACTACTTTATACAAAAGAACACACAGATGGAGAAAAGCATGACCTGAAAGTATACATATAGCACCACTTACCACAAAAAAAAAAAGTTTTAGTATCATTTCAGAAAATTGTTAGCATCTACCTACAAAAATATATTCAGATCCCAGTTATTCTGGAACCTGGAATTCATATAAGAATGTCTCATATGCAAAGCTTCAAAGATAAGCTGCCCCACCTTGTTATTTGTTATGGCATAGACACAGATACTATGAGAAGTTGAATCTATTCTACTCGCATTAAGAACACCACGTGTTATAAAATTAAGCCCTTAGAACCAACAACACACCTGAAGTATGTACAAAATGTCCTTCTTAAAAAATTCTGGTTTTATACTGCTTTCTAGAACAAAATGCCACTTTTGAGTTACTTGCTACTGACAATTAACCAGAAATGCAATATATATGTATTAAAAAAAACAGTATTTCTTATTGAGACAGATATTGAAGCAAACATTTTGCTAAACTGATAACACATACTATTACTAAGTCTAGTAATATCTCTCAGCACATTCATGTTCTCAGCATGGGCATGTTCTCTCAGAAATTAAGAGATTTGAGCTGCCCCAGAAGGAATACTCTGTATACAACGAGTTCTGAAAGCAAGTACTGTACAACCCACTGCCTTGCCTCTGCCCCAAACCTATGCTTCTGTAGCTGACAGAAAGATTTAATTAAGATTAATTGTAGTATAAATCCAAATTGTGTAAAGCAGAGTACACATCACAGAATATATGTGATAAAACAATCAAACCACAATATAAATACCTTATCAATGGCTTTTCCAACTCGGGATACACTGCTGTGAATGTCTTTATGATCGGAGGCCAGTTTTTGAACTGTGTCTTTTATTCTTTTACAACACTGTGTCATAACAAGTGAAATTGTCCCTGACAAGTCTCCATCTTGATCTAGACAAAAGAGAGGAAAATGACTGTTACAAACAAATGATAACATTAAATCTCTTAATATGCAACAACATATAAATATAAGAAATGGTATTAAAAGAAATGCAATCTAGAGAGTATTTGCAAAGCAAGATCAGTTTAAATGAAGGAAGATGTATGGGACATGGCTCACCCATGGAATTGGGAATCCAGTCGGGTGCACAATAACACTGAACAAGTGCAACAGTTTAAAAAATTAACGTAAAGTTCTCATGTGCCTCAGTCACAGTAGATTAATAAACACCCCAATCCACAAATCTCACAGGATATAATAGGAAGCTACTGAACCTACTAGAGGATCAGTTTTCCTGTAGACAGTTCCCTGAAGATACATCAGAACATCACGTTTAACTTAACAAGGTGCAAGCAAAAAACTTGAATTAACGAGGGCCTGATTCACTCTTGCCCCACAAGCTACCCACCTACATCAGGCTCTGTTTGCATTTGAGCTGTATGAAACTTTTGCTTCCTGACTTGTGGAAACAGCTCTAAACAGTTCAGCCAACCAGTGTCCAATACTCCTCAACGGATGAGAAGCAGCTCGTAAAGGACCTGACTGTGAACATCAGATCCACTCTTTCTTGTTATAAGATTTATTTTCTAGAAACTGTGACATTTTTAAACTGATGTCCAACCAACAGGCGCAAGGCTGTATGACCCATTCTGTGGACAAAATAATAAATACGAAAGGTTTACAAGCCCCTCACTGCACCACCACGCTTAACAGTTTACACCCTTCGTGCTTCGACTCAAACATCACTCAGTAGCTTCAGCCGGAAAAAAATTACATTCTTTTGTGCTTTACTCCAGTCCTTTCTTTCTTCCAGCTTTTGATTTCAAAATGCAAGGAGAATCTCTCTTCCAGTCTTACTTCTGAAGGTCTCTCCTTCCTCAAAGTTCATTCTACATGAAGAATTTTTCCTTTAGGGACACAGACTAAGCAGCCTTCAACTGCATGGGAAGGCTAATTTAAGTGGGAGAGGAGCCCAGAAATGCTTCCCTAACATTCCGGATCCAAACCCTTCATGTGAAAAAATAAAATCCCCAAAATATCTCTTTAGAAGAAAGATTTAAAAAGCAACCAAGTTTTCCATAAAGTTTGTTCCTTTCTTATTTTGTATTTTAACACGCTTCTGGTTTCAGCAGCACTTTAGAGTCCAGTTTCTGGTATTTCATGGAGAGCAAAATGCAGGTGCATCAAACTGCTGCTGCAGGACCGGCAACCCGAGAACTACAGAAACAAACTGTAACTCTTACAGCTTAACATATTATCATTATACCTTAACATATACCTCAGAGAGAGCAAAGGAAATCCAGAAAAAAGCTGTAATCATAGGGGGTGGTAGGTAATAATTTACCAGCCACTTATTCTAGATACCTTCCTTTATGCATCCTAACTCTCAACCCTGCTGCTGACATCAACAGCAAAAACAACCTTCTGTTGTTACACACTAAAACTAGCTCATCCCTAGAAAAGTAAACAGCTCCTGTTCATCCCCACAAGCCCCAGCTGAGGAAGCTTTAATAGCATTTTTGCAACAGCCATAGCTTTTAAGGAAAAAAAAAAAAAAAAAAAGCTTTAACTTTTTCCCTCCCTCCAGTCCCATGAAGCTAATGATCACCTCCCAGGCAAGTGGCTAACAGGGCTCTATATTTTTCCTAGTGAATGAGTGAGGAGTAACAGGATCGAAACAGTCTCTTCAGTGCATGTTCACTAACCTGACTCTATGCATCCCGAATTAAAAATAAAAACTTCACTCAACTATTACATAAAGTTCACCTCCTAAAATTATTTCAGGAATAATCATTATTTTTCGGTTGCTATTTAATTTTTATGACAGACATTTAAAATCACATGAAGGATCTTAAATAACTGTCTCATGACTTTTGCCAAGACAAAATGATCAGAGATTACGCAACAAGCAAATGGAAATACTCATTCCCCAATAAACAGAGAGGCTAAAATACACTCTCTGAATAGCCATTTTTTTGCAAGAAAAGCCATTAAGCTAAAACCCAAACAACTTACATGTGTAACTGTTTTTACCCCAAGCAAATAAGTGAATTGCTGCCCCTTAACACTTACTGTAGCAGAAACCAACTACAGTAAAGCAATGAAAATGTCTACACACGAAAAGCCATCAGAGACATAAGAGAAAAGATTTCCCCCCTGCACCCATCCGTTTCACCTTTAATTAATAAATTACTACTTCTAATAAATCAGCAGAAGAAAGCCTGCAGACAGTTCTCCCAGTAATTCAGTGTTCACAGAACACTACAGACCAACAGCTTCTCTCTGTATTGTGTACGTACAGTCATGTGTACGTACAGTCACAATTTAAAAAAAAAAAAAAAAAAAAAAAAAAAAAAAAAAAACAAACCCAAACCAAACCATTAGCGAGCAGACACTAGGCACAGAGTAGAGTCCAAAGCCAAGTTTACTCAGCCAGACACATTTATGCCATCCGAGAATACAGAATCCTGCCTCGGCTACTCCAGGTGGTGACATATATTAGGGGAAGAGTGAAGAAAAACAAACTTTGTCTTCCTATTCACAGGCCTTAGCATAGGGCTGTTCTGTACTTAGGCTTTAATATGAAAACAGCTCAAGAAATTTTAAGAGACTGTATGAGTGGGGAAAAGAAAACCAGTTTAGAGGTTGAAGCAGCTTCTAACAGCTTCTTTTTCTCCACCCACTTCCTTTTTATATCCACTGCCTATTTAAGGTCTTTTCATAGACCTCTGCTCTCAAATCTTGTCCTACAGAATTAATTTCTCCTTCAGCAGTGAGGGTTTTCTTTTCTTTTCCTTTTTTCCTTTTAAATTATATATGCAAGCATACTTCTGCAGTTCAGACCCCTGAATTACAGAGCTCCACGTTAAGAAGTCTGGCTGCTTCCACTTCCATCAATTTTCAAAAACAGTCAGGATACAGTATATAAAAGCTGCAAATACCTGTTCTCATTAGAAAGTTATAACTAACATGTTAAAGAAAAAATAAGAACTTTGCCACGTATGAAGCCAGCGGACCCTCAGATGCCAAAATTGAACAGAGTCCCCAGATCTTTGAGGGTACACTAATAACGTATTGGCTTCATTCTAGAGTACTTACTGAAGGAAAGCTCAATTAGGGATGTACTCTGCTGGGACAGCATGACCACTTCTTTGTCAAGTGCTGAAAACATGTCCAGGGCCTTCATAGGACAATCCCAAAAACTCTTAATCCAAGTCTGGATGGAAAACCCAACAAGGACCCTGAAGGAACTGCACACTGGAACCTTTTAATTTTATTACGAAGAGAGTAAAATCTCTGGACCTGCAACAGGATTCTCACAGACAAATCTTTACAGCCCCCCAGAGTCCTGCGAAGATCAATACAAGCGTAAGGGTCATGCCACAGAGCTTTCCAGGCCAGGTCAGCATCTCAGTTTGTGAAGACATGTGTTTTATTGACTGTCCTTAATGCACAAGCCCAAACTGTTTTGAACAGCACAAAATACATTTATTGAAACACAGTTCAAAACAATGCCAAGTTATTTTTCATCCCAAATAAATGCCTCGGAACCGGAGTTCCATGTTTACTATGGAAATTGCTGTGTACACACAGCAGCTCTAATACATTCGTGTTTATGTTCCTGGAATTATACGCACTTGTAAGTGAGCTTTGCACCTGTATTTGTACAAGACTACAGCAAACACATTTTTCTCTGAACGAAACAAAAGCAGATTCTGCAAAACAGTGGAATAGCACAGTTTGCTCTCAAGTTTGGGCTCAGGAGCCTGCAAGTTCCCATTTTTAATCCCTGAGCCATCATTTGCTTCCTGCGTGGCCTTGGGTAAATCACTTCAGCTGTCTCACCATCCCCTCCCACTCCATCAATAAACACTGCATTACCTCCACCTCAGGGATTTCGCAAGGTTTAAATGTCTCATGTTTACAGCACGCTTTGGCCATCTAGCCTGCCTGCGCAAGGGCTCAACATCAGTTGTAAAATACAGACCAGACTTAGAAGGCCGTGTTTACTTCCTGCTAAAGAGTGCCTTCACCCTAAACACTTCCAAACCCAGCCACATCAAAAGAAAACAACTTAGTGTCTTCGGAGGAAAAAAAAAAAGAAGAAATAAGAGGGGGGGGGAAAGAAAACAGGGCAGCCCTGCTGTTTATTTCCCCTGGGGGTGACTAACCCCATCGTAACTCAACATAAAGGTGCAGAAGGTATGGACACGCTGACCAGGGTCACGCCGTACCTCCTGACCAGGAACAGACACTCCTCTTCAGCAGCGCACAGAAGGCAGGCGAGGCCCGGGAGGGCCGATACCTGTTCCTACCTTTAACTTTTCCCTGCCAGAAACGCACACAAAGCTCCGACTCCAGGGGGGACGAGGGGGGCAGACCTCCAGCTCGGCCTCCCCCCAGCAGAGAGACCTTCCCCGGGGCCGGTCATAAGCGGGGCAGGAACCCCCCGGGAGGGGGGAACGCTGTTCAGTCCCGAGGCTGGAGGAGGGGGGGGTTCTCCCTGGAGGGGTCCCCCAGCCCACAAGGGCCCAAAGTTTTGAGTCTTTTAACCCCGGAGGAAGGAGCCGGGCCCCGTCTCCTCAGGGAAGGGGTAAGGGGGGGAACAGGGGAGGTCTCCACGTACTCTCGGTCTGGAGGATCTCCCGGCGCAGCCCGCCCGCGTACTGGATGAGCTCTTCCAGGCTGCGCTCGCAGAGCTGCCCGTAGCCCGAGAACTTCTGCAGCACCTTCTCCAGCTCCCGCTCCACCGTCACGCACTGGTCCATAGCGGCCGGCACCGGGCCGCGCTCCTCCTCCTCCTCTTCCTCCGCCGCCGCCGCCGCCAGGCCCCCCTCTC
>NW_008794416.1:824520-829332 GCF_000699145.1 Aptenodytes forsteri | reverse complement strand
GTGGCGGCAGGCCGAAGCCTGCGCCAGGGAGGATGGGGTGGGTGTAGTGTCAGCGCTGAGGTAAACCCCCGGGCGGCGGGAAAGCGCGGCGGGGGGGCTCCGCGCAGTAGTGTGGCACCTGAGGTAGAAGGGGGTTCACTTCCAGTCAGGCTGTGGGGAATGCATCTCGCAGCTGCCCCAAACATTTCACAAGTACATACCGAAGAGCGGCTTTAAACAGAGTCAGGGCTGCATTAAGCCTGGTGTGCCGGAAACAGAACATTTAGCCTGTCATTAGGTTGTTAACTCGGTCAGTAAACTTCCTCTTGAGTTTTACGTTGACTTTACAGACTGAAGTCATGCATCTGACTGGCAAGCGTCTTGTAAAAACGTGCTTGAAAGAAATGTCTCCGCTGGAATACCACTTGCTTAACATACTCCTTCCAACATAGGTATTTGGAAGCGGCAGCACAAGCCAGATATGACTCTCTGTGTTCCATAGCACAGTACAACCAAAGCTCCTAATAAACTTGGACAAAGTTGACAGCAAAACCAGCATTCGGTCTGAGTCTGAGACAATGTTGCTGCATCTGTGCCTGTACTGCTGGAACAGGACAAGAAAATAGAGAAATTTGTGTTCTCGTAAGAATACATGACGTGTAGATGCTTACAGGTCACTGTCATTCTGTCAGATTTAGGCCCAGACTGCTGCTTTTCTTTGTATCCTTGCTCTTTATGTAATCATAGATTATGTTTAAAGACAGGCCGATATCTTCTTGTTTGTTAGGTCATCAGCACGCTGGTTTAATTTGTTACGTTCTTTACTGCAATGGGCTCCTTGGTCATCTCAGCACATTCAAGCAAGGTCTCCTGATTTTGTTGGGTTTTGGTCATTAAACAGAGCCTGTCTTCTCCAGAGGGCAACAAACAGTTTTTCACTGTTAGAAAAAAAGAAAATACCAACTGCCCAGGAAAAAAGTGCCTTATATTTCGAGCTTCGATTAATGTATTCTGCTCCTGTGAGTTGTTTTGGCCTTGACTGATGCACATTTCTGTGGTGTTAACTACTGCATGTTTGTAGGCAAGGAAAATTGCCACCGGAGAGGAAGGGGTGACTCTCAGATAAAACTCTAGACTGCATAAAGCCCTGAGCAACCTGCTCTGGTGTCGCAGCTGACCCTGCTTTGAGCAGGAGGTTGGACTTCGTAACCTCCTGAGGTCCTATCCAACCAGAATTACTGTCTGAATCACGGCTAGATCACAACGGGATTGCCTCACCCAAACAGCTGGTGCTTTAGCTGAGGTGTCAAATATTGGCCATTGTATTACAGAATAACACCTATATATTAAATCTACTTCCGTTTGGCCACTTGCAGATAGTAGGAAACATCCGATTTAAAATTCCTCTACATACAACAAAATAGTGTCTGGGCTGCTGTTTTCTTGCTTTGAGACTCTTGTACAGGCTCGCTGGTTTATTTAATAAATACCAGATAATGACAAGTAGTCACGGTTTCATACCGTGCATAAAAATGTGTTGAGATGCACCTATGTTGTTTAAAAAGTACATCAAGAGACTCCGTGTTAGTGAACTCCTAGCAATTGTATTTACAGAGTTGGCTGGCTCTTGGGAAAACTGGGTTTCAGGTGGTTTAAATATTGGTTGGTTGAAATTTATCTTGATATATGGCAACATTAAAGCTGTCCAAAAAAAGGGTATGATAATATTTTAACATGGTAAGGGATTGAATTAAGATTTTCAGTCCTCGGTTTTACTGACTTCAAAATGACGATACGTTTCTTGATGTTCCCCATAGAAGTCTGGAAAGTGGATTATTGCTCGTATTCCCAGGCTGCGCAGTCAGCAGCTGCCTGTAGGAGAGGAAGGGGGAGGAGAGGGAATCCTTGCCATTTATCGACGGGCAGCAGAGACTTCAGATTTGGCCGTCTGACAAGAAAACATGGCTGTCCCAGTTCTCGGGATTTGGTCTCATTCGCTCATAAATCATTGTAAAATATTTTTGCTGCCAAAATCGTTTAAAAGCAGATCCCTGCTTCGGGGTTTTGTTTAAAGGTGGAATTTACATTCTTCATTCTCTTCACATTTGTAATGTTTGCTCTATGAGCACAGGACTGACTGACTGATGACTGTTCAGTGTTGTTAATTAGGTAGAGTTAACCCTGGGGTCTTTAAAAATGTCAGTGTGTGTCATCTTTTGTCTTCAGCCCAAATGAATTTTAATTCACTGTTAAGATATTTAAATTTTCCAGATAATTAAAACTCCCTGAAAAATTGTTTGCAGGTGACATGTCAAAGGCGTTCTGAGTTGCAACTAGAAACCAACAAATAACGGCTGTATCTAGAAAATACAACAATTTCCAGTCGGGTCAGGTTAGTAAGTCAGGGATGTAAAGGTAGGGAGGAAGGAGAGGGCCAGAGGGCCTGGGAGAGGAACCGAATCGGTTTAGGTTTTCTCTGCCGGTCCTTCGGTCAAGTCATCACCTGCAGTTCTTGGTCATACCATCCCTGCTCTTCACCTGCAGCTCTGCCCCTGTCCTGTCTCGTTGCCTGGGCGCTTCTGTGTTGGTAGCTGCTTTGCTTTTGGTTGTTCTGGGGGGTGTCGAGTAGTGGTTTGAAACACCATTTTTACTTTCTTGAAACGACTCCAGGGTTTTGAGTTTTGGCAGATGATTAGCTTCATCTCTGCAGGGGACTCGTCATCAGTTACCACTGGGGAATGTTAGGAATTGATTTAACTCAGCCCGTGAGCATTAGGAAATGACATATTGGTGACAGCCTCCCCAGCAGTTGGTGTTGCAAATAGTTTAGCTGTGAGCGTAGACTCGTCGTTGTTGCTAGGTGCTTTCCTGCCGGAGGAAGCGAGGGCATCCCCGAATGAGTTACAGGGGAGAAACACGGGGATCGGGCGGAGGGGGGTCTGTGGTGCTCATTAAAAACAAACCAACCAAAAAAACCCCCAAAGAACAACGATATGTTTTCTAACTAAATACACTAAAAACAAACCAACCAAAAAAAAACCCCAAAAAACAACGGTATGTTTTCTAACTAAAGTTAAATACACAAGGTTCCTCTTCAAGCACCTAACTCCCATCTCTTCCTCCCACCTATCGCTTCACGTACGCTCGAGCTGCTCACTTGAAACAAAAGGTAGAGAAATCAGGCGACTTCTTGTACGTGTGACAAAAGAAATGGGCCTTCACAAAGCTTCCGAAAATGACCTGTGTTCCTGGGGTGTGTTTTCGGGGCTCGGGGAGAGCCTGCCTCTGGCCCTAGTGACAGGTGATGTTAAGTGTGCGTTTTATGGAAAGCCCCGTGGCCCTGCCAGCTGTAATGACAAAGCCACTCTCTTGTTTTTTGCCAAGGGGAAAGGATTCGCCTTCTTGATGCTTTGCCACTTTCGCATTAGGGAGATGGGCCCTGGCTCTGTTGAAGGGGGAGTTTACCAAACTGCAGTGGCTTTGAAGGAGGGAGCAGCACTTCAGCCCAGCCTCCCGCGAGCTCCTTCACTGGACTGTGCCTCCGGTCCGTTCTGTCCCAGCCGGACCTCCCGCCCGAGGCTCGCTGCAAATCCAGCTGGGCTGCTGAAATCCCTTCGTATTTAATCGAGCAGCACCAGCACAGCTGGGGTTCGCAGTCCACCTCTAATCTTTACCACACAAAAATTCTGAAGAATAAAGGTTTAAATGACTCCCAGCGCGAGGCACGGCCTTTACTAGCCCATAAGGGCTTCGTTTGTGAGCAGCTACTTCTGCAATCCTTCCACTCTTCCCCTTTCAAGAAACAAAATGAGCCCATTGCCGAAGAAAATGGTGTCATCATCTTTTGTCTCGAAGAAGCCGTGGTGGCTGCGCGCTAACTTGCAAAACAAAACAGGCTGAACCTGGGTTGGGGTTTTTTTTTCTCCTTTTTAAATCATACCGGCACGCCGAGAACCCTGTAAACGTGTTTTAAAGGCTCTGAGGAGTGTGGCCGTTTAAATGCTTTCTACGGGTCAATATTCGTGTGTCTTTTTGAAACTCGATAGTACAGAATTACTTCAGCGTGTACACTCCGGGGGGCTGTCAGTGTTTTAAAATTAAGCTGTGCTATTTTTGTGTTCATCTGTATGAGTTGGCAATTTTCATGCAAATTATGGATTCTTAAAATAACTAAACATACAAAAGAAATGTTGAGTTTCCTTCAGAGGAGAGCCTTCGTCTCAAAGATGAAGCTTGATTTTAGTATGTTTTTTGTAGCAGACTAAATCATATCTTTGCAGCCTAACACTTCTTGTACGGCCTGGGACGATTACTTGTGGATCCACTTAAACGAGGATCCACGCTGCACTCCAAACGCTCCTGATGCGAAGAACAGCCCCAGTTTAAACCTTTGTCGGAAGTCGCGGTGCTGCTCGCCGGCTGCCTTTTATTGTCGGTTTAGCACGACAAGCCCCAAGTGCTCGAGTGCCAACGCCAAGCTGCAGAACCCGAGTTTCAATCCGTGCAGATGGATTTCACTTTATTATTTGCTTTAGCGGCGGCGAAGGGCTGGGAGCCGGGCTGGCGTGCAGAAGCGAGGAGCGGAGGGATCACACCTACACCCAACAGCTTGCAGCAACCCGAACCCAACTACACTGTGCCCATTAAGCCGGTCTTACAACTGTCCAAACAGATCGACTCAATTCCGGCTGCGCAAATATTTTTCCTCTCACGAAAAATGTCGAGCCGCGTTCGGATCGCCCCGGCAACGCGTGTCCGAGGTATTTATCTTTTTTTCGCAGCAGGCCCAGCCGCGGGGTCCAAGGTCGATGCCGGGGGCAGGGACGCCGATTA
>NW_008794416.1:805510-824158 GCF_000699145.1 Aptenodytes forsteri | reverse complement strand
CGTGGCGTGGTACGAGAGCGGCTTCCTCGCCACGCAGCTGGTGGACCCGGTGGCGCTGAGCTTCAGGAAGCTGCGGACCATCCTGGAGTGCCGGGGGCTGGGGCACTCGGGGCTGCCCGAGAAGAAGGATGTGCGGGAGCTGGTGGAGAAGTCAGGTACGCGGAGCTCCCCCAGCGACCCACGCGTGGGGAGGGAGGTCGGTCCCCTGCCACCCCCGCGTGGGGAGGACGATCCCCGGTGACCCCCGCCTGGGCTCCCGCCGCCCTTGGGATGGAGACCCGGGCGCCGCTCCCCACGCCTGCGGGCCGGCGCGTTCGCAGGGTGAATTTGGGAAACGAGTTGGTTTCCCCCACCAAGGACCTAGACACCGGAGCGGTTAAATGGAGGAAGGCAGGGGGAAGCTCGGGGGTGATGACGTTACAAACCTCCGCGGCGTTTTAAGCCCGAATAGGCTGCGTGGAGGGAAGGCCTTGGTTAGACGGGTCAGCGAGAAATGGTTCTTCCCGATGAGTTACGCCGGGTTGCCGCGGGCGGTTGGGGTCAGGGTGGCGAGGTGGTGGTTGCACAGATGAGAGCGAATGTCGTCTGCCGTGAAAAACGAGGAGGAAAGAATCCAAACAGATGCAGTGGGTTACTGTTTGCAGCTGGGGCCAGCTTTTCCCTTGTATTCCTCTCCCTACGCCTTTGCTGATTTTATGACAGGTATTGCTGTCGAGATGGGTACTGGGGAAAGCAGTGGTTTTATAGCTGAGGAGCAGAAGGGATGGGTACTGAGAGACGCGGTGGTTTTACAGAAGAGGAGCAGAAGTAGGTCCTACGTGCAAAAGATGGCTTGGAAAAAGGCAGGGAGGCGTTTCGGAAGTAGGGAAAACCAGGTGAAAGAGGTGGACTTTTGGGGGGTGATGAATAGCGAGGGCTGAAGAGCAATGGAGATGTAAGGAATGGCAGAAGTGTCTTGAAAGTAAGGATGCTGGCCAGGAGTAGTCGGAGGGAGCTGGCCCCAAGGGCTGGGGATGGGGCTGATGTAATAGCTGTAGTGCCAGCCAAGCAGGAAAATGTGAGTAGCTGCTCTTAAATCGATGATCGAAGGGCTGCTGATGCAGGAGAGAAAAATCCCAGTGATGGGGATACACAGTGAGGGGCTCAAATGTCCAGACGGAAAAGGAGAAGGATTTGGATTAATCTAGTGAGCGCCATAACCTTAAAAATGCTAACTCCTTTTAAATAATTAATATTAATGCTGGGCATTTAAATCTAATTTGCTTTTGTTGTTCATTGTTTATTTATGTTGTTTGTTCGCTTTGCTGCTCCAACAGTAGAAAGCATTAGGTGATTTCACTTTTGTTTCCAATCACTTTCACTCCTTGGCTGTCAGGTACTTTCATGATGTCATGATGTTTGGGTTGCAGATGCTGCAGGGAAGTGTTTAACTCCAAACAGACTGTATTAACCGACTTCTTCAAATGTCATGGGAACACTTCTCATACCAACAGGCTTCGCAGCATTTTTCCGTAATTTTTTTTTTTTTCTAAATTCTATGAATACTTTTGGAAAGCCCTCAAGGGTTTCAGCTGTAACAGTTTTTATTTTATATTTTGAAGGAAACGGCCTTTTTGGACAAGACTTAATTTCTTCAAGCTTAATAGCGTAGTTACTAGAATGCCAGTTGTCATTAACAGCGTTTGTAGTGATTGTGAAACAAAACGTGAGAAGGAAATGGGATTACAAAGGAAACATCAGATGATTTTACTGTGAGCTCTGTACGTCGCTAGGATTGGAGTTCAGGGGAACTTTTTCCAACTGTGCAAACAGAAGCCAACAGCTGAATTAGTCTACCTGAGATTTTTACTTGCACTGGGACAATCAACGCGGTTTTTTGGTACAAAATTACTGATTGAAATTTTGGAAGTCTGTTTGAATTATCAGTGTTAAGAAGTTGCTTGCTGCAAAATTACTATCCTGTGAAATGAAAGCAAAGATACATGAATTAAAATTGCTCTCAGCCACTGAATAGTGTTCTTTTCAGAGTGAGGCTTAAAAGATGTTCGTTTATTCTTTTGTGCGCTCGGTTGCATGTGTGGTACATCTGTGTAACCAGAAGCATAGCGTTAATGTCTTCTGTGGTCTGACAGCTGAAGTCCAATTGTTCATGGTCATGTCAATGTAGACAGAATTAAAATAACTTTAAAGTTAAGCTACCTTTGTACTGAAAAGGTTCTTTGAGCAACCATGTAAAATATAGTTAATTAAACCATTACTAGAATTTATGAAGTGATCTTTCTCAAGTGCCATTTTAATTGAATTTCTCCAATTGTCTCTTTTTCAGGAGACCTCATGGAAGGAGAGCTTTATTCTGCTCTCAAGGAGGAAGAGGCCTCCGAATCGGTTTCCAGTACAAACTTTAGTGGTGAAATGCACTTCTACGAGCTTGTAGAGGACACGAAAGATGGGATCTGGCTGGTACAGGTATAAAAATTTGATCATATATTTTTATATATTTATCACATCCAAAATGTGTTTCAAAGGAGGAGTTTATGAGGGTAGTTAACTAGTAGTAAAAGTGTGTAACAGAGAGGTGGTGACAAAGATGAACTACATCAGGGAGATCATAAGGAATAAATCTGTTCAAAAAAAATACGAAAGGCTGGAAGTTACAGAGTTCCTATCCAGAAAGGAGGAAAAAAACCCTGTTACTCTGTGGATTGCTTTTTGAAAACCGGGTACTTCAGAACCAGAAAACAAGCAAAGCAGCACAGCTTGAGTACACAGACTCTGCAAGTACTTGGCCCTGGTATTGTAAGAGCTTGTGTAATGTGTGAAGCAGGTGCGTTAAGTGTAGGTGGCTCTTCTTTTTGGTTGCATTACGTGCTCAGACCCAACCAGTTTAAGTTTCTGTTTATTTAAGGGGCTTAGAGCACTTTTAAAATCTCTGTTGCCTCTTCACAAAGGTAAGATCTCAGTGTGCTACTTCCCAGGCTAGCAGGCTGCTTCTACAACATAGTCTGGTAGCTTAAAGTTAACCTTCCCGCAAACCTTGTGGGCCCACTGATTTTACAGCATGCTTCCCCAGGGCTGCATGTGAATAAGAGAACATTTAGGAAAAGAAAGAAAGACTTTTGCAAATAGCGTTCTGAAACAATTTATCATCACTCTTGAGAACATAAATAATCTAGACCAAAATGTAAAAATGCTTTTCTGCATCAACTTCTCTGTTGAAAAAATAAATTTTTTTAGGCATAAGTTATCCGGTAACAGCCACATCAGACAATCAAAATTCTCCACCAGACAATTAATTGTTCAGTTGACAGCTCTCCTGCCTGGTTTGTCTGGTCTCCTCACCTCGTGTTTTCTATTTAAATAGATTGTCAAGATTTAATGACATCCTGTTGTTAGACCCGCACTGTCACCACATCAGATCTCACCCTAAAATAGACAATGAGAGG
Source organism: Aptenodytes forsteri (assembly GCF_000699145.1). Taxonomy (NCBI): domain Eukaryota; kingdom Metazoa; phylum Chordata; class Aves; order Sphenisciformes; family Spheniscidae; genus Aptenodytes; species Aptenodytes forsteri. The sequence goes on along the minus strand of NW_008794416.1, from coordinate 820,715 downwards.
ACAGATTACCTTCACAGTCGAAATGGCATTTGTGTTTTGGGAAAGATGTATTTGGAGTTTATGGAATCTAAGTTTCAGGTTTAAATCCTACAGAAGGGGATTCTTCAAGCAGAGAGAGAGCATTGAAAGGAATTTTATACATCTCCAAGCTAGTTGACAAATGAGCATGAATATGCTATGAAAAACCTTCCCTCCTCCCCATGCAGCTCAAAAGAGTAAAATATGGTGGTTCTTTGTTGTCTGTTGCTTGCAGAATTTTAATCGTAATGTATTTTCAGCTAGCTTCGTAATAGCAGATCAGATAGGCTGTGTTTTGATATTTCTAGTGTGATGAATGTTGTCATCATTCTGGGAATATTTGCACAGCTATTCAGTTGGTCACAATAGCTGTGGAAAAAAAAATTAGTGGAATTTACTGAATAATTTACTTGCTGAATGCTATTTGTCTTTTCTCCACAATAAAAACCACTAGATGTGTCAAATTTCTTTTTTTCATTCTTGCCTTTCGAGTTTTCATCACTTTGAGTTTTCATTTGCTCCCTTCCCCGCCATAGCTCCTGTCTGGATAACTCCTCTGCTGGATTCTTCGTGTCCCTTCACAGGTTTTCCCATGCTCTCTTCTTAGACCTCATCCCTGCAGAGCTGTTTTTTTATCATCGCTTCCCTGTTCTAATTCTTGATTACCCTGCCTTGCCCATTCTCCTTTACCGTTAGGCATCCTGTGGAAACTTTACAGCTAATTAATCAGCTCGATGCTCAGGCAGGGGACAGTATGAGGGTGAGGATGCCTCATGGATGGGTTTGGTGACCGCAGACAAGGTCAGAGCGTTCCCCTGCTCTGTTGTTGCTACTGGCTGGGAAGCAGAAAGGATCTCCAGATCCTTTTCAGGATCCTGACCCTGAATCTCTGTTCCATGGGGGCTGCTGGAAAGCAGTAGAGGGAGAGAAACAGTTCTGGCTCAGCTAGCACAGTGGCTGTTGGTTGAGTTGGTTTTGAAGACTTTATGATGATGTGTGGGAGGATGGGGACTCTGAAGATGATTTTTATTTTCCAGTGCATGTAAATGAAATTTCTGGGGTGGCAGAGGCTGGTAATGTGATAGCCACCACTGTCTGCAGAGAATCAAAGGAAAAAGAGGAAACAATTTTTATTTCTTGGTGTGTTTGACACAAATTTGGAGGTGACTTTATCATTTAGAGCCAGCAAGATGAATTCCTTGAAGAAAGTCAAAGTCCATACACAAGGAAACAGTGTTTTGTGGCTTTGTTTCTTTATTTTCTGGAAAACCACATGCAAAGCATCCAGGTTCAGTGGTAATTTGTTTACCAGTATAGCTGTTCACGGGTGCCCTCTGCTCCTACGTGGAGCTTCCGTGGAGCCATGGACAGCAGCATGTTCTCTCTATTAGCTCATGATCTCATCACCTTTCCTTTTATGCCTTCCTTCTTGCTTGCCAGCTGCTGTTGTGCACTTCTTTGGCTGGCAGGGAGGATCAGTGGCAGTTTCTAGAGCTGCTTCTCTTGTTGGTAGAGGAGTAACACGTAACGTTCTCGCTTTTCCAGGCTCTGCTATGGCTCATGCTCTCTATTAGTCTCTAGAAGCCTGTCACATCCTGTCATTATGACTGTTTAAAAACATACAGTAAATGATCTGCAGATAAAAATCCTCTTTGAATGAAGTTAAAATCTAAATTAATGTATATTTTTATTTAAAAAGCCCCTACTGTAACATAGTAGTAGAGAGAATTAAAAGGGAACTTTCTTCCTGGCATTGAAGCAGGAGGACAGACAGTTTGATCATGTCTGGTAGAGGTGCGAAGGACATCGTTATGGATATAAATGTTGCGGTCTATTCTGCATCTCGGCTTCTTGTTCAAGTGGTGTAGTCACAGAGCAAGGGATGTGCCTGCAGGATTTTGGTGGTGGTTCGTTTGTTCTTTCTTTCTTTTGCTTGCATGTAGGATGAATAATTTTCATATTTGCCTTTTTAATTTTGCCAGGTGATCAGTTGTTCTCGCTACAAGGAAATTGAGTAGAAACACTCAATTCTTTTGAAATACATCGTTCGGTATTTGTGTCTTTTCCAGTAGGCCTTCAGGATCGTTTGCCATAGGATGCCCGATTTTAACTTTCAGTGTCCTTCCTGAGAGTCTTCATATCCAGTCAAGGGTGCAGAATACCATCAGCTAGAATGTAATGGTTCTCATATTGCTTGCATATCTGTGTTAATTCATTACAGAAGCTCATTTATTCCCAACCTCAGACTTAACTGACAGCTTAACTGAGCTGTTCAGATTGGTGCATAGATCACCCCACCTCCCTTGAGAAACTACACGTAATTTTGAGGTGGTTAATTTTTGCATGCTACGATGGATGTAGTCTTCTGTCTTTGCCTACTTTGATCTAATTTCTCACGGTCTCTTTCTCAGAAAAGAAAAGCAAAAAATCTCCAGACATCTTTAGTCCATATGGATGGATTCTGAACCAGTTGTGAGTTCTTAGGAAAGAGCGACTATGCGGAAATTCAGTTTCATCAGCACAATGCTGAATAATAAACAGAGAGTGAGATGTCTCAGAATTAATAAAAGTACAGACAGTCATGTAGAAACTTATTGACATTATCTGGAATAAGTGGGCTTTTTTCCATATTTCTAATAAATAACTCACCAGTCCATCTATAATTAATTGTATTTCTAAATGAGAATTGTCCAAATATTTTTACTTCTGTTTTATCTATGGGAGGATAGTTTGCAACATAGCTGTTGATTATAAAGGGTTCTATGAAAAGCACATAAGAAGCTTAATTAATAGACCAGGGTTTTTTAACCTTTGTATCTCTGTGGATCCCTAAAAGTCTTCCAGCGAGTGCATGGACTCTTTACAGTAATATCAGGCTTCCTTTGCTCATTTACCCTCTGCAGGCACTGTGGAGGAGTTCGTGGACCTCCAGGGGTCTGGATATCTCAAACTGGAAACTGCCAAGCCAGACCGACAATTCTCACATACATACAACCTTACCAGTTCATTAAGTAACTTAGAAATCAGTTTTGCCTTTGGCAAAATCACGCAGTTTTTTCCGATTCAAATGTCTGTACTCCTTCATGCGGAGACTGACTTGCTGAGGCTGGGCAAGGAGTGGCCGCTCCCGAGAGAACTGCCTGTACGTGTGTGTGTGCAGCAGGGAATGGCATCTCTTATTTAATAGGTTTTGTTCTTACTGATGGTTTGAAGCCTGTCACAGTGCCCTAGTGCCCAGAGTTGATGAGCACTTGGAGTTGTTGTCTTTGTGGATAAGCTGTAAAACCAAGTTTTGACTATTCATGCGTATTCAAAATTGTGTGCTCTTGGTATGAGCAGGTGTGCCCAGCACCTGGTATCCTGGCTAAATTCCAGTTTAGCTAATCCCTGAGCTTCCCTTGGATCCGCTTTCATTTGGATACAGTTTTCTCTTCCTTTCATGGCACATGCTCTTAACCCATAAAGGCTGAGAGATGCTGCCAATGTGAATAGTTTTCCATCACAAAAAATATATATAAAAAATACATGTGCATCACTTAGCTCGGAGCTTCTGCTGTATTGCGATGATCTCACAATTCTTGCTTTCTGCTTTGAGTTCTTTTTTTAGTCTTGTTCCCATCTTTGGCGCAATGTAGCAAACACAAACGGAATGACTCTTCATCAAACTAGCAAGGCACAAGGGCTGTTGAACGTGCAAAGTAGACAATTCATCAGGATGTTTTTCCCTTTAGTGTTACTGAGGTTACTTTAGATTCCTGAAGCCATTAGAAGCAGTAATAACTAGTTTTAAAGGCTGATTTTAAAATGTCCTCTTTCAAAAAGCTGTCTGTCAAGGGTGTTCAGGTTCAGTGGGAAGTTACCCTTGCGTATACGGCAGTCTGCAAAGTACTCGGGTTGCTGCAAGTTGCTGGAGTGGAGGCAACTTGTTAAGAGTGTGGTTTTCGTTCCAGACGGTATATACCTGGTCTTGTGCACAGTACCTTGTAGGGATTATTCCCCATTAAAAAAACACCAGTTAATCCTATGGTTAGTATCTTTGCTGTGAGGATATGTGTAAGCTCTTTCCCCCATCATGCTGTAATTCTTCTTATGCATCAAATGGTTAGTACGTTTCTTTCCTCTGTATATCTTAACCATAGGAGAAGGCAGAGAAAATAACTGAAGGCGCTAGAATTGATTAAAATAATGAGAGTTGAAATACCATGAAGTGTTGTTTGTTCTGCATTTGTGGATCTCTGACTTTCATTCTCATGCCTTGTGATATTTGAAGATTTTTAGTTGTGGGTGAGCTTCAAAACTTACTGAGACCAAATCTTGTACAGTGACCTGCTTCGAAATCTCTACATACCTGTCTAAAAGGGATTGAACAACATCTGGTTTAAATGAATGGAAAAATAGGAGAATGTTCAAATAAGGCTACTATCATGTTGTGCTCAAGTACTGCTGGAGTACCAGAGCAGGAATCTGTCTTTGCATAACACATTGCTACAGCAAACTCTTTAACAGCAGCAGTGTTTCCTTGAGCCACTTCAATTTCTGTCCCATCTTTTACTGGTATTTTAAGAATGTATGTTTCATAAAATAATTAAAAAAAAAATCCTTACTCATAACTGGGAAATTAAGGAGCAACTGCTTCGATGACAGTTATGAAGTTGCAGTATCTAGGCATCCACCTGAGACACTTTTGTTTTGGATTAAGCAAGAGAGGCAAAGTGTCTTGCTGACATTGTCCTATTTTTCCAAGTGTTTATATCTTTCTGTCTCTGGGGTATTTGCTCTTAAAGTCTGTTTGCTTCTTTAATGTCATAACTATGACTGTTTTAACTTATAGATCAAAATGATTCTATTGATTATGTTCTTGATTGGCCTTTTTTGGGACAGTTCTGTCTAATTCAAAGTCAGGAGAGCTCTTCCAATGCAAAAGCTCCCTATGCAATCGCCTGTTGAAATCATCAGGATTTCGATGATTTCCAGTATTGTATGTCCCCAGATGAATTCTATTTTAACTTTGTTTTCTGCAGTGCCTGGAAGCCACCTTTTTAGGTATTTATGGAAACTAAACAAGAAAACTCAATCAGAACATGTAGAAATAAAGGAGATTTCCAAACCTCCGTCTTTCCATTTTTACTTTGCACAGCTTGTTGGCATAACTAACCCGCAGTATTTTCAGTGCCGTTGGCTGAGAATCTCCTGACCTTCTGGGATATTGCGTGGTCCTCCCAAATTCACAGATGGAGTAGGAAGAAACTTTTGTCTGAGACTTCAGGGGAAGTTTGTGGATGGATGTCCAGTGAGGGCCTGGCCTTCTCTCCAGCATCTTCTTCCACTGAGGAAGCTACTAATTCATATATAGAGGAAAGAGGGTAGTTCAGACCCTGCAGTTAGAGCCAGTCCTCTGGCCTGGGTTAGGTGTCGATTAGGGAGCAGATCTATTCAGTGATGTGGGATTGTTAAATGGCAGGGTTGCTTTGATCCTATTGGATTCTCTTAGCCCATTAAGGTGATTAATGGATTAATTAGGTTATCTTCATTGTCTTGTTTGTCACTCTGACATATGACATTTTGCAGATTGTGAGCATAGCTAATAATAAGAAAAGCTTGAAGGGTTTGTGTTCCTCTAAATGTGGTGTTTGGTTCCCAGCTGTGCTAGCTGATCTCATAAAAGATACCTTCTTCTATAAGCTTTGCCTTTATTTCTTTAAAATGAAATCGAGCATATGACTGAAAGGGACCTTCTTGATGAGCGAGTTCAGCTCTCTATTAGACTATGGAATATGTGTTTATAAAATAGCTTGCTGTCTTTCTTAAATCGTAAGTTGTCCGAGTGTAATACTCGTATCGACTGTTCCCCTCTTCTTGGAAACCTGTATCCAACTTCTGGCCTAAGCGTATTCATGGCTAATTTGTTCCTATTGCGCTTAAATTGACATGGCCCTTTAGTTTCACTGACTCCTGATGTCTACCCCACTACTCCCAGTATGTGAGGTCAATCAACCAGTTTGTTTTGTCGGGCATAATATATCCTGGGCTTTGCTTATTTCACAGCCAGTTAATATTGACGGCTCATAGTTCCTTTTGGGTCAACTAATAGACCCAAGCTTTTCCTCCCATCGCTGTTTCTAACTGATGAACTCCCCGAGTGTCCTGTTCATTACTGAATTCAATTTCGTTTCTGACACTCTGCATTACAAGATTTGTGCAGCTCTTCCTGTACGGCGTTACAATCCTCTTTCGTACATAAATGTGCTTCCCAATTTTATGTCATCTACAAATGATGAAGGTTTTGGGAGACTTCAGGTTTCTGCAGGGAGGGCATTAATAGGAATATATGCTGAACTGAGCTCTAAGGTAAATCTATTGTCTGTTAGCACCTTTCTGGCATTTTGGTGTTTTCTTGCCTTAGCCAATTTCTTACTCACTTTAAAACTTTTCTTTTTTTTTACTCACTATAAAAGCTTATCTCCAGTCCTCATGAAAATTTTCCATGTGGCACAATACATGATGCTCTACCAACCTAGAGACAGGGTACTACGTTCCCTTTCTCTTGAAACTCGGTTCTTTTCCTCCAAGAAAAGATGGATTTTTAACTCTCAACTTAATTGGGAATGAAACATCTTTAGTAATTTCATGCTGGAAAGGAGCGGAAAATTCAGCCGTCTCTGCACCTTTAAAATTTGTTGTACAGTTTTGCATACTGTTGAGGTCAAACCGGGGCGGATAATATTTTCATTTGCTCTTAAATATAGTTACTAACTTGTTATTCTCCTGCCAAAATGTAAATTAGTCTGATGGGTTTCATAAGAAATCTTTGAAGGTTCATCTGTGATTTTGTGTGTGCTCGTTGTGTTACAGTTCTGGGATGGAGATTACCTGCTTACTCTGATTTAAGTGCATTAAGTTATTTGAGTTTTGTTTCCATCTTCAGGTGACGCAGCCTCTTCCCATAAACTCGCTAACCTGCCCATGGCCAGCCATCTCCTCTTCATTGAAAACTGAGTCAGAGCATTAATTTCATTTTAAAAAGAAAATTATCTTACATTTCTATCCTATCTTCATTGCATGGTGATCCTGCTGCTTTTCCCCCTGTTCTACTCTTACTCATGTGGCTGAAAAACCTTTTGGTGCAGCTTGTAATAGTCTTTGTGTGGTCTAACTTGAATTGCTCATTTTTCCTTATTTTTTTGATTTCTTGCATATCTTCCTTCGCTAGCTCTTCCTTTTGACCTTTTTTTCATTCCTTGTAGATTCTCAAACTATTTCTAACACCTTTTTGGAAGTGCTTGCTAGGAAGAAGTACGGGACTTGACAACTTTTTTCCCCTTGCTTGAAATATAAAATCCTGATAGCTTTAACACCTTGGACTTGAACTTCCAGGCCTCTTCCACACTCAAATTCCTGGTCTCCTCAGTCACAGGTTTTTAAGCTCAATTTCTTAGCTTATCAAAATTCACACTTAAATAAAATCTATTGTTTGCAAGTTATCTTTAATTTAAACTGAATTACATTGTGATTGCTTAACCTGCAGTATTTTCTCAGACTCCCTCATCCACAGAGATGATGGTGGCTTTCCAAAATACAAACCCTTACCTCTGTGTGGTGAACTCCCAGTGTTCTAAGTGGGTGTTGTCTGCAAGGAGCTGCTGCAATGGACATGTTTATTTGGTGGCTGGGGTTTTTTTTGCCATAATGACATAAAAAAAGCATGAGCCCAAGACATTTTACAAAGCTTCAGTGTGCAAAACCATAGTAGGGTTCTCTCTATCTAGTTACAAAATACAAGCTGCTAGTTCGAGTGTTGTCCTACAGCATAAATAACTTTCCCCAAGAGGAAAGACTTTTTTATAGGGAGGGAATTAAACTGGTATTAAAAAATCCACCAGTACAAACAGCCAGATGACAGTAAAACATACTGGTGACTGTGTTTGCAACGACTCTCCTTCTCTTGATGTTTCAAGTGAATATCGCAGTATCAGACCGAAGAAGCAGCTGAGCAGGATCGGTCCTCCTGCACGTGACGTTAGCATACTCTCAACAACTGTGCTAGGCTTTTTCAGAACATGCATGCAGAATTCTGGAAGCAACCGATCTCTGAGTAGTTGTACCAAAGAGTAATCCAGTTATCAATGTTTTACTTTTATGCTTACGAATAAAGCGTGGTGATTCCTTACTATGTTGGATACGTTTATCATGCCGTTGTAGCTCCGAGGATACGCTGGTGTTAAGGTGTCTTTAGGAATGTGGTCTCTCTTAGTTGAAGTACGTGAAAGGAAGAAGTTTAAAATATCCAAAGTAATTGCTTCAGTTACATTGGGTGATGTAAAGAAGCCTCAATAATACGGCAGATTTCCCCAGCTGGTTGTCTCAGTGCTTGAAGGGTACATTAAAAGGCTTTTCTATGTGATACGTGTGTTTTGAGAGTAACTTGAAGGATTCTCATCTAGATGTTCACCTCTGGTTTTATTTAAACATTTTGGGCTCAGTGGAATGGAGTATAATCTGTAACTTCAGTTTAACTTTGTTTCTCTATGTAGAACGTTCTGCTTAGTGAATTCTCTTATTTTTAGTTTCTGAGCAGATGCTACTTACCACAAAGCAGATAAGTTCGGGTTTTTTTGGTCTCAAAGGCCAGACATGCTTTCCAGCTCTGCGTCTCAACCTGTACACAGAGAACTGTTAATCGTGGTGACAACCTAACTTCCAGAGGAAAGCTGACATTTCAGGTTATTAAGTCAGAAAATAACTGGGAGAAGTTTAATGGCGGGTAAACAAATACGTAACAAATGGAATTTTCAAAACTTAATTTAAAAATGTATTTTAGGTGGTTGCCAGTCAGCCTGCAGAAGCACGTGAGGCATTTCTAAAATAGAAACTGCGGCAGCTCATGGAATAACACATGATCAGTATTGTCATTCAATCGTGGTGACAACCTAACTTCCAGAGGAAAGCTGACATTTCAGGTTATTAAGTCAGAAAATAACTGGGAGAAGTTTAATGGCGGGTAAACAAATACGTAACAAATGGAATTTTCATTAATTAATTTAAAAATGTATTTTAGGTGGTTGCCAGTCAGCCTGCAGAAGCACGTGAGGCATTTCTAAAATAGAAACTGCGGCAGCTCATGGAATAACACATGATCAGTATTGTCATTCAAAATTACCTGTCAGCTGCAGGCAGGCAGGGTTTCTTTTTCTTTTTTTTTTTTCCTTCCCTATACAGTTACAAGTCAGAGGATGAGTGCTTATTCTTTGTCATTCGTGTCTGCAGAAGCTTACATCTAGGTAACCTGAAGTACTACTTTAATATACTAGGTTAGAACAAATTAGACCTTGGGATATATCACAGTGAATTATCATCCTGAAATGGCAGATAGGACTTTGGAGTTGGTGGAACAGTCAACGTAAAGTTACAGAGTGCGTCACTGGCAAAGCTGGAAGGAGTCAAGATTTTTAGGCATTATCTGGGAGTTTAATCACTAGTTTCCACTGCTTAGAAGCAGTTGTTGGCGGTATAATCTGGTACCAGGTACATATGTTCCAACTCATTTTACTTGCTCTGAGACAACATTTCTTTGGTATGCTGTAACTTTTCATGGAGAATTGTAATAAAATAATGGTCTTTTTTACTGCGAAGAAAAAGAACCTGCTGCACCCTCTTCCTTTCTCCCCTGCTATGAACTGGTTAATGATAGTTTTGTTATTTTCCCAAGGTTTTTGTTACCTACCACTGATTTTAGTGCCTTAACAGGTACTTTGTCTTTCTGCAGAAACTGTATTTCCCTCTTAGAGCTTCGCTCTCCAAAGACACTTAGTGTGACTACCAGTTGTATATACCTGTTGTATGTTCTAAGAGAAGGGCGAAACAGTATCAAGGGTGACTAGATCTCTGTTTTCATGAAACTTCCTCTTTATTTCAGGAAGCAAACTTACTGTGATACTAAATCATTATTCTCTTTTGGCAATAGGTCGTAGCAAACGACAGAAGCCCACTGGTGGGTAAAGTCCACTGGGAGAAAATGGTGAAGAAAGTATCAAGATTCGGCATTCGTACTGGCACTTTTAACTGTTCCAGTGACCCCAGGTATATTCTTAAAGGATTATCTAAATCCCAAGAATATCTTAAGGCTCAGCTGTGTTCTGGCAGCAGGGCTTGCTGAGTCGTAAAAGTAGCTGTGGCAGAAGGTGGCTTTATTCATGTTTTTCTCTCTACTAAAGTCTGTTCAGAATTCTCCATTGCATTATTTATCAGCATCATAAACGCAGATCTGCAGCTTCCTGAAGCATCATGTGGGAAATACGTGATTAGACTATGCGGAGTGTAATACAGCGGTGGAAGGGAACGAATAGAAGAATCTGGCCTTATAGTCCAGGCATTTGGGGACAAGAACTGTGCTTGCTTAGGACAAAGCCGAATATATATAGCCCACGTAAAAGAACTATTATCAGTTGTAGAGTTGTTACATTGCCACCTGGAAAGGAGAAACACGGGATAGCATGAACCTTGCAAACAGTGCCTGCTTCTCAGGATTACTGACAGATCCTGTTCCCTGACAAATGTGTATATGTTTATATATAAACTCGCACACGCCCTTTGACAACATACAGTGTGCTATGCAAGATTCACTGTTGTTTGTGTATGATTTCGAACACGGAAGAAGAGCAGAGCCAAAGAAGCTATTAATAATTCTGTGCTGCTGTAAAAAGAAATTTTTTTTGAACATTTTGTTGGAAGCATTTGCTTCACATGATGGGAAACGTTGTCTAGAATTCCAGTGGCGTGTATGGATATGCACATCTTACACAGCTTAAGTCCTAAATGTTTACAGAAATCCCAAAGTTAATCATAAGAGAAAATTCTTAGACTTTGCAGTGCTTATGCAAAATAATTTTGTATAATCAAAACACTGGTATTTGAACATCTTAAACATTTGGCAGCATTTCTTTCTGCATAGCTCCTAACTAGTCTTAATATTATGATCAAATATTATGTTTTAAATTAATTCATTTTTTCCTAATACAAGAAATGTTTTGTTGAGTAAACCCTCGTGAATAGTTTTCATCAGGTTGCAGCTGAAATTCAGAAAAACACTCCACACTACTGTAGTCAGGATACCTTTATTAGTAGGGTAATATCTTACGGCTCCTACTAAAAATGTTGCATTCAGGTTCCTGAGATGGGGAGTTGTAATTGTCTAAATACATGTCGATAGACCACAACCAGGGAGGGTGTAGGTAAGATGGCTAGCGAATGAGGCTGATGGCCCCTACTTCAGTGTGCAGGGTTCTCGGAGACAGTTTGCATGCCTGTTGGCTGTGTGATGTTTTGATTGTTGAAACTTGCCAGGCATTTCCTGAAAGGAGGACTAGATAAATTGGGTGGCATAGTGATGCTGGTAGGAAAGATGCATGAGAGAAGGCATCTTCTGAGTCATCAGACTCATCTCATAGTTACTGGGGTCTGGACCATGACTCAGGGTTCAGCCTTGAAGAGCCTCTTCTTCTAGGAGTTGGGATTTGGAGTTCATCCCATCTCAGCACTCCGCCTGCCAGACGGTGGGGGTATTCTTTCAGCCCAGATCATCTGGCAGCATGTGTCTGCTTCCTCCTCCACCTCTCACCACACCTCAGCCTGCCTGCATGCTTCCAAAATGGCCCCGATAGGAAGCGGACGCTTGTCAGCTTCATTAAAGCAACTGCAAACCAATGTCTTGTTAACTTCACCCCACTGCTGCTTGGCAAAACTAGGACGGAAGGAAGCACTGGGAAAGTTATCTGCAGGCTCAGGAAAGCTGTGGGACATTGAGTTACACTGTAGTGGTTATCTTCTCGGCTGGAAGGCCAAGGAAAAATAGGTTTTAATACTAAAGCTTTATAGGGAAGAGTGAAGAGTCAGCTTGCGTATTTTTCAAATCCAGTTACAAAGCATTAATGACTGTATGGCCTTGTTTACTATAGTGACCCATGAAAGTTAACACTATTCCTCTTCCTGTTTTACGGATACGTATCTCTTTACAACATTTCTGTAAGATAGATAAGAAACGTGTTGTAAGAATAAATACACATTGCTGGAGAATATTGGGTGCCTGTATTTCCTACTATTATATGTAAAGATTCCCAGGTGCTCAGTGTGTCTCATTTTTGGGCTTATAACAGAAATTTTAGGACTGCAGCTCCAGGGTTATAAAACTCTGTAATCTAACCTGCCATTTTCTTTGTAGATATTGCAGGAGGAGGGGTTGGCTGAAATCCACCCTCATTATGTCGGTTCCACAAACCAGTACCTCCAAGGGAAAAGTAATGCTTAAGGAATACAGTGGGTGCAAAATCGAAGTGGAGCACATTTTCAAATGGATCACGGCCCATGCTGCTTCTCGGATCAAAACCATCTACAACTCTGAACATTTAAAAGAAGAATGGAACAAAAGTGACCAGTACCGTGTGAAAATATACCTGTTTGCCAACCTCGACCAGCCTCCAGCGTTCTTCTCTGCACTAAGTGTAAAGTTTACTGGAAGAGTAGAGTTTATTTTTGTGAATGTGGAAAACTGGGACAATAAAAGTTACATGGCAGAAATTGGCATCTACAAGACACCATCGTACATACTTAGGACTCCCGAGGGGATTTACAGGTATGGAAACAACACTGGTGAATTTATATCACTACGTGCCATGGATTCCTTTTTGCGCTCGTTACAACCAGAAGTTAATGATTTATTTGTTTTAAGCTTAGTTTTGGTTAATCTGATGGCTTGGATGGACCTGTTTATTACACAAGGCGCTACTATAAAGCGTTTTGTAGTTCTTATAAGCACTTTAGGGACGTATAATTCATTATTAATTATTTCCTGGCTACCTGTGTTAGGTTTTTTGCAACTACCCTACTTAGACAGCTTTTATGAGTACAGTTTAAAACTCTTCAGGTACTCTAACACAACTACTTTGGCTTCTTGGGTAAGAGCCGATTGGATGTTCTACTCTTCGCATCCAGCCCTCTTCCTCAGCACGTACCTTGGTCATGGTTTACTAATCGATTACTTTGAGAAGAAAAGAAGACGCAATAACAACACCGATGAAGTAAATGCTAATAATCTGGAGTGGCTGTCAAGCCTGTGGGACTGGTACACCAGCTACTTGTTTCATCCTATTGCTTCTTTTCAACACTTTCCTTTTGACTCGGATTGGGATGAAGACCCGGATTTGTTCTTAGAGCGGTTGGCCTTCCCCGATCTCTGGCTTCACCCTCTGATACCAACCGATTACATAAAAAACTTACCGATGTGGAGGTTTAAATGCCTTGGCGTCCATTCTGATGAGGAAATGCTGGAAACCTTTCAAGACAGCGAAAGTGACTCTGACAGTGAAAACAAAGAGGTCTTCAGTAGTGAAAAAGAGGTCTCAGAGGACGATGAGCTAAACACATTTCATAGGCGCAGGGAAGGAGAGCCTCGGTGCGGTGCTGAGACCTGTTCGTGTGCCAATAAATATTGTCATCGCGAGCCATATGAACGGAAAGCGAGATCCTACGGCTCGTACAGCACCGCAGGTGACATGGAACCAGATTGGTCAGCCTGGCCCTCTGAGATGTTGCACTGTACAGAATGCGTTGTGTGTCTAGAAAATTTTGCAAACGGTTGTCTGCTCGTGGGCTTGCCGTGCGGCCACGTGTTCCACCAGAATTGCATCGTGATGTGGCTGGCCGGCGGGCGACACTGCTGCCCCGTCTGCAGGTGGGCGTCGTACAAAAAAAAGCATCCATACACACATCCGCAGCCTTTGTCGAATGATACCCCATCTTAGCTGTGTGCTGATGTCCTTTGTAAGCTTTCAGGATATTACTGCTTGCCTTTTAAATGTTAGTCACTTAAAAGATTATGTGGTTTGAAGTTTTAGTTTAAATGTTAGTGCAGTGAACTAAAATATACATGATGCTAACGTTAACGACAGAATCATTTGGTTGCCTTGTACGTTGAACTGAATGCATACTTACCGTACAATAACTCTTTCTTTTCAACATCTGGAAACTTGATGCTGTTTTTGTAAGCACAAAAATCAAGCCTACAACAGAAGCGTATTCCAGCAAACGTTTACAAGTTAGGATGTGGGTGAAATTGAAATTCTAATCAGAGACAATTGCTTAATTTAAGTGTTTCTTATTTTAGAGTCTGTTCAGCACATCTTTGTTGAATAATGTATATTGTAAGACAGTACCATTTAAAAAGAAATCAGTGAAATAAATTATTTTAAAAGGAGATTTGTAATGTTAATTGTTTTGATAATTATTTTGTGTGTATGGTTACGGATGTCTTGCTGGTCCGATTTATCTGTGAGGACAATAAAAATATAACGCAACTTTTGTGACTAATAAATCATCTCCTAGTGACGCAGGAATTCATCGCTCCAGTGTTAGCCGCTGGCAAAGTGGAAGGTGATGGTGTTTCAGTGGGAGCTACTTCCTTCATAAGTCCTCTGCGTTAAGGTGCTTCTCTGCTTGACCAGTGGTTTCCCAATTGATTATAAACTTCTTTCAGATGGAGACCCTCTTCTACGAGCTGTCTCTCCAGCACCCTCATCTGCAGACATCTAGGAAGACTCTAGGGTAGCCCCTCTACAGCCCCTCAAACTATTGATCATGAAGTAGCAGAATATTGTCATGCAGTGACAAAAGTGGCTTGTAAAGGTAAAAATTGCCAGATTCCACCTGCTGGTATTTTGAAGTGATTTCTGATTTCCTGGAGAAAAGTGGTAGTTGATTGATGCCATAAAAAATTGAGTCTATTATTTTCTTTATATTTCAATATGAATTGGAGGTTTTGGTTCTATCTTTCAGAAATCATCTGGCTGAAAATCCAGAGAGGAAATGTTGGTTGGAAAGACAAAGAGGGAAAAAGAAAAAAAAAAAAGAGCATGAGATGATGCAAGTAGAAGAAAAGGCTAAACTAGTGTTGTGGTTTGACTCCAGTTGGCAACTAAACACCACCCAGCCACTTGCCCCCCCTCCCCCTCCCCACAGTGGGACGGGGGAGAGAATCGGAAGAGCAAAAGTAAGAAAACTTGTAGGTTGAGATAAAAACAGTTTAATACTTGAAATAATGTTATAATAATAACAGATTGTAATGGAAAGTAAAACAACAAGAGAGAAACAAACAAGAAAAATCACCACCTGCCGACCGATGCCCAACCAGGCCCCGAGC